>NC_059199.1:41370100-41727600 GCF_020615455.1 Coregonus clupeaformis
TGGGCCAAAAACCCTGCTGCAGTGTGTGCAAACCTGGTCAAGACCTACAGGAAACATATGATCTCTGTAATTGCAAACAAAGGTTTCTGTACCAAATATTAAGTTCTGCTTTTCTGATGTATCAAATACTTATGTCATGCAATAAAATGCAAATTAATTACTTAAAAATCATACAATGTGATTTTCTGGATTTTTGTTTTAGATTCCGTCTCTCACAGTTGTACCTATGATAAAATTACAGACCTCTACATGCTTTGTAAGTAGGAAAACCTGCAAAATCGGCAGTGTATCAAATACTTGTTCTCCCCACTGTACATAGTTACAGTTGTTGGTTAGCTAGCTAGCGAATTTGAGCCATATTATCATAGATGTGACATCAGTCAAAACACCTCAAAACAAGACATGGTATCAAGAACAAGATAAAACTAGCTGAAACTAGCCACTTACGGTTCCCCACATGGCAGTTTCTTGTCATTGTTGCAAGCTATCTGGCCATCCAGAATGGAAACAACACATGGACTTCTGTTTGGAGCGATTTCAGTGCCAACAGAAACTGTATTTGCATTCAAGCCTTTTTTATTTGCATATAGAATTTGAATTCTATCTTTTTGAATATGTAATGCACACTTTGAATAATTGAATTCATGAGTTGAACTTGTATTTCATGGTTGGAAAGTTAATTGAATTAATATTGCGTTCAGTTTTTAAATTCAATTTAAATGTAATTGAATATTCAAATTCAATATATATATTCAGTTTCAGTATGGTAAATATTGCATTCATTGTATCAAGTTTACAAACTATAATTTCAAGTTGACAAAAGTTTCATATATTCAACTTCTCAGATGCATTCAGATTCAGTTTTCAAATTCTGTTTCCTCAATTCAGATTCAAACCCAGAGACAACATCCAGGTACTTTGCAAGCAAGGAATGGTAGAAGAGAACATATAATCAAACACTGTGTTAAACATGTTTCGGGCGTTTTCTGAAGCCAATGTGGCATGTTGAATTTAATTTCATCATATGGATTTGGCGCTGCCGTTTGAACCGTTTGGGCAATAAGCTATTATGACACCATTACTGAAAGTGAAGAGTCTCTGGAACATGGTTGTGCCTTCTGCTCCTCTCTATATGTTAGAAGGGACGCGTTAGAAGGGAGTGTGACAAAAACGTAATTTGACCCCATAACAGTATAGTTGAATAGCCCTATCATAGCACTTCTAAGGATAGCTATTCAACTCCCTATTTAATCTTGCTCTTGTGAATGACTGGGTTCGAACCGGGTCTCCTGCATGTCTCAAGACTGTGTTAGCCCATTTAGCTAATGCCCATAGGGATGACATTCCCACCTGGTTGCAACCTTGTTCAGTCACTCAATGTGATAATTTGCCCCCTTTTAATTATTTCAAGTATGCATTAGCCCCCCGAGAATCAAATGAGGTGACATGAAATGCTTAGTAAAATACTTATCTGAAATGTGTCTTATCTGACTGATGCTTGCATTGTGTACTATTTTCCTGTTCCTACTTCATGGGGTTTTATATTCACAAAGCAGGGTATCAACTGAGAGACAAATATCCATAAATGGTAAAATGGGTAGAGTTGCAATGGCACACGTGGGGACCCTCTGGGTCATACAGAAGTGGCACACTATTGTTATACCATAGCTACATCTCAAATACAATTCTGTCACATGCTTCGTAAACAACCGGTGTAGACTAACAGTGATTTTTTTATTTTTTTTAACATTTTAGTCATTTAGCAGACGCTCTTATCCAGAGCGACTTACAGTTAGTGAGTGCATACATTTTTCATACTGGCCCACCGTGGGAATCGAACCCACAACACTGGCGTTGCAAGCGCCATGCTCTACCAACTCAGCTGCATACATGTTTCATACTGGCCCACCGTGGGAATCGAACCCACAACCCTGGCGTTGCAAGCGCCATGCTCTACCAACTGAGCTACAGGAGGCATACTTACGGGCCCTTCCCAACAATGCAGAGAGGAAAAAATGAGAAATAATAGAAAAATAATAACACGAGGAATAAATACACAATGAGTAAGGAAGACTTGGCTAGTCAAGATTCTCAGTTGATTGTCATTCATAGGCCAGCAAGCGCTTCACTTGCATTTGAATGGACTACTATGGAACTGCCATCTGTATCAAGAAGGCGTGGCAGGAATCACGATGACGTCCGCACAAAATCTTCCGTTTATAAATAAAGTGCAGTCTTTCTCCGCCATCTTCTGTTCCACCACGAGAAACAGAAGCACAAAGGAGGACGCAGTTATTTTGTCTGAAAACGTAGCTATCTATTCTCATTACAAAATGAGTGACATTGAGGATGGAAACTTTGATGGACGAGTAAGTATTAGCGTTGCTACGGAAACCTAAATATCTTGTCTTTCCTCTATTTTGCTGACATAGTGTTAGCTAGTTACTGTAGTTATCAGTTTCTTTGTTAGTAACGCTTTGGCTAGCTAGCTAATTAGCGAGTTGAGTTCGTATTTAAAAAAAGTAGCTAGATGGCAACCTAAAATGTTCTTCAAAGTATTGTAAACTTGCTATGAAAACAAGATTAACTCAATTATTCTTCCAAATTAAACGTTACCTTTCGCCATGTGTTGCCAGCCGACCAATACAATAGCTAGCAAACTAACGTTAGCTAACTTGCCTAGCTAAGTAGCTAACGACGTTATCATACATGACGCTACCCGTAGCATAAACGCAACGTTACGCACATTCTACAGATACGCTAGCTAACGTTAGTTATTGCTAGGTTCTAGCTAGCTCCCAGGTAAGTTTGGTGGAAGCCTTTGTCACAATAGTAAGTTGCAGTCAAGCAATCTGAGCTTCAAGCCACTTCCTGTAGCTAAATAAGTTAGAGGTAACTAGTGGTGGTGAAAGTGAAACAGTTCTGTCATCTCATAATGTTAATTTATTCAGTGTTACGCTACAACAATGCATTAGTGTACTCCTCTTGAAAAGTTGTCATCATCACTGAACCCTTCTGAGATGCAGGGTAATATATTTCTGCAAGTAAAGTACTTGTCCTGCTATAGATACTGTATACATTAGTTATTATTTAACGAAAGATCTTTTATTTTTCTATAAATTCATGATCTTTAATTTTATTAAATGTTCTTTTTTCATTAAGGTTATTGATCGTGAAGGATTTGAAGAGTTTTATCCAAGAATGTGGAAGAAAATGTCCAAGAATAAACGAAGGCTTATGAAAAACAGTTACAGAGCAGAACATAGATGTGGGAAGGGGAAAATGAATGAAACTGGAAGATTGGTGGTCAGATATAGAAGCGCTTGCAGTATGTATGACTAAAGGTGAAAATTGTTTCTATTTGGGGAAGAGAACCCGGAATCAGAAAATGAAAACGGAAAAAAGAAGAACGACGAAGAACAGTAGAATTCCTGAGAGAAGGAAGTAGAGTATATAAAGAGACTGAAAGAATGAATGTATCCCTAGGTGTACGGTATATGTTCCAAGTGTCTGTACACTACTATGCTCCCTTTCTATAGTTTAAAAATGCATGATGACTTTAGTTTGACCAAGGTAGAAGAAACGAGACATGGCGTATGTTAACATTATGACAGGGTTTTAGCATATTATTAATCCAGTTGAAGGAGGGTTTTTTCTTCTCTATCACATGTAATAGACATGGTGGAGCACTAACCTTTTCCTCCACAGTGTATGTGCTCTAGTTGTGTATGTCTGACTTTGAACAGTTGCTTGTCTGTTCCTGTGTGTGTAAGAAAAAGAGGGGGCCTCTTTAACACGCTGTTACTGTAACATTAGGACTCTCGCTCCCCATCCAAATCGGACCGTGGCAGTCCCGTTCGGGTCAAGTCGGAGAGCAGGTCCGGCTCCCCGAGCCCATCCCGGGTCGCCAAACACTCAGCGTCTCGGTCCCGCTCAAAGTCCAGGTGAGTCTGTCCTGTTATGTCTTATCAGAACCCCCACTTCCTATCTCATTGATTCCATTCTCTTTGTGAAGAGTAATTTCTCATTGTGCGTTTGCTTAACTTGACACTAAATCCTCCATCCCCTTCTCCAGATCTCACTCTCGTAGGCACTCTAACCGCCGGTACAGCCGCTCTCGCTCCCCCTCCAACCGGAAGAAGTCCCGCTCCTACAGCCCAGAATATCGGAAGAAGACGAGCCAGAGTGCGTCGCCCAACCGCCGCCGCCCCAGCAGCAGGGTGAGTGACACATCGTTTACAGATCAAAGGTCAGGGTCTGACTGCTGATTGGGTAGAGCAGTACTTCCCAACCCTCTCCTCGGTAATCACCTGACGTTTCTGATATTTGTTGTGGCCCTAAACTGGCACACCTTTTTCAACTAGTCAAGGGCTTGATGATAAGGTAACTAGTTAAACCAGGTGTGCCAGTTTAGGGCTACAATAGATATGTGAAACGTCTGATGGCAAACCCTGTGGTAGAGGGACAGCTGGGTTGTGTAGAAAATACAATTGTCAGTTGTGCTTTTAAGGGCTTGCAGCTGCTTTATGGAATTGTGGAATTCGATTAGGGTGTGTGTACATAGTTTATCATAGGAATGTTGACACCATTTTATGTATAGGTAGCGTGTTCATTTACCAGTTAGTATTCCTATGCTGCTCCTGTATTGTCTGCTACAGGAAACAGAATGATGTGACTTATTTAATAACCCTTTTATTAACCCTCCATCTCTTTATGTCAACAGAGCCATGACTTCAGAAAAGAGACATTCAGTCAGGGAGCAGGAGGAGGTGGTGAGGATGCCAGGGTATGTAGACCTTACCATGATACTTTCTACATGAGTATTTTAATTCAGAAGTGGGCCACAACATGCAAAGCCTGTGGTCTAGCAGTATGGTCACATTTATGCCTCTCAGATCTGGGGTTGTGTGAGCGAGCGACTGAGATGAAGCTCCTGTAAGTCGCTCTGGATAAGAGCGTCTGCTAAATGACTAAAATGTAAATGTAATGAAGAGTCGCTCTGGATAAGAGCGTCTGCTAAATGACTTAAATGTAAAAGAGTGTGAGGTCAGAGATTGCTAGTGGCTGGTAATCTATGTGTTCATGTCAGCTGCTGTGAACTCTGACCCCTTTGCCCTCCAGGTTAACCCTGACCCCAACCAGTGTCTGGGGGTGTTTGGGCTGAGCTTGTACACCACGGAGAAGGACCTGAGGGAGGTGTTTGGCCGGTACGGCCCATTGGCCGGGGTTAATGTGGTGTACGACCAGCGCACCGGGCGCTCCCGTGGCTTCGCCTTCGTCTACTTCGAGAGGATCGCCGATTCCAAGGAGGTATGGGACAAACAGAGCAGTCTGGGCCTCTTACTCAATTAGTTTATTCTTTACTATTGCTCCTTGCCTTCACAACTGTGGTGGCGAATGTCCGAGGCCCTTACCCTCAGACTTTCTCCAATGGGTTTTGAGAAGGAGAGAATTCCAGGAAAGATTAATTGCGAAAGAGCCGTGGATTAGGAAGCACATGATGGGTCCTATTTAAAACACATTTTGTTGTCATAAGAAGTTATGCTGTTGATCATTGGGTCATGTTGTGATACACCTAAGAACCGATGGTAAATTTTTGCTTTTGGGGCCATCAATGGCCTTATTCCTCAGTCCTTGAAGATGTAAAAGGTTAAATAAGCCTTTTATGCTAATTCATCTGGAACCATTGATATTGTACGCTGACTAGTCTGTACACTATAGTTTCGTTTTCATATTGTGACTCTGGTTGTGTAAAGCGTGATTACTCATAAGCACCACCAGGTGTCAGTCTTGCCACTCACATCAAGTGGTACAAGGGACACAGGAATTCTTCACTAATGAAGGTCAGAGTTTCTAATCCCAGATGCCCAACATCGCGAGACTTCCAGGGATGCCTGCGAAGCGGAATCAGCAGACCGGGGTTTGAGAAGTGAAATGAATCCTTGTTAATTTTTGCAATATAAAGGCACAACCTAGATTTGAGCCAATGTCAATGCCAAGTAGCTGAACATGTTATCAATCACATTTATTTATAAAGCCCCATTTACATCAGCAGTTGTCACAAAGTGCTTTACAGAAACCCAGCCTAAAACCCCAAACAGCAAGCAATGCAGATGTAGAAGCACGGTGGCTAGGAAAAACTCCCTAGAAAGGCAGAAACCTAGAGAGGAACCAGGCTCTGAGGGGTGGCCAGTCCCCTCCCTTATGGCTGTGCCGGGTGGAGATTATAATAGTACATGGCCATTAAGGCCATATTTTTCTCCAAGATGTTCAAACGTTCATAGATGACCAGCAGGGTCAAATAATAATCACAGTGGTTGTAGAGGGTGCAACAGGTCAGTACCTCAGGAGTAAATGTCAGTTGGCTTTTCATAGCCATCAGAGGTCGAGACAGCAGGTGCGGGGGAGAGCGAGAGAGTTGAAAACAGCAGGTCTGGGACAAGGTAGCACATCCGGTGAACAGGTCAGGGTTCCATTGCCACAGGCAGAGTGAAACTGGAGCAGCAGCACGACCAGGTGGACTTAGGACAGCAAGGAGTCATCAGGCCAGGTAGTCCTGAGGCATGATCCTAGGACTCAGGTCCTCCGGGAGGGGAGCGAGAATTAGAGGGAGCATACTTAAATTCACACAGGACACCAGATAAGACAGGAGAATTACACCAGATATAACAGACTGACCCTAGCCCCCCGGCACATAGACTATTGCAGCATAGATACTGGAGTAATTACTCCGACCTCATGAAAGTAACAAACTGACACATTTTCATCAAATGACTTTCTTGGGTGCCTTTGATTAGACAGCCTGCACATGCGCAGTTCAGCGTGAAACAACCGTTTGCCCCTGATGCGTTTCTACGCATGAGCTTAGCTAGCCACTGTCGCCTTGACATCGCCTACACTGCTTTGGAGAAGCAGTTTCTACATATCTTCGTACTAAACCATCTTTGGTTCAGCGTTGGACCAATGGGACGGTTCAAGGTGTGCTCAGTATGAACACACATTAAACCTTTATTTTCTCTTTTACCCTTCACCCCAATCCTTTCCCTGTACAAGTAGAACCCAGAGATGAGATGGAGCTCATTTTCAGAGTGACTGATTTTTAAACTCCTGTCTTTTTGTACCTCTTCTGTTTCCCTAGGCGATGGAGCGTGCCAACGGTATGGAGCTGGACGGGAGACGTATCAGAGTGGACTTCTCTATCACCAAGAGGGCCCACACCCCTACGCCTGGCATCTATATGGGCCGACCCACACAGTAAGTATAGGATGGTGAATCTCTGCTCATAGTGTGGTTTTATGCAGATGTCCACCTGTCTTGCTGCAACTGTATTTCTCTCCTGTGTGTATTGCTGTTTTATCTTCTTGGATGTCCTGGTGTGAAGTTGTGATACTGAGGGATATGATAACTTAGTTTATTGGGAGTTATGGGCTGTGTCTGAAATGGCACTCTATCCCCTATGTAGGGGGTCTGGTGGCATTTGGATGCAGCCAGTGATTGTGTTTGAGGAAATCTTGTCACTCGCAGTTAACATGAACTTATTGTCTCTTTCCTCAGAAATGGTGGTGGTGGGGAGCGAAACAGTGGCAGCAGCAGTGGTGGAGGGAGGAGGGGACGGGACTCGTATGACCGCTACGATGATCGACGCGGCGGCGGTTACGACCGTGGATATGACCGTGGATACGATCGGGGAGACCGAGGTGGAGACCGGGGATATGACAGATATGACGAGTACGACAAGTACAGGTGAGTGATCCTCGAGATGTTGACTTCTTTCAATAGATTCACATCGGAGCTATAAATATATTTGGAATAAAAATGAACATATTTTACAGATGTTTAACTCATTAACACTGGTGAAAAATGTATGCACTCACTGAACTGTAAGTCGCTCTGGTGAAGAGCGTCTGCTAAATTACTAAAATGTAAAATGTGCTCTTCAGGTTAAATATGAGGGGATGAATGGGGTTACTTGTCCTGTGTGGGTATTGTGAATTCTTCCTTACACTAGTATAAATATTTTGTTCTCTCTCCCTCCTACAGTCGCAGGCGCTCTCCCTCACCCTACTACAGTCGATACAGATCACGCTCCAGGTCTCGCTCATACAGTCCACGTAAGTACACACACACCAAAAGCAATTGTTAAACTCCTGATTGTCAAACTCCTGAGTGGCGCAGTGGTCTAAGGCACTGCATCGCAGTGCTAACTGTGCCACTAGAGATCCTGGTTCGAATCCAGGCTCTGTCGCAGCCGGCCGCGACCGGGAGACTCATGGGCGGCGCACAATTGGCCCAGCGTCGTCCAGGGTAGGGGAGGGAATGGCCGGCAGGGATGTAGCTCAGTTGATAGAGCATGGCGTTTGCAACGCCAGGGTTGTGGGTTCGATTCCCACGGGGGGGCAGTATAAAAAAAATATGTATTCACTAACTGTAAGTCGCTCTGGATAAGAGCGTCTGCTAAATGACTAAAATGTAAAATGTAAACTCTTAACCATACTCAGTTTGTGATGTCTGAGGGAGTCACAATTACATGAAGCATATCACACTAACATGAATCCTTGTCTCTTTACAGGACGATACTAACAAACTTTCATCAAGATCAAGCTATCCTTTTTTCTGTTAACCACATCGGAACGGAGCCGTTTGGGAGCGTTGTCAAGCTAACTAAAGTGTATATCAACAGACGAAGCTCCCCTGCGACTTTTGTTTACGTGCTGTAGATGTCTTTTATTTTTTAACTTTGATGCATCCATGTAGTGTCTGTGCTGAAGACTCAGACGGTGGTAATGAAACTCATTGGGCCCGTTTGAGTATCTTTTAAAACGCACCCTTCTTCAGCTTGTCACTGATCTATAAGTGACTGGATAAATTAAAGCGTTGTAGCCATTGTTTTGCTTTCACCAATCCAGCCTTGTCAGATCAGTGATTACCTCAAGGAAGGAAAGAAAGGATGTTTAATATTCAAACAGGCTCATTGGTTTTTGCAGTAGGAGGAAATGTGAAATTGATCTGAAAGTATCACTGGTTTGAGGAGGGTCTTTGTTATTAAGTCACATCTTTGAGTTGATGTTATTGGGATACCCTCCAGAGATGTTTATTTTCATGTTATTTTGTTTATTTGTATGGAAAAAGACATCTCTAAAATGCGTGAGTTTTTTTACATTCTGAATTTAAAGTTAAGCTGTGTGAAGGTATCATTCAGAAGAGTTGTCTCTTGGATCAGCATGTAAATACAGATTTTTGAACAAAAGATTTGATTGATTCTACACTACAGTGCAAGTCCTAATCACCATGCATAGCAATCAATATATCAGCTTAATGAAAAATACAAAAGCCACACGATTTAAATTTATTTACCTGTTTGAGCAACAAATAAGTGTTGAAATACTCATTTTACTGAGTTACAGTTCATTTAAGGAAATTGAAATCAATTCATTAGGCCCTATTCTATGGATTTCACATGACTGGGAATACAGATACCTTAAAGGGTAGGGCCGTGGATCAGAAAACCAGTCAGTATCTGGCCTGAGCACCATTTGCGTCAGGCAGTGTTACACATCTCCTTCACATAGAGTTGATTGTGGCCTTTGGAATGTTGTCCCACTTCTCTTCAATGGCTGTGCGAAGTTGCTGAATATTGGCGGGAACTGGAACATGCCGTCGATCCAGAGCATCCCAAACATGCTCAATGGGTGGTGACATGTCTGAGTATGCAGGCCATGGAAGACCTGGGACATTTTCAGCCTCCGGGAATTGTTGATCTCGTCACGGTATCTCTGCATTCAAATGCAATTGTGTTTGTTGTCCGTAGTTTATGCCTGCCCATACCATAATCCCGCCACCACGGGGCACTCTGACATCAGCAAACCGCTCGCCCACACGATGTATGATTTATTTCAGCTCATGAAACATGGGACCAACACTTTACATGTTGCATTTATATTTTTGTTCAGCGTATTTGCCAAAGACTTGCTTGTGACAACAGTATAAGCACAAATGATTGATAAATTGAAGCTGCTGCTTTTGACATTTATCCCTTCACTGAAATGTGCCTACTTCTCAAGCTAATTATCCCCTCCTTGCTACTATTGTATTCAGCCCATCGCTGATCAAACAAGCTAAATTCACACTTCATTGCCCCTCTGTTTTTGACAATACTTTTTAATGTTAACCTATAAAGGAGTGTCTGACTAGTGTAATGTTCAGCATGGTGAACCATTCCCAACACTGCAGATATCAATACACTACATAGGAAGAACCTGTTCTCCACATAAAATGTGAATTACTGTTCTATTTTCCATGTTTCTATGTCCAATCCTCAAGAGGGCCGGCACACTTCACTCAAGAGGACATGAAGTTCAGAAAATGTGGTGTAGAAGAGCAGATCATAGACCACAGGGATTGTCAGCTCTATGCATTGCATTTCTATCTGCAATGCTCAGCGTGTGCCATGCTGGATAATCCAATCAGTCCAAGAGTGAGTGTTACACCTTGGCTAAGAAAACGGTAACGGGATGGGTGTGATCCATACAGTCGATGGTGTGATCAGGGGGGCGGGGGACCATCAATCTAATTAACACAGATGAGTTTGGAGAGGAGTAAAAAAGTGTCAATGAAGAGCATTGTGATTCAGGCAGGCTAGGTGACTGATCAGAGGCAATGGCGTAGTAGAAGGGAGAGAACAATGTTTATCTGGAGACCTTTGCCCTGATGATACCGGAGCCCACTGATGGAACATAAACTATAGAAGATAGTGCTACAGATTCTTAAGAAACCGTTAGTTGCAGTACATGGATCAAATTGTTAAGTCTTTTCTCAAGAGCAAAAAAATTTTTATTCCAAGATACTTATATTTTCCCTAGTAAGTGTAAGTACACCTGCCCTACTAGTCTATGTTGACCAATAGAGTTTCATCTTCCCTGTGTAAGAGGAATAGCTACAGCGAATGAGGTCGTACTTTGAGGTTGCCTGGGGACCAGACAGTGAATATCTAAATACATCATCTGGAACGTGATAGTGTTTGATTCTGAAAATGGGCCTCTCAGGTCCTCTACAAGCCAAAATGTTGAATACAATTATATTTGAACTTACTCTGCCGATTGTCCGTGGTATTGGTCCTTCAGCTGCTCGAAATTTGAGACAAAATATCCACAGGAATGTATTGTTTACCCGAGTTTGTAGAGCACCAGTACTGAAGTAGTGATGTATATCATCTGGCACATGCGCAAAACCATGTAAACGCATGCAAGACTTCGGTTAGTATCCATGGTTCGCGTGCGTGTACTTCCGTCTTGTGCACATGCATCCGCAATGAGCAAAACACATCTTGATTGCCTTACAAATAGACCCGTGTTTTGAAGTCGGTTTAATAATACTTTCCTGTGGCTATTTTCAAAAAAAATTTGACCAGATGATGGACCAAAACCACAGATAATTGACAGAGTACATTTAAATACACTGAACAAAAATATAAACCCAACATGTAAAGTGTTGGTCCCATGTTTCATAAGCTGAACTAAAAGATATCAGAAATGTTCCATATGCACAAAAAGCTTATTTCTCTCACATTTGTTTACATTCCTGTAAGTGAGCATTTCTCCTTAGCGAAAATAATACATCCACCTGACAGGTGTGGCATATCAAGAAGCTGATTAAACAGCATGATCATTACACTGGTGCACCTTGTGCTGGGGACAATAAAAGGCCACTCTAAAATATGCAGTTTTCTCACACAACAATGCTGTTGCCAGAGAATTGAATGTTCATTTCTCTACCATAAGCCACCTCCGACCTCGTTTTAAAGAATTTGACAGTATGTCCAACCAGCCTCACAACCGCAGACCATGTGGATGGCGTCCTGTGGGCGAGTGGTTTGCTGATGTCAATGTTATGAACATGGTGTGCCCCATGGTGGCGGTGGGGTTATGGTATGGGCAGGCATAAGATACATTTAAATTTTAGTCATTTGGCAGACGCTCTTATCCAGACCGACTTACAGTTAGTGAGTGCATTCATTTTCATACTGGCCCCCGTGGGAAACGAACCCACAACCCTGGCGTTGCAAGCGCCATGTTCTACCAACTGAGCTACACGGGGTCAAAAAACTCAATTGCATTTTATTGATGGCAATTTGAATGCACAGAGATACTGTGACGAGATCCTGAGGCCCATTTTCATGCCATTCATCCGGCGCCATCACCTCATGTTTCAGAATGATTATGCATGGCCCATGTCGCAAGGATCTGTACACAATTCCTGGAAGCTGAAAATGTCCCAGTTCTTCCATGGCCTGCATACTCACCAGACATGTCACCCAATGCTCTGGATCGATGTGTTCCAGTTCCCGACAACATCCAGCAACTTCGCACAGCCATTGAAGCGGGGTGAGACAACATTCCACATGCACAATCAACAGTCTGATCAACTCTATGCGAAGGAGATGTGTCGCGCTGCATGAGGCAAATAGTGGTCACACCAGATACTGACTGGTTTTCTGATCCACGCCCCTACCTTTAAAAAAAAGGTATCTGTGACCACCACAGATGCATATCTGTGACCACCACAGATGCATATCTGTATTCCCAGTCATGTGAAATCTATAGATTAGGGCCTAATTAAATTATTTCAATTGACGGATTTGCTTATATGAACTGTAACTCAGTAAAATCTTTTAAATTATTGCATGTTGCGTTTATCTTTTTGTTCACTATATAATATTATTCAACATTCGTGACAGACAAGGGATGCTAAGCATTTTTCTATGTAACTGTGCGCGGCGTTGTCTACATAATTTGAAGAAGTCGCCAGGTTTCGTAACTAACTTTGAGGCTATCTTTGAAAA
Source organism: Coregonus clupeaformis (assembly GCF_020615455.1). NCBI lineage: Eukaryota > Metazoa > Chordata > Actinopteri > Salmoniformes > Salmonidae > Coregonus > Coregonus clupeaformis. The sequence goes on from NC_059199.1 coordinate 41,382,939, forward strand.
GTAATGGTTGAATTAAAGTAGAGTTGCATATGTTTGAAAGAGGGTAAACACAAGTCATAAGACCACTTTCACCTTTCTCTGACCGCCTTTATCGGCATCACCATCCGTTACAGACACTTGTTGGTGAATAGTAATGTAAACATTGTAGAACATTGATGATATATACATACACTACCGTTCAAAAGTTTGGGGTCACTTAGAAATGTCCTTGTTTTCCATGAAAACATACATTAAATAGTTTGAATAGGAAATATAGCAAAATGCATAGGAAATGTAGTCATTGACAAGGTTTTAATATAAATAATAATTGTGTCCTTCAAACTTTGCTTTCATCAAAGAATCCTCCATTTGCAGCAATTACAGCCTTGCAGACCTTTGGAATTCTAGTTGTCCATTTGTTGAGGTAATCTAAAGAGATTTCACCCCATGCTTCCTGAAGCACCTCCCACAAGTTGGATTGGCTTGATGGGCACTTCTTACATACCATACGGTCAAGCTGCTCCCACAACAGCTCAATAGGGTTGAGAGCCGGTGACTGTGCTGGCCACTCCATTATAGACAGAATACCAGCTGACTGCTTCTTCCCTAAATAGTTATTGCATAGTTTGGAGCTGTGCTTTGGGTCATTGTCCTGTTGTAGGAGGAAATTGGCTACAATCAAGCGCCATACACAGGGTATGGCATGGCGTTGCAAAATGGAGTGATTTCCTTCCTTCTTCAAGATCCCTTTTACCCTGTACAAATCTCCCACTTTACCACCACCAAAGCACCCCCAGACCATCACATTGCCTCCACCATGCTTGACAGATGGCATCAAGCACTCCTCCAGCATCTTTTCATTTGGTCTGTGTCTCACAAATGTTCTTCTTTGTGATCCGAACACCTCAATCTTCGATTCGTCTGTCCATAACACTTTTTTCCAATCTTCCTCTGTCCAGTGTTCTTTTGCCCATCTTAATCTTTTATTTTTATTGGCCAATCTGAGATATGGCTTTTTCTTTGCAACTCTGCCTAGAAGGTCAGCATCCCGGAGTCGCCTCTTCACTGTTGATGTTGAGACTGGTGTTTTGCGGGTACTATTTAATGAAGCTGCCAGTTGAGGACCTGTGAGGCGTCTGTTTCTCAAACTAGACACTCTAATGTATTTGTCCTCTTGCTCAGTTGTGCACCGGGGCCTCCCACTCCTCTTTCTATTCTGATTAGAGCCAGTTTGCACTGTTCTGTGAAGGGAGTAGTACACAGCGTTGTACGAGATCTTCAGTTTCTTGGCAATTTCTCGCATGGAATAGCCTTCATTTCTCAGAACAAGAATAGACTGACAAGTTTCAGAAGAAAGTTATTTGTTTCTGGCCATTTTGATTCTGTAATCTGCCAGTTTTATTGCTTCTTTAATCAGCACAACAGTTTTCAGCTGTGCTAACATAATTGCAAAAGGGTTTTCTAATGATCAATTAGCCTTTTAAAATGATAAACTTGGATTAGCAAACACAACGTGCCATTGGAACACAGGACTGATGGTTGCTGATAATGGGCCTCTGTACGCCTATGTAGATATTCCATAAAAAATCAGCCGTTTCCAGCTACAATAGCCATTTAAAACATTAACAATGTCTACACTGTATTTCTGATCAATTTGATGTTATTTTAATGGACTTTTTTAAAAAAAAAATCGAAAACAAGGACATTTCTAAGTGACCCCAAACTTTTGAACGGTAGTGTACATACTTATTGATCACTGATCACTTATTGAAAATTGATCATACATACTTATTGATCACAAGTATTAAACATTCAAAATGCAGATGACATCAGAAGAGTAAGTTTCACCTGCTTTTCACTGGAGACTGGGAAAACATCATAGTAAATTAAATAATATCCAAACATTGGTGAATCAAACATTATGTGGTTAAACCAATAAAACAAAGTTGTGTTAGGAAATGTAAAAGTGACTCTCACATGTGTGGAAACCAGATGAGTGGCCCTTGAGGTTGAACCCCGACACAACTGCACGGCTATCTCTGCTATATGTCTGCAAGGAGAAACAGTGGCGCAAGGATATCGTCAAGATGAGCTGATAGCCTATTCCCTGACCTCATGGATAGAGACATAATGTGTGTGTCCCAAAGAGCACCCTATTCCCTATATAGTGCATTACTAATGACTAGTTCCGCCTGGTTCCAAAACAACCCTAGCTCCTACCACTTCTGTATTTGCAGATTTGAAAGGACCAGATAGGTGATAGACCTCTAAAGTATTCTCTGCCATATTGCTCAGACCTATCTGCCTCTTTCAGAGCTGCAAACACCAAAGGCATAGGTAAGGGTCTAGGGGTGGTTTTTGGACTGAGGTGATAACTGTTCATCATCCCTGATCTATCACGACTGTCTACAGACCTACTTTAACTGAGTAATTATTCAGTTGGTATGATTATATAGTATCTAAATAAATCAGGCAAGATCTCTTTTCCGTTGACCAAAGGCCTATTTTAAGATTTTCCTCTTGTAGGACAATAACCGTGATTCTGATTCTGGGTGCCAAGTTCACACCATGGCAGATGAATATATGACGTACAGAATATAGAACAGACACGATCCTTTATCATGTAATATAGAAGTTATTACACTCTATTCATCACACTTCTATCTGCAACATTCTGAACACTCTGCTATTTTTTCACTTATTGTTAATTCCAAAAATGTAATCAATTTGTATTTCTTGATTTGATTATTTTTTTGTAATTTGAAAGCCTATACCGGCTGCCAGCTTGCATGCCAGTATTGTTTTGTTATTGGTGAGAGATGTTTTAATCTGTTTGTTTTAAAAACTTAGCATGCAGAGGCTAGGTCTGAACTTCAGAAAACTTTCTCTCTGAAGTGTTTTTTGTTGTCTTCTTATGAATGAATGTGTGTGTTATAGTACATTTTACAATTGGTACTAAGGGATGCAGGTAGCCTAGTGGTTAGAGCATTAGGCCAGTAACCAAAAGGTTGCTGGTTTGAATACCTGAGCAGACAAGATGCAAAAAATATGTTGATGTGTCCTTGAGCAAGGCACTTAACCCTCATTTGCTCCAGGGGTGCTGTACTACTATGGCTGACCCTGTAAAACATATTTTTTCTTTGTACAGTTGCTTCAATACAACACCAATAAATAACTGTTTCAAATATGATTTCATAACACCATAATCAAACATTGATCACAAGTGAATTATATGTAAATTCCAAAGAAAATTGGAAATGTATTAATAAATTATCATAGGCATTTACATTTAAGTCATTTAGCAGACGCTCTTAACCAGAGCGACTTACAAATTGGTGCATTCAACTTAGGATAGCCAGTGGGACAACCACCTTTTTTTTGGAGGGGGGGGGGATAGAAGGATTACTGTTATACTATTCCAGGTATTCCTTAAAGAGGTAGGGTTTCAAGTGTCTCCGGAAGGTGGTCAGTGACTCCGCTGTCCTGGCGTCGTGGGGGAGCTTGTTCCACCATTGGGGTGCCAGAGCAGCGAATAGCTTTGACTGGGCTGAGCGGGAACTGTGCTTCCGTAGAGGTAGGGGGGCTAGCAGGCCAGAGGTAGATGAACGTATGGCAAACGTGCCCTCGTTTGGGTGTAGGGTCTGATCAGAGCTATACCTAATGTATGCTTGGAGGTGTTCAAATTAAGTGACTTGAAGAGTAGTTTGCATCAGAGCTTGGGTCAGCTCCATTTCACCTGAAGACCACTCAGGAAACTAATTTGATATAATTTAATATTTAAACATTTTGATTAATTTTCAAATCATTAGGTTACTTGAACTGAAATGGAATTCATCTGCATAATATTCCCTGAGGTTATCATTCATAAATGTGTTTTCTGTATTGAATTGGAGTAAAACAAATGTACCATGAAATGACGATATACTGCAACTTGATATTAGAAAATTCATTTCTATCAAGAAAACAATTATCAGTTGATTTATTGTTTCACGTAATATTGTACAGTGTCTGAAATGTATCAACATCTCTTTTTCTGGACAGGTTTCTGACAAGTTAATTGCTGTTTTCAAAAAAATATTTAATTATTAAAACATTACTAAAAAGTTCCTATAAGTCACATTTCCTAAGCTATTTCTATGTTCATGACAAGAAATATTCACCAGCAATACTATGCATCACAAATTAAAAAGATCACACTTACATTCACATAAAAGTTGGCCTAGATCCAGAGGCTGACAAAACGGGTCTTGAACAACAATTTCAATGGATAGAGTCCAAAGCAAAACACTTCAAAAACAGTCTTTAACATCACACGTTTTTTAAAAAGGATTATGGAAAGGCAACAAACAGTGTTTTGAACGTTAATGTAAATTAATTTCATATTTTGTCATTTGCTTAGAAACGTTCATTGCCAATAGACATTGTTTTTAAATAGGCCTAGGCAGAAACCCGCCATTTTCTGTGTGGAAGACATTAGTGTAAGTCTATATGGGGACCTCACAGGGGAAAATACCAATACAATTCTTAAAAAACTAAACATTTAAGGAACATTTAATGCAATTTAAGTGCCATATATGAATGTCGGTCTCAAAAAGCTATTTATCCAATATCACATAAATTATAAAAATCCTTAGAGAAAAGGTATCGCACACGTTTTATCGACATTCACTACAACATGGCGTTCACGACAAGAATGTTCCATACGTTCTAGCTCAAGCAGTCAGCCAATAGAATGCATTGAGACTAACAAGAGATGTTTAGAGATATTCGACTGAAGTATAAATAAATAGATAAGGGGATCTCACCCAAAACGGTATCCCTTGTTTCACTGAACAACGGGAACGAATGAGATATTGTTCCCCACAACACGATATATGACTTACTATACATATAGTTTAAACTTCCTTATGGAAAAAAATATCATCCTATTTGGTCTTAAAATCTCACCGATGTATCCCGTGTGCTTTCCATTCATAACAATCTTTAATCATTCCACACCAGACGTAGTCTTGGGTATGAAACTTTCTTTATGTAAGCCTGTTTACCCCTATGGAATACAGCCATACCGACGTTTTCCCCCAAAGAATGGGGGCGGGGACTAATTATGTACATTCCTCACGGATATATCACCCTTTTGCAGTTCCTGAGCGCCTTGTACAAGCCTGGAATCGTAAACGAGAAGGACTGCGCACATTTGTTCGACATAAACAAAGTGTAGACGCTAAGTCACACTAATAGTCCAATCTTTTATCTATATGAACACATAGCCTATTACACATTTCCAGAAAACTGTCTCATATAAACATTTCGTTATTTCACAACACATGGAATTAGAGTTGGACTCATTGAATACATCGAATCAATATAGGCTATTGAACTGCAACGAATTCATAACGCGGTTGTTTATTGATTGTTGAAAGTTGAAAAGGCTTTTATATGAAAGATGACACATATCCTAATGTTCACCATTTAATCAATTACAGGTTAATTTGCGAAGCAGAAGAACGTATAGGCCTAATAAAGGTGTGTTTGAAACCATCTCATATAGGACTTCCTTGTAGTTCTATTTAATTTTATATAAGACAGTTTCCCATCTCCAAATTTTAACTCACTTTATCAACTCAAATAATGGGACTGCTTTTGTGGAGTAGCCTAACATGTATCTAGTTGCATCTTAATTATTTCGTTACATTAAGAATTTATTATCACCTTTATTCATAAGGAGAAAAAAACTTCATTTTTTCGCGCGCTGATTCATATAGAATAGCGGTGCAAAAGAGCCAATGAATGAACACGCTGAGCTCGAGCCAGCGAGAGTAGTAGGGGAGCGAGAATGAGCTCTCTGACTGGTCAATCTTTCCAACCAATAGCAGAGCACTCTATGTTTGGCCAGCACAGAGTACGTCAACTAAAGTGCTGCCAGTGCCATAGCAGAGGGCCTACGGTTTGAGGCTTTGACAATTCCCAATTTATTTCCTTATGCCTAACATGAACATGTCCATAAAACTGAAATCATCAATTGTTCTTATGTTGTCTAGAAACAAAATACTAACTTTTCCTGCAGTATACATTTGAAGAAGGCATTTTATCAATATGGCATTACGTGTTGCCCTCACACATTATTTAAAAGTTGTAAATAAACTATATGCACTCCCATGCATATTGTGTAGTACTAAACAAATTGTATAGGTACTGGCTAAACTATTAACTATCCTACTCTGCTCTGGTATGTGTGCGTAAAATCACTGAAACGCTATTCAACTGTGGCAATGCATGCGTTTCGAATGTGGGCCTATTGAGCCGATAGAAATCCACTTTAGAACGTACAATAATTAGACCGATTCTAATTTTATGTATTACACTTTCATTCTATTATTCCCTCAAAATGTATTTAGGCGAAAATCTTTTATTTTAGCCTAAATATCAGAATGGATAGCCGAAGGACTGAGATCATATATATGCTAAATGTAGCCTTGTAATTTGGTGCTTGTGAATTAAGGTCCACGTTTGAACTTGTGTTGTGAATTTCATCTACCGCTAACTACAATCATTTTACACTGGATACATATTAACAAGTGTAATTCATTGTCTGAAGAAATGTTCTAAGCCTAGCCAGATTGCATTTCAATGAACGTTGCTTGCTTGTTGTCGCCAGTTCGCTAGGGGCATTTCTCTGGATAACATTTTAAAGTGGTTATCCCACTGGCTATAAGGTGAATGCACCTATTTGTAAGTCGCTCTGGATAAGAGCGTCTGCTAAATGACGTAAATGTAAAATGACAAGACCTTCCCTCTCTCTACATAGCAGATATCCCCACGCCGGAATGGTAAGTGGTTCGCCATATGCAGTAGTAGCAAGCTCAATGGATTCCTGGTTCTACTATTGGTTTCTTCTCCAGATAAGTGTTTTCGAAAACAAACAAGCAATCTCGCCCCAAGACACCCTATTCCCCTCTCTGCCATTTCGTGTGGCCATGGACAAATCTGGCATGCTGCTGGACTTTGTATTGTACACTAAAGCAGGGAACCACCTCAATCTTAGAGAAGATGGATGCCGTCATGTGGTTGGTAGTAAGCGTGTCATTCCCAAGTTGACCGGGCCATGGTCCTAGGGGAGGACGCATGCTAGACTTTCATTGATTCAATCCAATTCAATGTGTTTCACATGCATAAATTATAACGTCGTGCGATATAATTTATGAATGACACCTCCCCCTTCTTCCTCTCCCACCATACTGTTCTATACAGGATACCCACCGCAGTCTCGCGTGCGCGCAAAGCCCCGCAACACTGCTCTGCTATATGCGTGCGCGCACTGCTGTTTGACTACTTCGACCAGCGACCAATGGGAAGCGAGGGTTTGCAGAGAAAGGCACACAAATGTGATTCTAGTAAAAGATACACTGGGTTCTCACGGAATCCCTTAACACACGTAGTTCGCCAGGTTTTCCCCCAACACCAATCCACTCTTCCCCTCCTTTTCTCTCGACTCCCGTCTCCATGGTCCCCACCCCGGATTCCCGTGAAATTTTCCCAATCCAACACTTAATTGAGCAACTGGGATTCCTCACGTGCGGGGTTGATTTTAGTTTGAACACGTGGCTCATTCAAAAAAGCCGGAATATCCTCTTTTTTTCCTTCCCCCTTCTTCATATTGGTTTTATTCAGAGGCGGGCACGAGCCTTAACGTGTATGAATTTCTCTGTCTCTTTGCCAAGGGGTTTGGAGGAAGACAAAAAAGTCGCGTCTCCTCCTTTTTCACTCAGTCAGCTATCGTTTTGGAGAGACGGAATAAATAATTAAGATTATAATTTGTTTTATGCGCGATATAGAAGGGCGAGTAAGCGCAAACGCGACGTGGTTGCCCGTCAAATATATCTGTGGCTTCAACTACTGGGGGAAGCACGCCACCGCCACTCCGTTGTAGTAAGGCGATTTTGGCGACTCAAAACACTGCACACCCGAGAGAGCAAATCACGATTTCCTTCTGCGTAAAGATTGTCAATTTCAGCGCAGAACATGAATAAGCTGTACATTGGAAACGTGAGCGAAGAGGCGAGTGCCGAGGACTTGGAAACTATCTTTGAGCAGTGGAAGATTCCGCACAGTAGTCCGTTTCTCGTCAAAACTGGTTATGCGTTTGTGGATTGCCCCGATGAAAAGATTGCAATGATGGCCATCGACATTCTTTCAGGTGAGACAATAAAAAAGGCGTTCGAGCGGTGCTTTAATTGCGGAAATGGCTACGGTTTTTCTTTAACCTCTTTTAGATGGATGCATACATCCAAGCTTGTCTCCTTGCCTCTCACTTGGCCCCTGACACCGTAGAAGGATCGTCCATGCCTTTGATAAATTCAAAGTGTGAACACGAATTTAATCTAGTACAAAAACATTTGAAGAAACTTGTTACAGAGTGGATGAAGGAAAATAACGCCTATCCATTGTAGCGCCATTCAGAGCAATGGGGCGCACAGGCAGTGGCCGCTCATTGTAGGCTTGTGTGTGTGTAACATGGATCACTTCGATTAAATGAACTAAATGTAACTATGTTGTATTGTTACTTTTGTTGCGGCGGTTGAGCTTGCACGCTCTTCGGGGAATAACAAAGTCGCAATGGAAGTATGGCCTAACTTGTTAAATTATAGCATACAGTGCATGTGCCTTATGCTGACACACCAGGTGGCTTAATTGTGTATTGGTTAAATGTAGGCCAACGAAATGAAAGACTAATGCCAAACTACTTTTTCTTTAATTTAGAAACGACAACAAATGTACGAAATGTGGGAGAAAAATTGGCGTTAAGCAGGCGACAGTTGAAATAAAAATTACAATATTACTAAATATCCTCGTATTGAGCTCATGTGTCGTATACTTGTCACGTATACCATATTTAACCGTTTAGAATAGACATTCACGTTGGCTGAAACTTAGTGAAAATAAAGTAATTTGAATGGTCATACAATTGTGCCACCGATTGAAATGAAAGTAATTTCGTGCAAGGCCTTTTTGGTCATAAACTATAGTTGAGGCCTACTTTTGGCTGCCTGGGAGAACAGTTGAAGAGTACTAAACTAATTGTTTACTAAAATTGCATTTATTCTCCTCACTATAGGTAAAGTTGAACTACATGGAAAACTCCTAGAAGTGGAGCACTCGGTCCCTAAACGTCAAAGGTAAAGTCTGATTATAAACTCTTGTATTGTCCAACTGGTCCATTTACGCTATAAGGGGCTGCTGCGGTCCTCTGCCAAATTGTACATATCTCCATGACCCTTTTCTGGAAACATGTTATTTTTGTACCGTTATTTGATTGAAGCCGTCTGTGTCTTGGAATCAGTGGGTTTGGGGCGTCAGCAGGAAGTGAAGGGACAGAATGTCTGTTCATTTGGGGAAAGCAGAAATTCATAGGCTGTATGGGTGTAGAGGTCGAATTATAAGGGCATGCGGGATCTCATACCGTCACGCCTGTGGCGACCTAAAATATGCCTCTTAATTTTTTTCAATAATAATGTACCTTATTTTAGACACGATACCTATCTGTGGAAGTTGTTAGCCTGTATAGTGCAAATCTCCAAGTGTTTTACACTATTCTATGCAGCAATAGCATACTGGGCCTGCTTAAGTGTGTGTACATATATGCGTGTGTGTAAAGGCTTGTGGTGGGGCGTAGGCCCCTCTGAAGTCGTCCAATTGAGAAGGATCTGCCCGTGATTCTCCCTGGCTGCCCCACGCTTCTGTTCGAATCTACTCGCTCATTGTGGTGGTGCACGAGATGGACTCCCAAACGCGATTGGAATGGGCGGTTTAGGGCCTAGTCACGGAAAAACCCCGGTCTGCGAAAGACCATGTAGCTCCGTGTAGGCTACAGTCAACATGATTAAACTATGCTGAGTTATAGCATTTAGTCTGAGGCGATATTGATCCTCATTTACGTGGAAGAGGGACAAAAAAATGCAACAATTTGGCGTGGTGTGTAGGATTTCCCGCCACATGGAACAATTTGTTCATTAATAAACATTTCTTGGATTTTAATTGCTATCATTGAAATTAGTACTTATTGTGAGGATTTGGAGGAAGAGGATTTAGAGCCAAAATGCACTTTAATGTGTTAGAAATAAATAGGCATTTTAATTATTTAAATAATTTGGGCTAAAAGCAGTGCATAAAGGTAGGCTACTGCTATGTTTGTAAGGAATTAGAATCAAGCATGTGATCACCACGTTTAAAAATGTATATTGAAGTGAAGTTTAACAGAATTATGATTTGTATAATTGCCGATAACACCATTTAGGCCTACTAAATCGAATAATCGGTTTTATTGACGTTCTGCACAAAATGGCGTGAACATATTTAAAATATAAAATTATTATAGTGGACATTTATTTGCATGCATTGAATTGTCGAAGTTAGGGCCTAAATGAATTTATGCCAGGGCTTCCCCTGAATGCATTTACTGTTTTTTGCTCGCTCATTATTGGGATGGAATCATGAACCTATAAAAAAAAAAAGACTAATCACTGCTTATTTTGCTGACCTTTCCCCTCCAAAAGTGATGCTAGTTATTTTTGGCTAAATGATTAGTCTTTGACATCTGTAGGTTTACACACACTGGCGATTGTAGTGGTAGGCCTTTATAGTGACGTGTAAGCCTGGCGCTTGTTGGCCTCCACCTATGAAAAAAGATTAAGTCCCCCTTTTGCCACAGGAAAGATAGGAGCGACTGGGAACAGTATCCTGCCCATTACACACACACACACACACTGGGGCCCCTCTGCATTCCAGCCCGCTGAGTGTCAGCTGGAGGCTCGGCCAATCACCACGACTTAACCTTTGAACTGGTGGGGAAGGGGAAGTGCGCGCAAGGAGGCCGAGGCTCCCAGAGTCCTCCACAGGGTTCTAGGGTGGGACCATAGACATTAAAACCAGTAGATAGTGATAGCTCTGACGTCATCCACTTATTCCTATGGAGAACTCCCAATGGCTCATGAAGCCGGAAGTATTTGAATTTGAAGCGCGCCATATTGCTGAATGGCACCCAAAAATCTTTACGGATCATGGTGAAAGTGGCCGTAACTGGCAAAGGATCATGGTCAATGTAGTCATTTTCATCCTGCCTGAGAAAGTCAACCTTAATGTCTAAGGCAGGGGTATTCAAGTCTTGCCCTACAAGTTCCAGAGCCTGATGGTTTTCTGTTCTACCTGATAATTAATTGCACCCACCTGGTGTCCCAGGTCTAAATCAGTCCCTGATTAGAGCGGAACAATGGGGGAGAGAGCAGTGGAACTGGCTTCGAGGTCCAGAGTTGAGTTTGAGGGGTCTATGGCATGAGAGCACGAGCCTCATCGTAGCCTGCCGGCCCGTGATTGTTCTGTCAGCACTTGGGATGTTTCCCATTTATAAATCAGACCCGTCCTGAAATTCTGCGCACGAACAAGTATTAAAACTCCACCTGAAAAACATCCGTCATTCACCTTTTATGGTGACAACGCCCTAATTTCTGTATACTTTGGAAGTATTGGAATTAGGCAAAGGCAGTTTTCTAAAGAAAATGGCAATGGCGAACTTGATCAAATGTCTTTGGTGGTTTGATGGCAGAATGTTACACTTTTGCAGTGACATTTGCTGTAGGCTACCTGACAGACGACAAGTTTCTGAAAGACACACACCATTGCAAATTGCTGTGGACCTGTAAACAGATTGTTTGTTAATGTTTTGTATTTCCTTTTATTTAACCTATATGCTTCTCTGCCCGCGACTTCTGAAACAATGTCTACTTAGTGGTAGCCATACGCTACCAATGGCACATGAAGCCGGAAGTATTTGAATTTGAAGCGCGCTATATTGCTGAATGCACCAAAAGATGAACTGTCTGTTCACCTGTTAAATTCTACTGTTTGTAGTAAACCACGCTCCCTATCTTATTCATAGAGCAAAATGCTTGAAAAAGTACTTGAAATAATAGACTGTCTAATGGGCCCAATTAATTTGTTGTAGGATACTTTGGGAATATGAACCCATCAAGGCCAGAAAAGGTGAGGAATTTATTCTGCAAAGGTTATGAAAATATGTATTATGTTTACAAAGAAAATATTGCCTACGCAAGAAATTTGAAATTACAGTATTGAGATGTACAGAAGCAGCCTATAATCGTCTGTTCTTCCGTTAAACTGCGCTCCGGACGGACGGCATAAAACAAATGACTTCAAATAGTTTACTTATTTACTACTGTGAAGGGTGTCCTATTAAACGAGAGATGGGAAGAATGGTATTCTAACTTGTAGGCCTGTAGGGTACCTCGTGAGTATGAAACATCACAGAAAAGGTGAGGAATTTATTCTGCAATAATCATAGAAATTATATAATTAATATAGCCTAGGAAAATAGATGCATATTTCTAATTATTTTAGATTGCAAATATAAATGAAATTGATGTTCTCTCTTCTCACTAACGGCAAACGATTGCATCTTGTTATTAACCTGTTATTTGTTATGAACAAACGTGTCCATCTTATCCCCCATTTTAACCAAATACTAGGCTACTTGCCTGCTTGCAATGCAATAGTTCCACCACTAGAAGCTGTGCTTACGCATGGTCTAAAGTTTGCGGGAAGGTAAATGCCAACTTTTGCGTGTGAACTAGCGCACGCATGTTTTGGGTCATATTTTGTACGTACACACGGTTTATAAATGAGGTCCCAGGGCTTTTGGCACTGCTATGACCAGCAGAAATTGTGACTTCACGCTCCAGACCAGACACTGGAGGGTCCTGGTTGGGATGGGCACATCGAGGTGTGCATGTGGCGAGAGGGGTGCAGATTGTTGGGGACGGGTGGGGGCTTTGTATTGGTGCAAGTGTGCCATTTGCCTTAGTCCTACTCAAACGACATTTTCCATATTCATTGGTTAATCTTTGGCCTACGTACTGTAATCACTGTAGCTTGATCATGAGGGGTTACAAGAGTTGAAAATGTAATAATGCAAGAAGTTAAGGTTATTCTTGGGCCAGCGGCCTGCCAGAGAAATTTAGGGTATAGATGTATTTTGGCTACTTATAGTTCGCTCACTAATTACTTTTATTTCATATTGATGTTTAACTCTCATGCCTTATTATCTGCACTAGTGAGTGGTTGTAGGACACACATAGACCCCTATAACATTTTACACTGTGACCTGATTTTAAAGCTATATTCATTAGTTTATGAGTAAAAAAAAGTATTCCCATCCCCATCTGTTTATAAAATGAAAATGGCATGATTTGAGAGGTGGCCCGTGTGTGTCGGTTCGATCAGGCAGGTCGAGGGGCGAGTAGGAAGCTGCTGTGTAAGTGTTCACTTGATGAATCAGTGTTACTGAATGTCAGTAATGATCCACCAAAATTCCACAACTCGTAGCAGTCTGACTTGTGAAGATGGTACAACTTGAACCTAGTTTAGTATTAGTCTTGGACCATTTTTATATATTTTTTTTATACCAGAACAAATCTGAAGTTGTATTGACACAGTAACTTTCTCACACGTTCTAAAACCGCAGATGTAGATAAAATATTACCAATATTCTCATCAAATGGCGAGGGGGTAGGTCATGAAATCCTAACCATCGTCATTTAAACAACAAATACACCCATTGCTCTATTCCTTTAATTAACAGACAAAAAAAAATCCCAAGTCATAAAAGCAAAGCCCACTTCCATGGCCATTCTAACCCAGTAACTGTGGCTTTGTGAGGAGTAGTAGTTCCCAGCTCTTATTAAATAATTTGGGGTCAGGGGGTCACTGTGGGGCCCATCCTGCAAAGAAGGGATTTTGGACGGAAGCTCGGGGGTGCCCGAAATTCTCTATGTCCCCTTGTCCCATCTAGCTAGCGGGACTAGAGGTCCCTAAACTCGCTCATGCTTATCATGGAGCGAGAGACACTGATAGTGTGGACTTTCATGCTAGAGAACCATTGCATACCATGCTGCAGGGAAAGTAACGTTTTTAGCTATTTACGTGTGTAAATCATCAACAGATGTCATTTTATAATGTTCAAATTCTTGCTCAAACCAATTTAGCAAATTTTTTGCTATCAACTTTTGCATTTTTTTGCTGTAGAATGGACACTTTTGTGTAAAGTGGAAGGGCCTATATAAGAGTGCAGTGGAAAGTGAGCAGTTTTGAGTTCAGTCATTCAGAACGCCTGCATACTGAATAGTCAATGAGTGTGGATGGATGGGCGTTGAGCATGGTATTGGATGGATGGGGGGGGGTGTAGTTACATGGATGAGCATGGTAGTGAGAAACTGGGATGGATGTGGTGCAGTCATGTTGCTCGACATGGGATTTCTCCTATGGGCTATACACACACTACGGCGACACAGGCCCTAGGTCTCAGCTGGGCCATGGTCTGTCGGAGGGAGGCGGGGCTCTTGAATGTGTAGAATGTTGAGTTTAAAAGTAAATAAGGTTTCATCACATGACAACTCGGCCCTCACGGTCCCCCCACCCCTCCATGTTTCTGTCAGTGGACTTTGTGTCCATGGCAACGGGAGCCCCTCCCCCACAGGGCAGAGAGGGCCCTTGTTACCCCCCCTTTTCCAAAATCAAAGGCTGGGACTGGGGAATGCACGTCCCCATACGCCGGCTGGCTCCGTCTGTGTGTGGAGCTATAGGTTAATCCGGCTGGAAGTGCTTGGCGCATTTGTACATTTTGCACAGTTCCCACTGCAATGCAGAGCAACACACACACGGAAAAAGGGGGCCGGATCAGCCAGGAAAGGCACAGTAGACCGGAAAGGGCCGGAATTTCTCTCGGAAGCTTGTTGGGATTATTATTATTTAATTTTTTTCCAATTCGCCATTTAGAATGTATTATCTTTATGGTCCAAATAAATGAATAGAATTCATTTGAGGCCCTGTTGGCGTGACCATGCTGAAAGGTCCTCCAGATTGAGTGTGTGTGTTAAAGAATATGTAAATGTTTTTGTTGTATGGTATGTAGGGGGTGGAAATAAATACATTAATAATAACGGTAAATGGCATTGAACTTTCCCCTACTAGGTTTTCACTGTGGCCTAGTCCTGCATGTACAGTTGAAGTCGGAAGTGTACATACACCTTAGCCAAATACATTTAAACTCAGTTTTTCACAATTCCTGACATTTAATCCTAGTAAAAATTCCCTGTCTTAGGTCAGTTAGGATCACCACTTTATTTTAAGAATGTGAAATGTCAGAATAATAGTAGAGAATGATTTATTTCAGCTTTTATTTCTTTCATCACATTCCCAGTGGGTCAGAAGTTTACATACACTCAATTAGTATTTGGTAGGATTGCCTTTAAATTGTTTAACTTGGGTCAAACGTTTCGGGTAGCCTTCCATAAGCTTCCCACAATAAGTTGGGTGAATGTTGGCCCATTCCTCCTGACAGAGCTGGTGTAACTGAGTCAGGTTTGTAGGCCTCCTTGCTCGCACACACTTTTTTAGTTCTGCCCACACATTTTCTATAGGATTGAGGACAGGGCTTTGTGATGGCCACTCGAATACCTTGACTTTGTTGTCCTTAAGCCATTTTGCCACAACTTTGGAAGTATGCTTGGGGTCATTATCCATTTGGAAGACCCATTTGCGACCAAGCTTTAACTTCCTGACTGATGTCTTGAGATGTTGCTTCAATATATCCACATAATTGTCCTTCCTCATGATGCCATCTATTTTCTGAAGTGCACCAGTCCCTCCTGCAGCAAAGCACCCCCACAGCATGATGCTGCCACCCCCGTGCTTCACGGTTGGGATGGTGTTCTTCGGCTTGCAAGCATCCCCCTTTCTCCTCCAAACATAACGATGGTCATTATGGCCAAACAGTTCTATTTTTGTTTCATCAGACCAGAGGACATTTCTCCAAAAAGTACGATCTTTGTCCCCATGTGCAGTTGCAAACCGTAGTCTGGCTTTTTTATGGCGGTTTTGGAGCAGTGGCTTCTTCCTTGCTGAGCGGCCTTTCAGGTTATGTCGATATAGGACTCGTTTTACTGTGGATATAGATACTTTTGTACCTGTTTCCTCCAGCATCTTCACAAGGTCCTTTTGCTGCTGTTCTGGGATTGATTTGCACTTTTCGCACCAAAGTATGTTCATCTCTAGGAGACGGAACGCGTCTCCTTCCTGAGCGGTATGACGGCTGCATGGTACCATGGTGTTTATACTTGCATATTATTGTTTGTACAGATGAACATGGTACCTTCAGGCATTTGGAAATTGCTCCCAAGGATGAACCAGACTTGTGGAGGTCTATTTGGCTTTTCTTTTGATTTTCCCATGATGTCAAGCAAAGAGGCACTGTGTTTGAAGGTAGGCTTTGAAATACATCCACAGGTACACCTCCAATTGACTCAAATGGTGTCAATTAGCCTATCAGAAGCTTCTAAAGCCATGACATCATTTTCTGGAATTTTCCAAGCTGTTTAAAGGCACAGTCAACTTAGTGTATGTAAACTTCTGACCCACTGGAATTGTGATACAGTGAATTATAAGTAAACAATTGTTGGAAAAATTACTTGTCATGCACAAAGATGTCCTAACCGACTTGCCAAAAGTATAGTTTGTTAACAAGACATTTGTGGAGTGGTTGAAAAACAGGTTTTAATGACTCCAACCTAAGTGTATGTAAACTTCCGACTTCAACTGTATGTAAGCCCACAAACCTTCTAGCCTGCAGATGTGGATTTCTGTGTATCACATTTTTAAGTATGCTCCAATGTAAAACGTGTTTACTCTGGGTCATGTGTACATAATGAACAGTGTGAGCTGGGCCCGTGTGGGTGGTGGGCTGAGAAACATATTTAAGGCTACCAACCAGCCTTTTCATAAAAACGAACACTTGACTAATTCGTTGACTTGCATAGTTTAAAATGGTTGAGTAGGAAAGCATGTTTTCAATTTGAACACAATCGTATTTCGATTGTATAGTCTATTGGATTTCTCTACTCTTAAACTTTAAGTCAGTGAAGAACAGGAGGGTGATATGCACACCCTGAACTTGAGAAATAAATAATGCTAATGAAGAATTGAGAGGCACACGGAATATTACTGCTCCACAAAGCTTTAGTCCTGACCCACAAAATACAATGTTAACAATGTCATTTTTGTCAGGTGTCAAAGGGTCTTTTGACATTTCATGTTAACAACGCTGAAGTCTTAATTACCAGGTCAAACCTGTGCTTTTAGCCAATTATATGGATTTTTTTTTTCTGGTCCTAGTGGAAGGAGTTCGTTGTGTTTTGTGGTGTAGCTTATGTCTTGTCAAGAGGTCTGTGGGAGAAGTTTCCAGTAAGATTGTAGCGGTTAGGAGTGTTTTGTGGGTGTGGAACTGAGTAGGGGTCACAGTTTGCGCTGGAACTCCCAGCTGCATGTACACAGTGTTCCTTTAGTGCGTGTGAGAACAGGTGTTGGACTTTAGAACAGCCTGGACACTTTTCCCACGTTTATATTATCTCCCTGGTCTAAACTATCACTTTTTTTATTAAACATGTCACAATTACAATTTACATTGTACATTTTAGTCATTTAGCAGACACTTATCCAGAGCGACTTACAGTAGTGAGTGCATACTTTTTTCCAATACTGATTCCCCGTGGGAATCGAACCCACAACCCTGGCGTTGCATGCGCCATGCTCTACCAACTGAGCCACACGGGACCCGTCTGGAAGTGTGTATATCCACAACTCCAACCAAGCATCTTTATGACCTCTAAAGTATTTGGGTCCTTGGTGTTAACAATGTTTTCATTGTGGAACCAAAAGTTTGAAAAACAGGGCATTCTGAATACTGAACCAGAGTTGTACAGTAATTTGTAGGATAGTCTGTTCTGCACTGCTGTGCTCCTGTTGACTGCGATGTGAGCGCTCCTTCCGTTCTGAATCCCCATCTGTTCTCTCTGCACTGACACAGCTAGTGGAGGTTCCCTCTTTCCTGGGCTTGGCATCCCTCCCTTTTCTGCGCTCCTTCCCTCCCTCTCCTCCTCTACGCTCTCCTCTGTCTTCTTCCTTTCTGTCCGTCCTTCTCCCATCCACCTTTCTCTCTCCTTTCTGCTCCATGACATTCCTCCCCTCCTTTGTCTCTTCCTTTTTCCTTCACCCTCTCCTCTCCCTACCTCTCCTTGCCATGCACTCCTCTCTCCCTACCTCTCCTTGCCATGCACTCCTCTCTCCCTCTCCTCTCTCCCTCTCCTCTCCCTACCTCTCCTTGCCATGCACTCCTCTCTCCCTCTCCTCTCCTTGCCATGCACTCCTCTCTCCCTCCCGATGCTTCTCATTATCAACTGGTTTGAACAGTTTCTCCACACGGTCAAGCTACCAGTCCAACAATGCAACAGCCTCTCACCTTCCTCCTCTCCCATCCATTCATCCCTCCTCCGGTGCAGACCCGCTGGGCTTGGGAGTGGTATTAAAACATTAGTCATGTCCACAGCTTGTGCACATCTCCTCTCTTAGAGCACAGAATGATTTGAAGGAGGCACCTACTAGCTTGCTGGTGTTTTTAATTTTGTATTTAAAAAAAAAAGGGTCAATTTGTCCTTTAGCCCAACCAACCCCTGACGCTGACTGACTCTCCCCTCTCTACCCCTCTCTTTCCTGTAGGAGCTGTAAGCTGCAGATCAGGAACATCCCGCCTCATCTGCAGTGGGAGGTAAGTGTTAATTGGTAAAGCTTTGGATCTATCGATCGATACTGGGTCCTTTTCAATGGGAACAAACATTTAAAAAATGCTTTGAAACAGGAAGTGAAAGTAAGCCTTTTTATTGGGTGTAAAGGAGTCCACTGAAGAAGTTCGTTGCCATCTTTGCGTCCTGTTTTGGATCCACTCATTAGTTCTTTAGAACAGAGGCTGATATTCCAGGTCGCCATTTTCTTCTGGCTGTCTCGTTATGGTACTTTTACAGTTAGGCTTGCGCCTCAAATGGCACCCTATTTTTATAGTGCACTACTTTTAACCAGGGCCCATAGGGTGCCATTTGGTACTTAGTTTACCTTTTTTGTAGTACAGGTAGTAATTTAGCAGTGGATTTTGTCGTACTATTTTGGCCAGAACTCGATAAGGAGGTAAGTGAGTACTAGCATAAAGCAAGCATAGGACAGTCTTTTTAAAGCTATTGTTGGTGGTTTTATTATTTTATTTAACTAGGCAAACATTATTGGGCACAGAATGGTAATGGCAGTATCAGAATAAAGGTGATGAGCATATTTCAAATGTGCCTACATTAACTCATCTGTTTCATTGCTGCAGACTTGTTGGTAGTCGTGCTCATGCCGTGTGTGTAATCAATGGAACTGTGATAATCGGTGTAACGCCAGAGGATTGCCTTTTAGGCGAGTGACCTAGTGAACTACAGGTGTACAATAAGGTGTATTGTGCAACATGAGTGTGACACACAAATGGTGTGTGTGCGTGCCCCCGGCCTGTGAGAGATCACACACCTCGCTCATGCAGACATGGTCACATCTCTTGTTATTTCTACACACCATCTACTCCCATTCATTCTCAATGTATCAATTGGATATTGACCTGCAGTAGTGCCTTCAGAAATTGGATTTATAGTAGCTGTGAATTGTCCAGTTTGCCTGGTGAGAAGCAGACGCATTCTTAGTAGGCTTGGGAGATAAACCGTATACCAGGGTATTTCGAAATACAGATGGTATAATTTTCCCCGTAGCAGGGGTGTGTGCTATGCATTAGGTTTGCTAACTTGCTAGCTAAGTGCCTAGATGTCAAGATCAAGCTTCTTGGTTACAGCAGAGACATTCAATCCCCTCCTGTATCAAGATCCTTGGTGTCTAAATTGTTTTGTGCGTCAAAAACAGTGTACCAAAAACATTTTTTGGTTTAAACATTTTTTATACTTCTGGTAATACAGTATACCCCAGTATGGTACGAACAGTATGACAATCTGGATAACGCCCAACCCTAAAGCTTCGTGAGTCATCGCCGGTATTGCCACAGGTTGCTCATTTAGTTCCACTTGTCTGTAAAAAATGTTATCATTGATCCTTTCTGCTCGCAATCTAAATAAGAGAATGGAGTGGGTCTGTATCACAGGAAACCTCTATAATAAATAATATAATATGCCATTTAGCAGACGCTTTTATCCAAAGCGACTTAGTCATGCGTGCATACATTTTTTAGTTTTTGTGTATGGGTGGTCCCGGGGATCGAACCCACTACCTTGGCGTTACAAGCGCCGTGCTCTACCAGCTGAGCTACAGAGGACTACTTTAGCAAAGGGCTGTTTCATGTCTCATTTTGACCAAATAGAATACAGTTAACGGACAACGTTTTCTCTTCCATTCTAAACTCGTAGTGCATAGGCCAAAGTATGACTGATTCGAGTTTCTCCACCTTTGACCAAACTGTTCTAAATGGACACAAAGCATTTTACACTGGTGGTCTTGTGCTGTGTAAATGGGTGGTAGCATATAGCATTTTGACCAAGGTTTGAATGGGGGAGGGAGGGGGCACTGAACACAGAAGTCTTTGACGTAAAGGAGACCTTGTATCTTATCAGGGAGATAACATGGTGCCTCAGCACACAGCCATGCAGGCAGAGAGCTGGCTTGTTCGCTAGGCTAGCTCGCAGTGGGTGAGTGGGCCTGCTCTATGTTGCCTCCATGTGCTATGGACAGACACTCACAGAATGTGTAGCATTACTCCTGTCCCACCCCTCCCCCAACCCAACCACCGCTTCCTGCAGGAATGCACTCCACCCTTTCCTGAATGGCCTGGATTCTCATTGGCTGAGCCCTGGAGACGGGCAGACGTGGCAGCCAGTGAACATGGAGCTGCTCCTCGCCACAAGGAATGTCTGATCAGTGCTGGGAACAGCCAATGGGAGGGCTTTGAGATGGTTCAGGGGCGGGAGGGAAGGGGATTGGTGGGTTGGGAGAAAGAGGGCTGGGAGGGAAGCTGATTGGTCAGAAATGGGGGTTGAGTGCTCGTGGGTGTGGCTTTCAGTAAGCCTGGGCATGTTTGTAGGTCCTCTGCCTGTAGGTTGCGTTTGGACTCCTGTCCCTCGCTCTCTCTCCCACCTTCTCACCCCCCCCGACTCTTTCTCTAAGGAGTGAATAAAGATCAGTTCAGCTTGATAATGTGGGGAAATTAAATTTAATGAACACAATTTTGAAAGATCTCTCTCCTGTTCAACAATGTAATTGAATGGTGTGATTCACCAGTAGGAAGACCTTACGTATCACGCGTCTCAGGAGGAGTGCTGATCTAAGATCATGTCCCCTCTGTCCATGTAATCACATTCATTGTGATCTAAAAGGCAGATTTTTATTTTTTTTGTCATTTAGCTGGCGCTCTTATCCAGAGCGACTTACATGAGCAATTAGGGTTAAGTGCCTTGCTCAAGGGCACATCGACAGATTTTTCACCTAGTTGGCTCGGGGATTAGAACCAGCGACCTTTCGGTTACTGGCACAACGCTCTTAACCATTAAGCTACCTGCCGCCCTGCTAGAAATTATCCTAGATCAGCACTTCTACTCCGAGATGCTTGATACATAGCCTGGTTGATGGGTGGTATTGAAGGGCCAGTTAGTTGGGTCACAGGGCTGATTACAACTTAGGGTATATCACAAATCTAGCTAGATGTACTCAGGCTTATCTAAAATGAGCTAGCTTCAGTTAGCTTCACATTCCAGCTCAGGCTTCATCAATGTTACGAAGGTAGATATTGATCGCGCACCCGCCGCTTACTGGAGCCTGCTCGAGCCGGGCTTGCAACTGCGCGTTAATGTTGCACATGGCTAGTCAAACGCTGAACTCTTCATTGAGAATATGTTGAAACATCAATCCATGGGCGTGTCAGTGCCATGTCTTCAACTCACAGCTCAAACACTTCATTCAGGATAACTGGAGTTTAACCCTGAGTTGGCCTGCCACGGAGCAGGTTAGTTCTGGAGGATTCGTGCCATAGAAATTTACCTGGCTAAAAGGTGAGCCACTTTGATGGTACCGGTTATCCTGAGTTGAACTCGGTTACCTCACTAATTCCACAAACCAGATTCGTAGTATAGGGCTCTGGCGTAATCCACATACTGATGAATGTGTTAACTTTAAGTGGCTTAACTGTAAATTCTTATTATTGTGATGGGCCCAATGGGCCCATGGGCTTGTCATTGGGATGTGGCCATGGTGTGTTAGGGTGAAGTTGCCCATAGACTCTTCGGTCAGTTTTGCATTTCACCTCACTAATAGTTAAGGTTAGGATTGGGGGGAGGATAATCTGTTCCTGATCACCTGCAGGGTGTTGACAAACGTTGGCGATTCAACATGTATAATCTTACAGAATTGAACTGAAATTGCTCTGCTGTTTCCTGTTTGACACTGAAATATACGGCCCTGTGATAGACTAGCGTCTTGTCCAGGGTCCTGTCCTGTCTACTGGGACATCAAGCTGCCTCATGCTACAGAAACAGGAGATGGACACCTGTCCTATGGGCTGTTCTGGCTCGGACAAGGCTTGCTTTTTATTTTATTTATTTATTTCACCTTTATTTAACCAGGTAAGCCAGTTGAGAACAAGTTCTAATTTACAACTGCGACCTGGCCAAGATAAAGCAAAGCAGTGCGATTTTAAAAACAACAAACACAGTTACATATGGAATGAACAAAACATACAGTCAATAACACAATAGAAAATCTATATACAGTGTGTGCAAATATAGTAAGTTATGGAGGTAAAGCAATAAATAGGCCATAGTGCAAAATAATTACAATTTAGTATTAACACTGGAGTGATAGATGTGCAGAAGATGATGTGCAAATAGTGATACTGGGGTGCAAAATAAATAATGTAAATAACAATATGGGGATGAGGATGGGCTAATTACAGATGGGCTGTGTACAGGTGCAGTGATCGGTAAGCTGCTCTGACAACTGACGCCTAAAGTTAGTGAGGGAGATAAGTGTCTCCAGCTTCAGAGATTCTTGCAGTTCGTTCCAGTCATTTGCAGCAGAGAACTAGAAGGAATGGCGGCCAAAGGAGGTGTTGGCTTTTACTTACTGAACTGTACTCACAAGCCAGTTTGGGTCTCCATGATAGTGAGACACCAATATCTTTTTCACACTAACTCCTCTGGTCTGGTTCTAATCACACACTCTCCCCTGTGGTTCTGACTCAGGTTCTGGATGGCATGTTGGCCCAGTATGGCACAGTGGAGAACTGCGAGCAAGGTACGCGTGCACATACAGGTGTATATACATACACACACTCCTTAGCATTTGTTTCTTCTGTATCTGCTGTTTCTAGTAGGTATTTGTTCAAGTCTGTGACTGTTCAGTTGAAGTGCATGTTGAGTGTATAAACTTGTATTGCCCTATGTGCGTTTGTGGGTGTTAAGTCTATGCTCTTGCTCTCATGCGCTCGCTCGCGCTCTCTCTCTTCACAGTAAATACAGACACAGACACCGCAGTGGTCAACGTCCGATACGGTGCCAAGGACCAGGCCAGACAGTAAGCACACACACCTTTTCTTAGTTTAAGACTGCTCTTGCAGAATGCAGAGAGTAAATTTGCCTGAGTGGTTTGCACTCTTTCCCCACGCTGCATTTGTATTGGTGCTATTTGAATTGATCCCCTTTGATTTGTTAGTGCAGCAGACTCCTCTTCACCCTCTAAAGCGGTTTCTTCTAAGTTGCTGCTATAGGATTAACACACTGGCTGAGAGACGCTAGCTCACTGCTGCCCTCTGGCTGAGAGACGCTAGCTCACTGCTGCCCTCTGGCTGAGAGACGCTAGCTCACTGCTGCCCTCTGGCTGAGAGACGCTAGCTCACTGCTGCCCTCTGGCTGAGAGACGCTAGCTCACTGCTGCCCTCTGGCTGAGAGACGCTAGCTCACTGCTGCCCTCTGGCTGTGAGACGCTAGCTCACTGCTGCCCTCTGGCTGAGAGACGCTAGCTCACTGCTGCCCTCTGGTGCGTGTGTGGAGCGCCGGCCTTTCCTGATAAAGTGGGCGTGGACGGTGTATAAGAATGAATGGGATCCTTTTAGAGCAGTTCACAGAACAGTCAGTGCTGGCCTTGAAGAGCAACAGGGTTTTGTTCCAGCCCTGCACTAATACACACGATTCTTCTAATGCTTTTATCATCAAGGTCTTGTTTCAGTAGTGAGAGAGAAAATAAAATCGTAAGGGACCTTGCATCAGTAGCCTATCTAGCGTGGCCAAGCAAGTTCCTCCTGTGACTGACAGCGTTATCTTATCAGTGCCGTGACCGTAGCTATGTTTCTATTAACTTGGACAAGTGATATTTTTGTCAAAATGTAGAACGTGCGCATAGAAAATAGATGCAACAATCGCCTACAGCGGTGCGTTTCCATTTAACTATCTTGTGTTGATAAACACAGCTGGATGTAATGACGTCACACCTAAAAACGCAAAAACCAGTGGTTGAAGTTGAATTGCTCACTAATAAATTGGCGACACCCTGTATGCCCTTCCACCTATCTGTTTAATGTCTCCGGTAGGCTGTGAAAGCCAACATGGATAGAATGCAAGAATTGACTAATATTTGCCATAATTCTAATGTACCAAAATATCGCCACGGTCCGTGCTGTTGTGAAATGTGCACTCCTATAGATCTGAAATAATTGGATGGTGAAACTTGCATCCAGCCAACCAGAAAAGCAAGACTAAGCAATTCAGGCGTTCTTGAAAGTCAGGACTATCCTTGAACTGCAAATAAACATTTTGATATTTTTGAAAAAAACATTTTGCAAGCAGTAGACATTTACAATTAAAATGGCTGCGCCCCACGGGCGGTGAATCATTGGATCTTATTAATTTGATTCAATGCAATTCAATCCGAGGACTGCAACCATTAGAAATACAATTTTATTTATGCCTAATAAGCCATTGTCAACTTCCTGTCTGGTTATTTTGATCACAGTTTACATAGGCTATGGATTTCAGACAGCCCCAGTTGCATTTGCAAACAAATGTTTCTATGACATCACGTGCCCCACTTATCTTCAAAATGATTGGGCAATCATTTATTTGAAAAGCACAGTTTCCATCATTTGTCGCAATAATGAATGTTCGACAAAATAAAAATCCATCCCAACGGAAAAAAATGTTGCCCTTTATAAAATGTATACTCTTTCTGCAGTTTCCATTACACATGTCGCAATGTTTTGCGACATTGCTTTTTTCACATAAACCTGGGTCAATGGAAACCTGCCTAGTGACTGACTGCCTTTTCTCTTTGTGTGGTTGCCAGGGCGATGGAGAAGCTGAATGGCTTCCTGATGGAGAACTTTGCCCTGAAGGTGTCGTACATCCCCGACGAGACGGCGGCGGCTGCTGCCACCCCGCCCCTGGGAGGGGGTAAAAGGGTCTCGGTCCCCCGTGGCCCTACCCGCTCGGGTTCCCCAGGCCTGGGGGCGCGCCCCAAACTGCAGTCGGACGTCCCTTTGCGCATACTCGTCCCCACACAGTTTGTAGGAGCCATCATCGGCAAGGAGGGAGCCACGATTCGCAATGTCACCAAACAGACACACTCAAAGTAGGACTACTTCCCTGATTCATGTACACATTCATGTACACAACATTCTGATGGGGTGCATTCAGCAGGACGCAACGTTCAGATAGAAATGCAGCATGAACAACAAACACCCCTCTATTCCATGTAGAATAAGGAATCATATTGTCTCTTTATGACATTTCTATCTGCAATGTTTGGCTATTGAACATGGCCCTGATTTATAACCATAAATATCAATACATTTTATGAGCCTTGGCTTGGCAATATAAAGCTCACTCCCACAGAAGAAATTACTCACTTAGCAAAAGTGAATTTTGGCTCCAGCTATTGATGTGACCCTCTGAAGGCATCTCAAGTTGAAAAACGATGAACTTTGACCGTTGCACCCATCCTTAGTGATTCTGTGTTTTCTGTGGGATTGAGCCAGTAGGAAGGGGGGACACGGGGATTGAACCCTGGTCTCCGGTGGGGAGTAGTATGGGACCAGCCGGTAGCGTAACCGCTAAACGACGGGCTGTTTAGAGGGTGACAAAAACAAAGACTCTTCCCTTCTAACCATCTCTCTCTTGCCCCTCTCCAGGATCGACATCCACAGGAAGGAGAATGCTGGAGCGGCAGAGAAGCCCATCACGGTCCACTCCACCCCAGAGGGCTGCTCCAACGCCTGCAGAACCATCATGGAGATCATGCAGAAGGAGGCCCTCGACACCAAGTTGTGAGTTCAACTGGAGAACGCATACATAGACACACACTTTACCAGCAGGCCTCCCAAACCATGTTGTGAGTTCAACTGCACATGCCCAAACAGGATAGGATACACAACTTCTTCTATTCTTAATTATTATTCTATAACTTGACCCATTGAGCCGTCGTCTCTCTTTGTTTGTCTGTTTCCTCTTTCTACAGTACTGAGGAGATTCCGCTGAAGATTCTGGCTCACAACAACTTTGTGGGCCGACTGATCGGGAAGGAAGGACGGAACCTAAAAAAGATTGAAGTGGACACAGAGACCAAGATCACCATCTCCCCGTAAGAAGACCAACATCCCCATACGATCACCCATAAACTCATACACACGAGCCAAAGAGTTTTCAAACCCAGATTTCTAACTGGCTAATACTTCTGGGAACGCATCGCGAAACAGACTCAGTCGGGGTTTGGCAAGTCAATGAGAGAAGTGAAAAATGATAGTAGTTAATTTTCTCTAAATCTGAAGGCACAACCTTTATTCGACCTAATGTCTTAAGTAGCTGAACATGTCAACTACAACCTTGTGAAAGTGACAAACTGACACAAATAAAATGTGTCAATAGATGTGTCAATATATCGAAGGAATGCCTTTGATTTGACAGCCTGCACATGCGCAGTTTGGCGCGACTCGACCGTTACTGTGCATGAGCTTGACTGGCTAACATCGCCATGACATCACCAACAAGCGTGATCGGGGATTTCTATTGGAGGAGCAGTTTCTGGAGCTCTTCATCATAGGCTCTTTGCACTTGCCATCAGAATGATTACTGCAAACAAGATGAATGTCTCATAAGACACACACACACACACACACTAGAAACCGAGGTGGTAATGGATGTCCTCCTCCAGTCTCCAGGACCTAACGCTGTACAACCTTGAGAGGACGATCACAGTGAAGGGTTCCATCGAGGCGTGCTCCCGCGCCGAGGAGGAAGTCATGAAGAAGGTCAGGGAGTCGTATGAGAACGACGTGGCCGCTATGAACGTAGGTCCTTGTTCTAACCCACTGGGGGCATGGCACTCTGTGTTGGTGGATCCAAATAATCTGGAGTAGTGTCCCAAATGCCACCCTACTTCTACTTTTGTGCACTATATTGGGAATAGGGTGTCATTTGGGACTTAACCTGGGGAGATCATGGCTTGTTTAGGCTGTGCAGCTACCCACATAAATGTTTTTTAAATAAATGCACTTTGTATATGAGTGGTTTATCCCGGAGAAATGTTTCTGTTCTTGGTTAATTTTGTCTGGTAGTAAATCTTTCTCTCACTCTATCATCTCTCTCGCTCTCTCTATACCCAGCTCCAGTCTAACCTGATTCCAGGACTCAACCTGAATGCCTTGGGTTTGTTCCCTGGTGGTGCTCCAGGTATGGGCCCCTCCATGGGACACAACGCCCCACCTCCTGGTGCCCAGGGTGGCTACTCCTCATTCGGGGTGAGTGTCTGGACCTTCCCCCTCCTACCTCCCTGGGTCTACTTCACAGTGCCTCTTGGTGATGCTTAAAGATATCCCCCTCCTTACAGAGCAGTTCTGCAAGAAGAAACCTACAACAGACAACCTCTGACTGAGAAGCCATTTTGGATCTTTCAGTGACCCTGTCTGTGTTCCTCTCTCCTTATAGAGCAGCCATTTGGGGGCAGGAAAGTGACTTGGTTTCGTGTTATTCTCTCCTATAGAGCAGTTCCTTCGGGGGCGAAGGGCCATTGTGGGCGTCTGTGCTGTCGGCGAGCAGCCAGCCCCTCTCTGTAAGTCTCCATTCTCACAGTGCTTTGCACGGCTGCTGGCTGCTGGATTGGGTAAAAAGGCAGGGCTTGCCACAGCTAAGCCCCTCCCAGTAACCTATGACCCCCAGGGAGGGCCTAACTCATGTCTGTGTTCATTTCTCTAAAACCTGCTGGGTGGTTGCCACAGTTTCTACTGGGTTTAGTTGGGCCTCAAATCTTCAGCTGAAGAAAGTGCAGCAATTGAACATCTTGGCATGTTTAGAAGGTTACAAATGGTCGCAGATGTTTCTAAAAGGGTACCTTTTCTATTAGACAATTTGATCTGGAACAGCCTCCTGGTGAAAAGGTTTGTGCCCATCTGGAGGCTTGTGAATTTGATCTAGGGTTGGATTACTTTACCCCCAACTGAAGTGTAATGATTTGATGGTGTCCTCTAGATTAAAACCAGCAGCGCTGTCCCAAATGGCACCCTATTCCCTATAGAGTGCACTACTTTTGACCAGAGCCCTATGCGTGCACTAAATGGGGAATAGTAATCCCTCCAGGAACATGCCTCCCTGCCCCTTCATCTAAAAGATCTCACCCACTTCACTTCCCTCTAACACCAGCCATGTGCAGTGAGCCCACGCGGTTTGCTACAGGTCATCTTTAATACAATAATCTGTTGGAATGTGTGTGTGGAAGCGCTGGGGAGTGACTGAGCCGGGCCAAGCATTCTGAAAGGGATTATCTGATGGGTTCAGTTGCTGCAGAGAAATGGAGAACCCTCTGGGAATGCTGTTTACCTGAGCTATGTGCTGGATGCTACAGATTTTCTCATCTTTCTAGAGTCAGGGTCTCTTATCCCCTGGGTGCGTCCCAATAATCTCTCCTTCCTCACTCGTTCACTACTCCCCACAAATTTAAACGCATTGGATTGGTATTGTCATGGGCAGGAGGGAATTTCCATATACCAGTCTTTATCTTTCAAAACCATGAAGGGAAGTGAACAAGTGCTCAATTGGGGAGAAAAGAGAGCTAATTGGGACATGCTCCACGTTTGGAAGTTGAGGAGATTTTGTTTAGTTGTATTCAATCTCTTCGAATATGTATGTACAGTGCTTTCATGGTTATGCAGTGCTATTGTGGTTCTATATGCTACTGAGGGGATAAAGTTAAATTGGGATAGATTTGACTGGTCTCCCTAGCAGTGTCCCAAATGGCACCCTATTCTCTATATAGTGCACTACTTTTGACCAGGGCTCATATGGTTCTGGTCAAAAGTAGTGTACTAAAGAGGGAATATGGTACCATTTCGAACTCGAGCCCTGTGAGGCTGCTTCTTCCTGTGTCGCAGCATCAGTTGCTTGGTCGCGGTCAACTGGGCTGCTATCGCTGTTTGCCTGGTGTGGTCTCACTGTGGTCTCCTTACGGTCAGACTGGCTCTGTTGTGGTCTCCTTACGGTCAGACTGGCTCTGTTGTGGTCTCCTTACGGTCAGACTGGCTCTGTTGTGGTCTCCTTACGGTCAGACTGGCTCTGTTGTGGTCTCCTTACGGTCAGACTGGCTCTGTTGTGGTCTCCTTACGGTCAGACTGGCTCTGTTGTGGTCTCCTTACGGTCAGACTGGCTCTGTTGTGGTCTCCTTACGGTCAGACTGGCTCTGTTGTGGTCTCCTTATGGTCAGACTGGCTCTGTTGTGGTCTCCTTACGGTCGTGTGGCCTCTACTGTTCCACAGGGCCAGGGGCAGCCGGAGTCGGAGACGGTCCATCTGTTCATCCCGGCGCTGGCGGTCGGAGCAATCATCGGAAAACAGGGTCAACACATCAAGCAGCTGTCACGCTACGCCGGAGCATCCATCAAGGTGAGGGACTTAACGGACCTGCATCTCAATAACCTAAAATAGCCTCTTATCTCATGTATTCTCCTTCACCTATTCCCCCCCTCCATTTTTAGATCAGTGCAGATGAAGTCAGCGTCGTAGATGCAAACCAGGTATTTATTTTCACTTCAAACATTCAGATTCATTTTCCGTGTTGTTACTTATACCCATCAATCCTCTCAGATCTCCACAACTGCATATGGGAGTAGAGCTCCGGTTCAGATCGGGATAGGGTGGCCCCTTCAGGCTGTTGTGATGCACCCCTGATGGGGTAAAGGGAAGCAGTGGGACGTGATTAGATCAGGTAAAGTGTGTTAACGTGTCATGTCCCTCCCCTCAGGTAGCCCCTCCAGAAGGCATGGACACCAAGCAGAGGATGGTGATCATCGCTGGACCACCAGAGGCCCAGTTCAAGGTAGGAGCCCTCAGGTCCTCTCGCTTTCTCCACCAGCCATGCGGTTTCCAGTACCCAACACACCAGAGGAAAAGTGTTGTCCTTTTCGCTCCCAGAAATCCAGAGAACAAAATCCTTTTAGTCAAACAGTTGACAACTAGCTAGCTGGCTAAATCTGGCACATTCACATATGTTGATTGATGTCAATTGTCCCGGTCAAGTAAATGAAATAATGAAGCTATTTGAAGATGAAGATGCTTCAATCGAGGGTTGTGGAAATTCCTCTGGCTGACTCTTTGCCCTTTGTCCTGTTGCAGGCTCAGGGTCGTATCTTTGGGAAGCTAAAGGAGGAGAACTTCTTTGGGCCGAAGGAGGAGGTGAAACTAGAGGCTCACATCAAGGTGCCCTCCTTCGCTGCTGGACGTGTCATAGGCAAGGGAGGCAAAACGGTACGCAGAGGCTTGGTCTCCTGTGTGTGACTACGGTTGCCAGATGTATTCTAATTCTGCTCCTGAAATATTGAAAACACCACGTTATTTTGGCTGTAATATCAATGGATCTTTTATTAATTTCTTAGTTTCTCTACCTCTCGCTCCCTCCCTTCCAACCCCCTTTCCACCCTCCCCTCCAACCCCCTCTCCACCCTCCCCTCAGGTGAATGAGCTGCAGAACCTGACCAGTGCTGAGGTAGTGGTCCCCAGAGACCAGACGCCTGATGAGAATGACCAGGTCATCGTCAAAATCACTGGACACTTCTATGCAAGCCAGGTATGTTACTCTAATCAAACTTTATTTGAAGTGTTTTTTTAAATTGCAACACATTGGGCAGTATAGCAATAATAATAAAGCAGGTCAAACTGATGTTCTGAAAGGATCAGATGGGTTGAGCTATCATTTTCTGTCTGCTAGTGGCACTGAGTAATATCTGGCAGGGGGAGAGCGAATGAGTCCATATTCATCCCAGTCAGCGCCGGTCAGTGGGCTAAAAGGCTGGTTCATGCTATGGGCACAGATGCATGAAACTGACCATTTGGATTGTGCTGTAGGGATTAACATGGGTAACAGGGATCCTGGGACTGTCCCAGGAACACTTCACATTTCCCCAATAAATGTAATGACGATGCAGGAAATTACAAAAGTTTCCCCCAATGTTGGCACTAATGCAATTCCACAAAATACACAACATGAGCAGCATCAGATTAGCAAAAAAAAAAAAAGGTTGTCCCATGGAAGCCTTTAGCCTAGCATATTTAATTCACACAAAATCGGCATTAATTCAAAGTACACACATTGACACTGCTGGACTGCACAAGCAACCCAAATACAGTTCATAAACCCTACAGGAAACGCCTGCAGTATAACCTATAGAAGGTGTGCCTCTGAGCTGTCATTGTGACTCTGCAGACAGTCACGTGATGGGTCTATGCACAATTCACTACATATGCATCTCGGTCACAGACATGAAGTCTGTTAACAATTCAGAGGCATGAGGGAAAATGCTATCTTCTCCTGTCCTAGACTCTAGGCTATTTTCCTATCCAATTCCGCTGTAACCCAAAATCCTGACTCCTGTCTCGCATGAAAATTCCTAACTTTATTCTGTTATATATGTATCTATGTGTGTGTAAGTATGTATGTATGTATGTTGCATTATCAAAGCACACCTCTCGCCTATGCATGACAAAATACCACTAACATTTCCCCCGTACTTGAAAGTTTCGGTAGAGATTGTGTGATCAACAAACGGTATGAGAGTAGATATGGATATTTTTAAAACAGAGTTGGACCCCGTTAAAATACCTTGATATTTAAACTATTTTCACTCTTCACCCCAGTTATTCATGAGCTGATCTGCTATCTGTATAATCAAATATAG
The DNA here is from genome assembly GCF_020615455.1 of Coregonus clupeaformis. Taxonomy (NCBI): domain Eukaryota; kingdom Metazoa; phylum Chordata; class Actinopteri; order Salmoniformes; family Salmonidae; genus Coregonus; species Coregonus clupeaformis. The sequence continues at coordinate 41,415,039 of NC_059199.1, forward strand.
GAGGTATTCTGTCATTCGTTGGAGGTTATCTAGCAAGCTTAGCAACTTTTGTCATTTGACTGACGTTACGTTTGTATGATTCGCCAACACTATACTCTGGGTGCGTCCTGAGTGCGCTCTGTGTCGAAATCGCCTACTGCTGAATTGAGGAACACGATAACGCTCGGAATTCATGAACGGCCTGTTTCACAATTCACAACAATGTAATTGCTGATCAAAGATAGTTACTCTATCATTACTATATCTCAGTTTAATTTGCTCAGATCTTTACTTTGTGGTCAAGCCGACAAGGCGGCGCAGTGCCCATCTTATTTGGGGAGAACCGTGGCATGGTGACCATACCTTGGTTTTAAACGCTTTAAATGGGCACTTCTGATTTGAGGTATTTCCCGGGACTCTCGTGATAAATATGAATTATTCCCGGTATTGAAACTTGGTAGATTCTCTGGAAAATATGAATCCCTACTGGATAAAGGAAGTATAGTTGTGTGCTGTAGGGCAGGGGTTCCCAAACCTTTTTTTACTCATCCCCCCTTCCAGCATTGGGGAACATCCTGCGCCCCCCTGTGCGTGCGCATGCACGCACCACGTCTATTTCTATGGGCACAAGCACTGTTCATGGCAAACTGTTCACACCCCTCATGTTGCAGGTTCAAAGCTTATTTCCTGCAATTATATACATTTTACCATGTCTAATGTGTATTCGTGTGATATTTGAGTGACTCAAACATTACTACAATCTATGGGCTAAAAAACTAGCTAAAAAAACGTTAGCTGACATGGGCTAGTTGATCTGGACATTTCTGACAAGTTATAAATAGCTCTCTAAGGTATGCAATGACTGACATGACAAGAGGAAAACTGATGATGATGCACTGCCCAATTTAGAAAATGCAGCTTGTGCAACTTTCAAGACTAAGTTGAAAGCTGGACTGAGTTCCTTAAAGAAACCATTGGGGAACCACTGCGTAGGGGAAAGGGAGTACAGATGGGTTGTTAAATCTTGGTAAAGCCAACAGATGTGGTTTGAGTAAAATGTACAATGTCGGCTTCTTTATGTAAGGATTGTCCACCATACTGCTTCACATCTGTGTAGCATGTATCAATAGCTGCATCTGAAATGGCACCCTATTCCTTATAAAGGGCACTACTTTTGACCAGGGCCATGCACAAAAGTATTCAGACCCCTTGGATTTCGTCACATTTTGTTACAAAGTGGGATTAAAATTCAAAAAAAAAAATTCCTGAGGTCTTGGCTGATTTCTTTTGATTTTCCCATGATGTCAAGCAAAGAGGCACTGAGTTTGAAGGTAGGCCTTGAGATACATCCACAGGTACACCTCGTATTGACTCAAATGATGTCAATTAGCCTATCAGAAGCTTCTAAAGCCATGACATCATTTTCTGGAATTTTCCAAGCTGTTTAAAGGCACAGTCAACTTAGTGTATGTAAACTTCTGACCCACTGGAATTGTGATACAGTGAATTATAAGTGAAATAATCTGTCTGTAAACAATTGTTGGAAAAATTACTTGTGTCATGCACAAAGTAGATGTCCTAACCGACTTGCCAAAACTATAGTTTGTTAACAAGAAATGTGTGGAGTGGTTGAAAAACTACTTTTATTGACTCCAACCTAAGTGTATGTAAACTTCCGACTTCAACTGTACATACAGTACCAGTCAAAAGTTTGGACACCTACTCATTCAACGGTTTTTCTTAATTTTTACTATTTTCTACATTGTAGAATAATAGTGAAGACATCAAAACTATGAAATAACACATATGGAATCATGTAGTAACCATGAAAATGTTAAATCAAAATATATTTTATATTTGAGATTCTTCAAAGTAGCCACCCTTTGCCTTGATGACAGCTTTGCACAATCTTGCACGTTCCAGGTGAAGCTAGTTGAGAGAATGCCAAGTGTGTGCAAAGCTGTTATCAAGGCAAAGGGTGGCTACTTTGAAGAATCTCTAATATAAAATATATTTTTATTTAACATTTTCATGGTTACTACATGATTCCATGTGTGTTATTTCATAGTTTTGATGTCTTCACTATTATTCTACAATGTAGAAAATAGTAAAAATTAAGAAAAACCGTTGAATGAGTAGGTGTGTCCAAACATTTGACAGACTCATATACAAAGACCAGGGAGCTGTTTTTGAAAGTCTCATAAAGAAGGGCAGTAATTGGTAGATGGTTAAAAATAACAAATCAGACATTAAATATCTCTTTAAGCATGATAAAGTTGATAATTATGCTGTGGATGATGTATTAAACCACCCAGACACATCAAAGATGAAGCCGTCCTTCTGAACTGAGGTGCAGGACCGGAATTAAACTCCTTAGGGATGTCACCATGAGGCCATTGGTGATTTTAAAACAGCTACAGAGTTCAATGGCTGTGATGGGAGAACTGAGGATGGATCAACATTCTAGTGGCTCTACAATAATGACCTCAATGACAGAGTGAAAAGAACCCAAATTAAAATTATTCCTAACATGCATCTTGTATGCAACAAGGCACTAAAGTAATACTGCAGAAAAACATGGCAAAGGAATACACTTTTTGGCTTAAATGCAAAGCCCTATGTTTGGGGCAAATCCAACACAATGCATCACTGAGTAACTGTCTCCTTATTTTGAAGCATGGTGGCTGCATCATGGTATGGGTATGCTTGACATCTGTAAATACTAGGGAGTTTTTCAGGATAAAAATAAACTGGATAGGGCTAAGCACTGGCGCAATCCTAGAGGAAAACCTGCTTCAGTCTGCTCTAAACCAGACACTGGGAGTGGAATTCACCTTTCAGCAGGACAATAACCTACAACACAAGGCCAGATCTACACGGGTTGCCAACCAATAAGACTGTGAATGTTCCGAGGTAGCCAAGTTAGTTTTGACTTAAATCTGTTTGAAATACTATGGTAATACTTCAAAATTGCTGTCTAGCCATGACCCCCAACATCTTGACAGAGCTTGAAGAATTTTGAAAAGAATATTGTGCGAATATTGTACAATCCAGATGTGCAAAGCTCTTAGACTTACCCAAGAAGACTCACAGCTGTAATCGCTGCCAAAGGTGTTTCTAACATGAATGGACTCAGGAAACTGAATACTAATGCAACGATTATTTTATTTAGAATTGTTGTATTAATCTTTTAAAAATGCTAGAATGTTTCTATTTTGTGTAGATTGTTGACAAATCCATTGTAATCCCACTTTGTAACACAATGTGAAGAAATCCAAGGGGTCTGAATACTTTTGCAAGGCACTGTATATAAGGAATAAGATGCCATTCAGTACTATAGGGTGCTATTTCAGAAGCCGCCACGTTAACCTTTCTGCTTGATTAATTCTTAATTCTACTCACCTTAGAAGCAATGGATGTGTGCATGCCAGTGTTAGATGAGGTTCCTGACCTTTGCCCTTTGACCCCTCCCCAGCTGGCCCAGAGGAAGATCCAGGAGATATTGTCCCAGGTGAGACGGCAACAACAGCCCAAACCCTCGCCCCGCGGGGAGGGGCCGCCCCTCGCCCGCCCCTCCCGGAAGTAGACGGGGGGGCCAGTGACTGAACCGCCTGAAGACAAAGCAGAGACCAGAGGGGAAACACGGGCATCAAGGGTCATGGGTACCCTACTGTACACCCCCACCCCCCTCTCAGTGACCTCCTCGACCGACACACCACAGTGTGGATAAGACCTTAAACCCCCCCCCCCCCATCACCTCACCTCTCTGAGAATGTATTTCAGGGGGTTCCAACGTTGTCACGCACCCTCTCACCACACGGATGGGTCCTGATTGGTTCCTCATTCGTTTAAGAAAGAAATAAGAATTATCCCCTTCCCTGGTGTGGTAACACTCAACCACCTCACATGTTGATGACAGGTGTTCATTTTGACACAAGTTTCAGTTTTTACCTTTTTTTATTTAGTATTTTGTTTTTCGCCCTGGATGAGGTGTTTGTTTAATTGGTTGATGAAGCTTTCTCTCCTGAGTTTTCTGTGGCAAGAAAAAGGCATTGCTTGGAGTCCTGGTAGGATGATGAGGGGGGAGGGGTTTAGATGGAGTGGCAGGGCTAGGGGTAATACTCTTGTTTGATTGGACAGGGGCCCCGGTGGTGGTTTAACCGGGTGCCCCTGTGCCGGTGTTGATAGTGGCATTTTATAAATTCGGATGCATTTTATAGATATATAAATATATTTAGAGTTGAGGATAACACTGTCGTTAACACTTAAGGGACGTGTTGAACAGTGTTGGCCAGGAAAACCAATTTAATATGCATTTTACTGAACTACCTCAGGATCTCTAGTACCTCAAGAAGATGAAGATTAAAAAAAAAAAATGGATTATATATATATAATATATATATGAGAAAAACAGTTATTTTATTTTTTATTTTGCTTTGTGGTATTTTGTATACTTTATAAAGCTAATAGTTCTTGAACATTTTTATTTTTTTAAGAAAATTAAACATTTGGTCGGCTGCCAACTGACCTTGCCTTCAACTCTAGCGCTCTCCGGCGGCATCAACGTGTACGATGTCTGTGTGTGACGACGGTGGCCCTGTACATAAAGTCTGTCTGTACACACTGCCCAGGGCAGAGTTGGGGCCCTACTCAGTTGGCTGTTGATTGGAGTATCGAGAGAAAATAAATCGCCTCAGTTTTCCTGATGAATCCACCATCTTCTGAAAACTACAAAAAATAACGACTATATTAGAGTAATGCCGATTCATGCCAACCGTACATACTGCAGCGACGCCGTTTCGTTTTGGGGTTCTGACACTTATTGTTGATGGTACGTTTAATTTTTCACACTTAATGTTTTTTCTTCTGCCTTCTGCAATGGGATAGCACGCAATGGATGGGCCTGAGCACTGAGTTCTCTATGTAGCCATCATAGAAATAGACATGGAAGAGCTGTTGGTCTGTTGGTTGTATTTCTGTTACCTGTTTAGGCCTTGAACCATCATCATAGTCTGAAATGGCACCCTATTTCCCATAGTGCTCCAAGTTGTGCAATGGGGAATAGGGTGCAATTTGGAAGTTACCCCAGGGTTCTGACAGGCTAAAGTGCAGTCCACAGCCTGACTAGGTTTTATTTAATTTTTTTCATAGAGCGAGCTTGGCCATGTGTGGTGGCCCCAGTAGCCACCAAGTTGGTCTGTTAGTGTCATTCACTGCATGGTGAAGGTAGGGGGGATTCACACTGATGGATGCTTTTATTGCTATAGAATCTACTGTAACTGTTTAACCAGCAGCAGCAGCTGTAACCTTGATTTGAAGTGAGAGAACGCAGTTAAAATTAGTATTCATTACAAAAAGCCAAGAGGCACACAAAAACATTTACTAAATAAACCCTGATTGGGACGAGGAATATCAGTTTAAAAAATCCAACGACGAAATACTATACCAAGTTTATCCTTTTTTTTATGCAGAATGTAAATGTTTTGATTTTGGTAAAAGTGTTTGAGTGTATCCATTCTTCCACAATAGAACGCCGTCTACCTCAGCTGAGGGGGGGTTTGTGGCGGCATGCGCCCTCACCCCGCCTAGCGCCCACGCGCTCGCTGCGATACCTCAGTCCCCCCGCAACACTTCTCTGCATGGGTGCGTGCGTGCTCACGCAGTCCAACCTCGCGCTTACGTACATGAGGGGCACAAGTGACGTTTATTCCCCCCTCCTCCCTCACCCCTTCCTCATCCTCTGTTTTTTGATCTACCTCTTTAGACATACATTTGAATTAGAGGCATACTTCTATTTGTTAGATTTAGCGTTCTTCTCCCGCTCCCCCTTCCGCTTTCCCAGATATTAATGAAAATAAACAAATCATGTTGTACTCTCTTAGAATTTAAACGAATAATCGAAAAGTGATCAGAAATATTTCCTTTGCCAGCATTTATATAATCTACTCTTCTAGTTTAGTTGATTGAAAATCCTCAAACGTTGCTTTTTTTCTGCTTTTATTTTTGGTAGTGTGGCTTCCATGTATTTAACTTTCTTGCTTGGGTTTTTTGTGAAAAAAGATCATTCACCCGTAATTTGTTTTTGATTCAATGAATGGATGATAAGTAAAACTAATTATTAAAACTGAAGAAGAAAAGGCCTGCCTTTTTTGTTTCTGGTTTATGAGACTAACAATAAATACTGTCTTTCTTACCTTTGTCTTCATGGATGCTACATTAATTTGATAGTGATTTGTTCTGTTAGCATTTTCTTAGCTGTGTAACATGGAAAATCATGTTTGTGTGGGGAAAGTGGAGGGACTGGGTTTGGGAGTCCGTTTTTGGAAAAGTGGTCTGATTTAACCATGATTCCCCCCCCTCCCCTGCCCCCTCTCTATGACCATGCTTGTGCCCCTTCACCCCCATCACGCAGCTCCACTTGTCAAACGCCTCTGAATAAAATAAAAAAGTGAAATTGGCTCCTATGTCCTTCACTTGTCTTGTTTTTTTTTTTTCTGTCCTTATCCATCTACTGTAAGATGTACTTTCTAAAATGTTTGTGTAATTTAACCTTTTGTTAAACGGGAAGTTGAGGATATTACAACTTGACGTTAGATGGTTCCTCACCATGAAAGTAGTCTATGGGCCAGGAGAAACCATACTCTATGGTTTGGTTTTCTCTAAACGGCCACTACGTACTCTAGCTACCGCTAGCAAAACATTTATGGAGTGACGAGGGCATGTGTGAAACAGTCAATTGTGTTAGTTGGTCCGTTACTAGAATCATGTAATAGTGTTCAGTCCAATATGTAAATTGTATTTTAATCAGGTTACTTGTTACATCACCTGTGAGCCCCCCCAAGAGACACATGCAGATAGGTAGGTTACACACATTTCCAGTATATTCAAAACTGAGTAGTTGGTTCTTAAATCATTCCAGAACAAAATGTCATTTTTAGATTTGGTGTGAAACTATGGCTTCTCAGTACATTCATGCAACAGAGACTGTGTGCACATTACAGAGAATGGGCAGTAATGTGCAGTTGAACACTGATAAATCAAGTTATTTAAATTAACTTTTTAACATTTTCTAAAAGTAAGCCATTAAGCTTGAAGCACAGTATAAATATATTTTCATAAATTCATGAGTGAGGGGAAAAAATCATTAGCTCTGAATATCCGTCAAAACAACTTTTTGCCCAGCTTCATTTTGGTTCCTAGGCCCATTCGAGTTCACAGATCTGAAAAGGCTAAGGGAAGCGGCTAGATAATAAAATGGGACGGACGGGACCTTACTATTACACTCCCACCAGAGCTGCCTCTCAACTTTGCCACAGTGCTTATAGAAAGTCTACACCCCTGTGAACTTTTACATTTGTCTTTAAGCATGATAAAGTAAATTATGCTGTGGATGATGTGTTAAACCACCCAGACACATCAAAGATGCAGTTGTCCTTCTGAACTGAGCTGCAGGACATCACCGTGAAGCCATTGGTGATTTTAAAAATGGCTACAGAGTTCAATGGCTGTGATGGGATAAAACTGAGGATGGATCAACAACATTGTAGTGACTCCAAATAATGACATACAGTGCATTCGAAAAGTATTCAGAACCCTTCTCTTTCCCCCATTTTGTTACCTTACAGCCTTATTCTAAAATGGATTAAATAAAATCCTCATCAATCTACACACAATACCCCATAATGACAAAGCAAAAACTGGTTTTTAGAAAAGCTTGCAAATTTATTAAAAATGGAAACTCACATTTACATAAGTATTCAGACCCTTTACTCAGTACTTTGTTAAAGCACCGTTGGCAGCGATTACAGCCTCGGGTCTTCTTGGATATGACTGTACAAGCTTGGCACACCTGTATTTGGGGAGATTTTCCATTCTTATCTGCAGATCCTCTCAAGCTCTGACAGGTTGGATGGGGAGCGTCGCTGCACTGCTATTTTCAGGTCTCTCCAGAGATGTTCAAGTCCAGGCTCTGGCTGTGCCACTCAAGGACTTTCAGAGACTTGTCCCGAAGCCACTCCTGCGTTGTCTTGGCTGTGTGCTTAAGGTCATTGTCCTGTTGGAAGGTCAACCTTTGCCCCAGTCTGAGGTCCTGAGTGCTCTGGAGAAGGTTTTCATCAAGGATCTCTCTGTATTTTGCTCCGTTCATCTTTCCCTAGATCCTGACTAGTCTCCCAGTCCCTGCAGCTGAAATATATCCCCCGCACCATGCTTCACCGTAGGGATGGTGCCAGGTTTCCTCCAGACGTGATGCTTGGCATTCAGGCCAAAGTGTTCAATCTTGGTTTCATCAGACAAGAGAATCTTGTTTCTCATGATCTGAGAGTCCTTTAAGTGCCTTTTGGCAAACTCCAAGCAAGCTGTCATATGCCTTTTACTGAGGAGTGGCTTCTGTCTGGCCACTGTACCGCATAAAGGCTTGATTGGTGGAGTGCTGCAGAGATTGTTGTCCTTCTGGAAGGTTCTCCCATCTCCAAGGAGGAACTCTGGAGCTCTGTCAGTGACCATTGGGTTCTTGGTCACCTCCCTGACCAAGGCCCTTCTCCCCCGATTGCTCAGTTTGGCCAGGCGGCCAGCTCTAGGAAGAGTCTTGGTGGTTCCAAACTGCTTCCATTTAAGAATGATGGAGGCCTCTGTGTTCTCGGGGACCTTCAATGTTGCAGAAATTTTTTTGGTACCCTTCCCCAGAGCTGTGCCTCGACACAATCCTGTCTCGCAGCTCTACGAACAATTCCTTCGACCTCATGGCTTGGTTTCTACTCTGCCATGCACTGTCAACTGCGGGACCTTATATAGACTGGTATGTGCCTTTCCAAATCATGTCCAATCAATTTAACTTACCACAGGTGGACTCCCAAGTTGTAGAAACATCTCAAGGATGATCAATGGACACAGGATGCACCTGAGCTCAATTTCGAGTAAAACATTCTAAAAACCTGTTTTCACTTTGTCATTATGGGGTATTGTGTGTAGATTAATGAGGGGAAAAAAATATTTAATACATTTTAGAATAAGGCTGTAATGTAACAAAATGTGGAAAAGTCAAGGGGTCTGAATACTTTCAAATGCACAGTAAATGACAGAGTGAAAAGAATACAAATATTCCAAAACATGCATCCTGTATGCAACAAGCCACTAAAGTAATAATAATAAAATGAATACACTTTTTGGCCTAAGTGCAAAGCCTTTTGTTTGGAGCAAACACAACACATCACTGAGTAACTGTCTCCTTATTTTCAAGCATGGTGGTGACTGCATCATGTTATGGGTATGCATGACATTGGCAAATACTGGAGAGTTTTTCAGGATGAAAAGAAACGGGATGGAGCTAAGCACTGGCAAAATCCTAGAGGAAAACCTTCAGTCTGCTTTACACCAGACACTGGGAAAGGAACTTACATTTCAGCAGGACAATAAACCCAAATTTACACTGGAGTTGCTTACCAAGAAGACAGTGAATGTTCCTGAGCTGCCAAGTTACACTTTTGACTTAAATCTGCTTGAAAATCTATGGCTGTCTAGCCATGATCCTCAACACCTTGACAGAGCTTGAATCATTTTTTAAAGAATAATGGGAAAATATTGCACTACAGGTGTGCAAAGCTCTTATGAGGCTTACCCAAGAAGACACAGCTGTAATGGCTGCCACAGGTGTTTCTAATATGTATTGACTTAAGGGGGTGAATACTTATCTAATCAAGGTATGTCAGTGTTTTATTTTTCATTCATCTTTAAAACATGTTAGAGCTTTTCTTCCACTTTGACATTACAGAGTATTTTGTGTAGACCATTGACAAAAAAGTACAATGAAATCTGTTTTAATCCCACTTTGTAAGGGGGGTGTAGACTTTCTATAGGCTCTGTACTTGTGCTTTTCTACAACAAAGTCAACTAAACAGAAAAGGCATTTGTATTTTCATATTTATTATCAAAAGTTAAATGTATCTCTTGCTATCTTACCTATTAACAGTGTTAGTTCTCTTGGTTATTGGTATATATATCTTCTTTGTGATGCATTTATGAATGTGCTAAAAGTTAACTTTGGTACTGAAGAACCTCTGAGTAAAAACCCTGGGGTCTGTTAAGGATTATATAAAGTTACAGAACATTGAGATAGAAATGTATCGTGTAGAACAGATATGCTTGTCTGTCAGATACGAAAGGAAATCCAGTAAGCTCTATTCATGCTATTTCTATCTGCACCATTCAAAATGTTGCACACCACTGAATACACCCCAATTTTACAGCCCATTGCTGTAGTACCGTCGGAGGGTCTACAGGGGGCGTCTGTCCGACAGCAGGCGACTCCTCTCCTCGTTGGTGGGGAATATTACCTCCCTCAGCCGGCTCATACGACCTCCGACCCCAACATGGCCCCTGCCGCTGGCATCCTCCACCAGGGACCTCCTCACCCGCTTGTAGACTTTATAGCGCCTGGGAGAGGAAAGTAGAGGAGGGAGGGAGAGATGGATGGGAGGGGGGAGGGAGGTAGAGCGAGATGGATGGGGGGAGAGCGAGATGGATGGGGGAGAGCGAGATGGAGGGAGGGGGAGGGAGGGAGAGCGAGATGGATGGGAGGGGGGAGGGAGAGATGATGTAAGGGGGAGGGAGAGATGGAGGGGGAGGGAGAGAGATAGATGGAGGGGAGGGAGAGAGATAGATGGAGGGGAGGGAGAGGGGGAGGGAGCGAGATGGAGGGAGGGGGAGGGGAGGGAGCGAGATGGAGGGGAGGGGGAGAGAGAGGAGGGGAGTGAGAGGTGGAGGGGGAGGGAGAGGTGGAGGAGAGATGGAGGAGAGTGGGGTGGGAGAGGTGGGGGGAGGGATGGAGGAGAGGGGGAGGGAGAGGTGGAGGGGAGGGGGGAGAGAGATGGGGAGAGAGATGGAGTAGAGGGGGGAGTGAGAGGAGGGGAGGTGGAGGGGGGAGAGAGGAGGAGAGGGGGAGAGAGGAGGAGAGATGGTGAGAGAGGAGGAGGGATGGAGGAGAGGGGGGAGAGAGAGATGGAGGGGAGGGAGAGATGGGGAGGGAGAGATGGAGAAGAGGGGGGAGAGAGATGTGGTGGGGGAGATGGAAATGAGAGATCATGAGTAAGGGAAACTCTGTGTGAGTGCGCGAGTAATACTGGGTGGCTTGACTTACTTGTAGACCATGAAGGCGGTGAAGGCAAAGATGGCTACCAGAATAGCACTGGAGGAGAGGACAACCTCTGCAGCATGAGGAGCTTTAGACACTACAGACAGATGGGGGAGAGGGATGGAGGAACAAAAATGAGAGGGAAATTGACAGAGTGATAGAGAGGTGGGATGGATCGAGGGGAGGCAAGAATCAAAGGGGGGAGGATGGAAAGAAGTGGAGAGAAAATATGTAGAGAGGTGGGATGAGATTGGAAGAGAAATAAATCACTTTATCAGTTGTAAATTGTGCCTAAATACCATCAAACGAAACCTAAACTTAAAAATGAAAATCCCCATCTATGACTTTGGACTTGTACACATTCAAAACATTGTATCCCAAATGCCACCCTACTCCCTATATAGTGTACTACCTTGATCATGGCCCATCCATATGGCACACTATTCCCTATATACAATGAATTCGGAAAGTATTCAGACCCCTTCCCTTTTTCCAAATTGTGTTACGTTACAGCCTTATTCTAAAATGGATTAAATTAAATCCATCTACACACAATACCCCATAATGACAAAGCGAAAACAGGTTTTTAAAATGTTTTGCAAATGTATTCAGACCCTTTGCTATGAGACTCGAAATTGACCTCAGGTGCATCCTGTTTTCATTGATCATCCTTGAGATGTTTCTACAACTTGGGAGTCCACCTGTGGTAAATTAAATTGATTGGACATGATTTGGAAAGGCACATACCTGTCTATATAAGGTCCCACAGTTGACATGTCACAGCAAAAACCAAGCCATGAGGTCGAAGGAATTGTTCATAGAGGTCCGAGACAGGATTGTGTCTAGGCACAGATCTGGGGAAGGGTACCAAAAAATGTCTGCAGCATTGAAGTTCCCAGAGAACACAGTGGCCTCCATCATTCTTAAATGGAAGTAGTTTGGAACCACCAAGACTCTTCCTAGAGCTGGCCGCCTGGCCAAACTGAGCAATTGGGGAAGAAGGGCCTTGGTCAGGGATGTGACCAAGAACCCGATGGTCGCTCTGACAGAGCTCCAGAGTTCCTCTGTGGAGATGGGAGAACCTTCCAGAAGGACAACAATCTCTGCAGCACTCCACCAATGAGGTCTTTATGGTAGAGTGGCCAGACGGAAGCCACTCCTCAGTAAAAGGCACATGACACCCCGCTTGGAGTTTGCCAAAAGGCACTTAAAGGAATCTCAGACCATGAGAAACAAGATTCTCTGGTCTGATGAAACCAAGATTGAACTCTTTGGCCTGAATGCCAAGCGTCACGTCTGGAGGAAACCTGGCACCATCCCTACGATGAAGCATGTTACTGGCAGCATCATGCTGTGGGGATGTTTTTCAGTGGCAGGGACTGGGAGGTTAGTCAGGATCGAGGGAAAGATGAATGAAGCAAAATACAGAGAGATCCTTGATGAAAACCTGCTCCAGAGCACTCAGCACCTCAAACTGGGGTGAAGGTTCACCTTCCAACAGGACTATGACCCTAAGCACACAGCCAAGACAACGCAGGAGTGGCTTCGGGACAAGTCTCTGAATGTCCTTGAGTGGCCCAGCCAGAGCCCGGACTTTAACCCGATCTAACATCTCTGGAGAGTCCTGAAAATAGCTTTGCAGCGACGCTCCCCATCCATCCTGACAGAGCTTGAGAGGATCTGCAGAGAAGAATGGGAGATATACAGGTGTGCGAAGCTTGTAGCGTCATACCCAATAAAACTTGAGGCTGTAATCGCTGCCAAAGGTGCTTCAACAAAGTACTGAATAAAGGGTCTGAATACTTATGTAAATGTGATATTTCCGTTTTTCTAAAAAACTGTTTTTGCTTTGTCATTATGGGGTATTGAGTGTAGATTGATGATGGGGGAAAAAAACTATTGAATCCATTTTTGAATAAGGCTGTAACGTAAGAAAATGGGGAAAAAGTCAAGCTGTCTGAATACTTTCCGAATGCACTGTAGGGTGCCATTTCCTGAATAAGACCCCAGGGTCTAGCCCTGTGACCTACCGGGTGTGTCAGGGTCAGTGTTGCTGATGGTGATGGTGATGGTGGTGGTGAGGGCCAGACTGCTGGCGTCCTCCAGGGTGATGTTGACACAGTAGGTCCCTGGCTCCAAGAAGGTCCTCCGCAGGCGCACCTCGCATTCCGACGATGGGGGCACGTCATCACACACGATGCTCCTCACCTGGTGGCAAGAGGGGTCCGACACGATGGTGCAGGCTGAGGTGGGAGTGCTGGGGAAGGGGGAGAAAAGGAGGAGAGTGGTTATGGTAGTAGGTAAATGGATGGGGCAACTATGGAGTGGTTTGTGTGTTAATATTCATTACAAATGACATTTTTCACTAGTCCAAAAACATGTCTGAGGGTTGCCTTAGCCACATCCAATTGTGTTCCACTCACCTGCCCAGGCACTTGACCAGGAAGCTGATATCAGTGTTGGTCAACTTGGCAGCAGACACGTCCACGATCCAATTGGCTGGCTGGCTGTTGATTAAGTGCTTGTGTTCTGTGATTGGGTAAGGAATGAATGGAGTGATTAAAACACGCTTGGATTGAAGACTTTTCACAATTGGGCAAATACTAACTTCCACTCCCATTAATATCAATGCATGATTATGTTAACATGTGTAGACATTGGGCAGTGGAACTTAGGATTTGCCCCTATGAGAATGTCTATGTCCCAAATGGCACCCTATTCCCTATATAGGGCACTACTTTGGGCCCAAAAGTAGTGCACTATAAAGGGAACAGGATGCCATTTGAGACGCACTATATCCTCATCCACCCACCGATGATGGTGATGTTGGTCTGGAAGGTTCCGTAGAGGTAGCGGAAGCAGTCATCGGCCGCCAGGTGTCTGTGGCGGAGCTGGGACATGGGGGTGGGGCCAGCGGGCAGGGACATGGGGGTGGGGCCAGCGGGCAGGGACATGGGGGTGGGGCCAGCGGGCAGGGACATGGGGGTGGGGCCAGCGGGCAGGGACATGGGGGTGGGGCCAGCTAGCAAGAACTGGGCGAAAAGTTGTATCGGGTTGAAAAGAGCCAAGGCCACGTCAGCAACCGTCGTCGGGAGGGGCTCCGTTGTTGGGAAGCCCGTAGTCATAGGAACAGGTGTGTTGGGGGCGGGTCTGGCAGTGGTGACTGGCACTGGAAACGAGACAGTGGAATTTGGACAGTTTATGTCAGCTGAATAGAACTAAACTCACTAGAGAAAACACTTCCTCATACACTCTAGCAGACACTTCTATTCAACACACATTACAGAGTTAATTCTTACCAAAACCATGGGTTGTCTCCATTTTGCGAGTGATGGCGTGAGTGCCAGGGGTAGGTGTGGGGGCTGCTGAAGGAGAGAAAAAGAGCGATATGACATAATGCTTCAAAGACGGACATGGGGCTGCAGCGCAATCAGTTAAAAAAAACATTCCCCAATGGTGCATACCTTATTAAAATCAAATCAAATGTTATTGGTCATATACACATATTTAGCAGATGTTATTGCGGGTGTAGTGAAAGGCTGGAGTAGCAGTAGTATGGTGACAGATTACGCTCATTAGTGTGTGCTGTGTACAGTCATGGTCAAAAGTTTTGAGAATGACACAAATATACATTTTCACAAAGTCTGCTGCCTCAGTTTTTATGATGGCAATTTGCATATACTCCAGAATGTTATGAAGAGTGATCAGATGATTTGCAATTAATTGCAAAGTCCCTCTTTGCCATGAAAATGAACTTAATCCCCAAAAAAACATTTCCACTGCATTTCAGCCCTGCCACAAAAGGACCAGCTGACATCATGTCAGTGATTCTCTCGTTAACACAGGTGAGAGTGTTGACGAGGACAAGGCTGGAGATCACTCTGTCATGCTGATTGAGTTAGAATAACAGACTGGAAGCTTTAAAAGGAGGGTGGTGCTTGAAATCATTGTTCTTCCTCTGTTAACCATGGTTACCTGCAAGGAAACACGTGCCGTCATCATTGCTTTGCACAAAAAGGGCTTCACAGGCAAGGATATTGCTGCTAGTAAGATTGCACCTAAATCAACCATTTATCGGATCATCAAGAACTTCAAGGAGAGAGGTTCAATTGTTGTGAAGAAGGCTTCAGGACGCCCAAGAAAGTCCAGCAAGCGCCAGGACCGTCTCCTAAAGTTGATTCAGCTGCAGGATCGGGGCACCACCAGTGCAGAGCTTGCTCAGGAATGGCAGCAGGCAGGTGTGAATACATCTGCACGCACAGTGAGGCGAAGACTTCTGGAGGATGGCCTGGTGTCAAGAAGGGCAGCGAGGAAGCCACTTCTCTCCAGGAAAAACATCAGGGACAGACTGATATTCTGCAAAAGGTACAGGGATTGGACTGCTGAGGACTGGGGTAAATTTTCTCTGATGAATCCCCTTTCCGATTGTTTGGGGCATCCGGAAAAAAGCTTGTCCGGAGAAGACAAGGTGAACGCTACCATCAGTCCTGTGTCATGACAACAGTAAAGCATCCTGAGACCATTCATGTGTGGGGTTGCTTCTCAGCCAAGGGAGTGGGCTCACTCACAATTATGCCTAAGAACACAGCCATGAATAAAGAATGGTACCAACACATCCTCCAAGAGCAACTTCTCCCAACCATCCAAGAAAAAGTTTGGTGACGAACAATGCCTTTTCCAGCATGATGGAGCACCTTGCCATAAGGCAAAAGTGATAACTAAGTGGCTCGGGGAACAAAACATCAACATTTTGGGTCCATGGCCTGGAAACTCCCCAAACCTTAATCCCATTGAGAATTTGTGGTCAATCCTCAAGAGGCGGGCGGACAAACAAAAACCCACAAATTCTGACAAACTCCAAGCATTGATTATGCAAGAATGGGCTGCCATCAGTCAGGATGTGGCCCATAAGTTAATTGACAGCACGCCACTGTGGGATTGCAGAGGTCTTGAAAAAGAAGGGTCAACACTGCAAATATTGACTCTTTGCATAAACATAATGTAATTGTCAATAAAAGCCTTTTGACACTTATGGAATGCTTGTAATTACAGTTCAGTATACCATAGTAACATCTGAGAAAAATATCTAAAAACACTGAAGCAGCAAACTTTGTGAAGACCAATACTTTGTGAAGACTGTACATACTTTCTAGGTTTGTGTACCTGCAATATCCACTGAAGTGTGTGACTCAAGTGAGTGTACCTGTAGTTTTCGGCGAGGTAACACTCGTCGGCATGGCCGGGGGACACGGGATCTTGAACGCCGCCTCCACCATCAACTTCACGTTGACATTTCCAACCGCACTGTAGGTGTGAGTGGCTACGTTGCTATGGGTGACCAGCTGGTTGCCATCCTTGAAGTCCCAGATGTAGTCGACGGCGTCTGCGGTCTTCAGGTAGTTACTGGGGTCGTGAACCGACACACTGAACACCACGTCCTCGCCACGCACAAACACGCTCTCCGACAGGTTGGCTGATGCCTTCTGGGAAATATTCACAGCCACTGGGATCTTGTCTGTGGAGGGAAAAGGGTTAACGAGGTCCCGGAACACATAGGGTGTGTTCGTAAATTCTCTCTGGCTATCTACTCCGATTTTAGAGCACTCTCCTCTTGAGTGTCAGTGCAGAATAACTGATGAATTTACGAACGCGCAATACCCGTTCAATATGACCGGTGTCAGTAAACATCAGCAAAAAAACGTTATTCAATCGTTGCCAGCAGCACAGTTACAGTCACTAACGCTCTAGACAACATGAAAACAGCCTAACCACCTCTGCTAGGGGGAGTAAAATGGTGTTCTCTCATTTGTGTCTGGAAGTAGCTAGCTAGCAAGCTAACTTTAGCCAGTTAGCTTGGGTGCTTGACTGCCGTTGTGAGGTCAGAACGCTAGAGCATCCAGTGTGCTAAATGCTCCGAGAGCGAAACGCTCTGAATTTACCAACGGACAATCTGACAACGCTCTGAATTTACCAACGGACAATCTGACAACGCTCTGAATTTAAGAATGGACAATCTGACAACGCTCTGAATTTACCAATGGACAATAAGACAACGCTCTGAATTTACGAACGCCCAGAGCGCACTCTGAGCGCACTCTGGCACTCCAGAGTGAATTTACGAACACACCCATAGTGAGCGCGAGAGGGGGGGGGGGTGTTATCCGGGTGGGCTCTGAGGTACAGGAACACATTGAGAAAAAAAGTGACAAACTCAACGTATCAGCGCAGCAGACAGAGTAAACAGCCAAGTAGCCCACTATCTATGGTGGTGAAATGGACAGTGCTCTCCAAGGTGCTGATTAATTCAAAGCATTTAGACGTCACTGCAGTATGCCCACATACTTGAGTATAGCTATTGGTCTTACACAAGTCCTAAATTCTTATAGCCTCATTTTCTAGACATCACTGCATAACACCCGCCATAGGCATATGGTCACACTCAGCTGTGGGGCTTACAACACCCGAATTTCATATAATTTCCAAGACATCAATGTCACAGTAGAACTAATATCACAATTTCGGAATAAAGTTTGAAATAAAATTAATCAATGTAGGCTACAGCAGAACACACATATGAGAATATATAGGCCTCCTGCCTATGTGATAACATGAAGCACATATTCAGATTAACTTCACAGTACAGAACAAGTTTGTAAAGAAAAAATGTTCCTCCCTTAGTTTTCAAAACCTCCCACAATGACAAGTCCATTTAACTCCTGACAGTCAACTTCTTGCTCAAAACCATGAGCAGGCCTGTGGCTGTGACGTTTAGCCTCCTTCTATGGCTGTTCGGAAGACTGGCTGTAGGTGATGGCTGTAGACTATGCCTGCGTTCCAATCAGCAAAATCCTTGACTGCCTATGGCTAGTCAGAAAATATTGAATAAGTGAAAGCAAAGCGCTAAAGCTCCACCTGACTAAGTGCTTGGTGTCCTTTAAGATGTACAAGGGGAAGGAACGATAGTAGATGGGAGGAAGCAAGGTTGCGGATTGAGACACGTGATGCTTGGAGAGTAGACATGAAGTGTATACAGCGGACTCACCTGTGACAAAGAAGACGACCTTGTCGGTGGCCAGGGGGCTGTACTTCCTGCGCTCGCGTTTCCTGTACACCATGACCTCCATCAGCTCCGCCCCAAGAGTGATGTCACTGGTGTTCACTGTCAGGGTGGAGGAGGAGCCATCGCACGTCTCAGAGTACTGACCTGAGGGAGGGGGGAGGAGGGAGGGAGGGAGGGAGGGAGGGAGGGAGGGGAGGAAGGGCGAGAGGGAGGGAGGAAGGGCGAGAGGGAGGGAGGAAGGGAGGGAGGGAGGAAGGGAGGGAGGGAGGGAGGAATCAGAGGCAGAGAGAGTTAGAGTAATAGCAGATATCCATCTCTCTCAGCACCTGCCTCCTCACCTTTAATAGAGCTCATCTAATCGAAGACATTGTACATGCATATGTGCGTAATTTACTGTGTTTGAGTGAGTCTCTTACCCATAGAGTGCCATACATAGACGTAGCCCTTGTGTCTCCAGTCATTGCTCTGAGGGAAGGGTTTCCCGTCTGGGAAGACCTTACATCTCTTCAGGTCAGTACACTTTCCAAAGCCATAGTCATCCAGCCAGGAGGTCCAGTTAAACACATAGCCAGACTTAAGTTGACTGTTAGCTGACCAGGGCAGGGGAGGAGAGAGTTACAGTCAATTCACAGAATGTAGTACACCCTAGCCTATTTCATGCCTCAATGTTGATCTATTCAGTTTTTGTGAATGCTAAATCGCTGACTGTATAATGAACTTATCAGCTGTTGTCATTTTTGTAAAGTGCGTGTGTGTGTGTCTGTGTTTGTGTGTGTGTCTGTGTCTGTGTGAGGGGGTCTGTGTGTGGGTGGGTGGGTGTGTCTGTGTGTGTCTGTGTGTGTCTGTCTGTGTCTTTGTGTGTGTGTTTATGTGCAGGGGCGTACTTAGTGATTTCACAATCCCCAAGTCAAAACAGACTATGGGTGGCGCACAATACTACATAGAGCCATGACTACATGGAACTCTATTCCACATCAGGTAACTGATGCAAGCAGTAGAATCAAAAATACACCTTATGGAACAGCGGGGACTGTGAAGAAACACACAGACACACGCATTCACATGGATTTTGTATTGTAGATATGTGGTAGTACAGTAGTGGCATGAGGGAACACACTTAATGTGTTGTGAAAAGTTTTATGAAATGTAATGTCATGTAATATCTTTTATTGTATATAACTGCCTTAATGTTGCTGGACCCCAGGAAGAGTAGCTGCTTCCTTGGCAGGAACTAATGGGGATCCTTAATAAATCCAATACAATACAATACAATTTGGAGGCCCCAGGCAGAGGTCAGACTGAGGTCAGACTGAGGTCAGACTGAGGCCAGACTGAGGCACACGCACACATTTTTTAAATGGGTTTATAGTAAAGCCATGTAATTTAACTGTAAAAATGTATGACCTTTTAATGTGCCATAAACACAACCAGTTTTCATTTGATTGTCAAACAAATCACTTCAAAAAGTAGTTTACCTTTGCACGTTCATCCAAAATAATTCCAGGATCCGAACAGCGCACTGTGCATTCGACAATTTTCCAACTTTCCTTTAATTCGCAAGTGGCTGAAACTATCTCACCGGAGAAAGCATCCTAGCGAGCGAAACAGCGCCCCTCTGTCATACTATGTGTAGCCCATGTATCTGATGGTTTCTGGCCAAAAATAGTATGACATGCAGCATCAGATACATGGGCTACACACACCCCACTGGGCACATATGTCAATTCAACATCTATTCTACCTTGGTTCAACATCATTTCATTGAAATGACGTGGAAACAACGTTGATTCAACCAGTGTGTGCCCATTGGGACATGTCCTCTGCCTCGACGAAGATGGCAGTATTATCAGAAGCACTATATTATCAGCAGCACCTGTCCTTTTACTGAGGCAATTGCCTATTCTTCCTAATCTTAAATCCACCACTGTGAGAGTGTGTGTGTGAGTATGTATATGTATATGTATATGTATATGTATATATATATATATATATATATATATATATATATATATATATATATGCGTGTGTGTGGGTTTGTTCATGCTAGGTGCGTGCGTGTGTGTGTGTGTGTGTGTAGATGCACCTGAGGCCTCCAGCTCCATACCATCCAGACAGTGATCATCCCACACCAGTTCCCCGTTGGCGTCCTCCTTCTGACATGGCGGGTACTCTAGCTTGGCAGTGAATGACACCACAGAACCGTTGATTGCCGGACTGTCGCTGGTCAGGCGCACTTTGACGGGCTTACCTGGATCCGGAGGGGAAATTAGTTGATAAATGTTGTGAGAACGTTATAAACTTTCTCTGCATAATTTGAAAAGGTCTCTGGCGGTGCTCACCTTTTCTCCGCGTTAGTTCCTTGGGACCGAAGGGCGGGTAGAGATAGTCATCCCACGGGTTGCTGTCTGGGTTCCAACCGGGGATCGGCGGGAACTTCATCGACAATGAATGCTTGTGAGGGAACATGTCCCGGTAAGCTGAGAGAGAGAAGAGAGAGAGAGAAGAGAGAAGAGAGAGAAAGAGAGGAGAAAGAGAGAGAGAGAGAGAGAGAGAGAGAGAGTACAATTTTGTTTTGAGACTTAGGCCTATAGAATTATAGGTTAAAATTGTGCTTTTAAAAACTTTGGAAAATCTGCCTAATGTGAGAGCCCTAATGTAAGTTTATCGTGTTAATTCGTTGAAACAGGCCTATTTCCTTAACCATAATGAACTGTAATATTCTGGATATAGACTGACGAATGCAATAGATTTTGTTTAAAGTCGTGTTATATACTGAATTAAAGTAACCTTTGGAAAACCTATCCAGGTAACCATATTCACAAGACGGATCTCCATGTGCACGCGCGTAAATGGCGTAATTGGGCTCATGGGACTGTGACTGACAGGACAAGCGCGTGGACGCTAGTAACGCAATAACAGCTCGCGCCTCTGAAATTCTTATGAGATGAGCAAGGTCAGAAGAATACAATGAAAGGAGCGTTGCTTTTTCCTTGTAAAGAGTAATTTGAAAACCACAGGGTAAACGGAGAAAAGGGCAGATAAATGTCAATGCCATGCATATGTGAAAGTATTTCGAACTATAGTCATTTGAAAGACTTGACTGGGTGCATTAATAAACCTTTATAGGCTAAAAAGGAAAAATATAAAACAAACCGCATAACAATTATCAATAACAATGTAACAAGTATCCCTATATCATTTTAGTTCTCCATTTGCCAAAACGTTATACGTTATCTGCATCCTATACCGCAAACCTGATTGATGGGTACAGCTAAAACCCCAAAAGCAACCAAAAATGTACTTACTTTTGAGTCCATTTGCTTGAGAAACGAAAAAAGTGCAAGCCAGAACACAAACATAAAGTAAAGCTCCCATTTCGACCTGAAGAAAAAGTTGCACCTGTAATATCCACACAACCCCAAATATAGTGGCTCCTAACGCAGACCCCACCAAACACAGAACTGCTCCCACACGCAGACACGTATTGTCCCTTTCTTCCCCCGCGTGCCCCGAGTTCCATAATTTAATTGAGGGCTGCATGCACTCGCAAACATGTGATGTTGATAACAAGATGCATCTCATCCTTCATTAGGTCGCGCGCCTCATGTGGACTGTCTCAGTCCCCACCCACTCTGCCCTGTCCTGTCTCTTACATTTAAAACACCTCAAAAAATGTCTCATGTTCTCTCGTCGCCAAAACAACAACATAAATAATAATTGACCAGTATCCAGGAAGTGGAAGAATACTTGGAGGTCTGAGAGGGTTGAAACTTTACGGATGGAGTCCAAATCCTAGTCCAATTTGGTGGAGGCTGTAGTTTCAGAAGAATCCAGACGTCAACAAATTAGGATTTTTTAAGGTCTGGCTAAAAGGCCTATAGCCAGGTCTGGATTTGTATGAAGCATCGAAATTCAAGGAAATAGAGACCCAGGCTATTTCACGAGTTATTGTAAAATTAAAATATAGAATATTATTTTATCCAAATATTCGCATATTCTACATAAAGCCTCTTTTGAATCATGACAGTTCCTGTAAATCTTGATCAAACAGAGCCTATTAATTTTAATATTGACTTAATACCGACACATTTTCCTTAGATTTAATCTTGTTTTTAGCTTTTTATTGATGCAGATATTATTTTCGAAATAGTGTTTTGTGTTGTTCAAATGCTAACCATTTAAAAACAAAAATATATAACAAACTTCAAAAGAAAACATATTTCGATAGGCTAATAAATACATATTTGTATAGGCCTATAGCCTTTTCCTTAAAGCCACATTCCTGTTGAAATGGTGCCTTTACGCACATATTGCACACAAAAAAATTATTCAACGTATATCAGACGAATTTTACAGCATAGGTCTTGGGACATTGTCATCTAAAAAATGAGGAACACTTATCTTCTCCAAAATTCATGCCAACGCATCCGTATAGGTCTATACTGCCCCTTTGCAAACCGGAAGGTGTGCAGTTATCTTATGATGCGCGAGCCGTCTCGTTAACACAGCCCAACCTGTGATGATCATCGTGACCGGCCATCAGGTCTGCTGTCACGAGATCAGCTCCAGCGAGTGCAAAAACGAGGCAATGATAAATCTGTCATGTAGCCTACAGTTGGCTAGCCTATTGGTCTTCAAAAGTATATTTATTTAATAAAAAAACTGCTGTAAATTGTTATGGTATTTGTTGTTACTATTCGGACCAAAATTACCCCTTATTTTGAGTGTTGCAGGGATTATTTATGTTAGTCAAAAAAATAGCTACAATGATGTATTGTTCAGTGAGAAAATTCTGGATTATCATGAGAGTAGCCTAACTGGCACGTTGGAGGGAAATCAATGACAGGTGGTGATGATGATTTGATAGCCCAGTGAAGTTGAGTAGGCTACTATGCCAGTTCTAGTCAATATAGTCAATCATTTTGGTCCTGCCATCACGTGGTGCTTTTTGATGACTCCTCATGATAATTTAATAACATCGTTTTTGACAAGCTAACCCTCTATACAATCGAACTATACTGTACTTCCCCTTAGTCAGACTCAATGGGTCATATTCAATACATCCAAATCAGGCACTGGGTTCCTATATGACAAAAAAACAACATTATTGCTCTGAGAATTCATAATTGGGTTCATTAAATTAACCCATGTAACACCCTTTGTGAAAAACTATTAAAATAAACCAATTTGATCTTGAATGATACAATTTCTCACTCCAAAATAACTTTCTCTACATTCATTGATGTTGAACAGCTCATACTCCTGTCTGTTTACTATTGTCATTCCTTCTCCTACTCCTAATCCTGCTCCCCCTCTCTGGCGCTCGACGTGGCTGGTCTACTAACCACTGGCCCTGGCAATCTTCATTACGCACCCCTGCTCCCCATCATTACGCACACCTGGACTTCATCATCACCTTGATTACCTTCCCTTTATTTAGCCCTCAGTAGCCTCAGTCATCAGGCAGTATTGGTTTGTTTTCATTCACGTTATGTACGCTGCTCATGGTTTGGTTATCTGCATTCTTTATTATTAAACTCACCTTCTGCACCTGCTTCCTGACTCCCAGCGTATACGTGACAACTATCTGCTGTTGATGGCCTGGTTGATAAGCACAAATGAACACATGACCATTGGAGATGTCCTATTATGAACTCAATTAGACAATTTAACAAGAGACACCAGTTTGGACCACTGACTGACCCATGACTGACTTGTCACATGACATGAGGACAGCAAACGATTTCTACACTCAATATAAATATTTGGGAGGTGTGTGCGCGTGTGTGTTTGTGTGTGTAGAGAGAGAGAGAGGGAACGACAGAGAGAAAGAAAGAGAGTGAAACGGAAATAAGAATGGACCGGTTCTGTAAAAATTGGGTAAGTATTGAATTTAACATCCCTGAAATTGGGTACTGCATTTCTATCCAAATTCACAAGGTTACCTTACTCTTTGCCGTGTAGGCCCCCTATAGGGCAGAACATACACTCAAACCAATGTCTTTAACTATTAGGCCCAACTGCTTTATTTATTAATACAGTAGGCTTACTAAATAGGGACTTCGTAGGTACATTTCTGTATACAGTTATGGAATGGACATGTTGATGTTCTGTGGGAGAAAGCAAGCGACTAACTCTGAACAACTTTTGTAGCTCTAGCTGGCTGGTGTCCAGAGACTGCACAAATAATTATTATATCTACAGTTGAAGTCGGAAGTTTACATACAGTGGGGAGAACAAGTATTTGATACACTGCCGATTTTGCAGGTTTTCCTACTTACAAAGCATGTAGAGGTCTGTAATTTTTATCATAGGTACACTTCAACTGTGAGAGACGGAATCTAAAACAAAAATCTAGAAAATCACATTGTATGATTTTTAAGTAATTAATTTGCATTTTCTTGCATGACATAAGTATTTGATACATCAGAAAAGCAGAACTTAATATTTGGTACAGAAACCTTTGTTTGCAATTACAGAGATCATACGTTTCCTGTAGGTCTTGACCAGGTTTGCACACACTGCAGCAGGGATTTTGGCCCACTCCTCCATACAGACCTTCTCCAGATCCTTCAGGTTTTGGGGCTGTCGCTGGGCAATACGGACTTTCAGCTCCCTCCAAAGATTTTCTATTGGGTTCAGGTCTGGAGACTGGCTAGGCCACTCCAGGACCTTGAGATGCTTCTTACGGAGCCACTCCTTAGTTGCCCTGGCTGTGTGTTTCGGGTCGTTGTCATGCTGGAAGACCCAGCCACGACCCATCTTCAATGCTCTTACTGAGGGAAGGAGACTGTTAGCCAAGATCTCGCGATACATGGCCCCATCCATCCTCCCCCTCAATACGGTGCAGTCATCCTGTCCCCTTTGCAGAAAAGCATCCCCAAAGAATGATGTTTCCCACCTCCATGCTTCACGGTTGGGATGGTGTTCTTGGGGTTGTACTCATCCTTCTTCTTCCTCCAAACACGGCGAGTGGAGTTTAGACCAAAAGCTCTATTTTTGTCTCATCAGACCACATGACCTTCTCCCATTCCTCCTCTGGATCATCCAGATGGTCATTGGCAAACTTCAGACGGGCCTGGACATGCACTGGCTTGAGCAGGGGGACCTTGCGTGCGCTGCAGGATTTTAATCCATGACGGCGTAGTGTGTTACTAATGGTTTTCTTTGAGACTGTGGTTCCAGCTCTCTTCAGGTCATTGACCAGGTCCTGCCGTGTAGTTCTGGGCTGATCCCTCAACTTCCTCATGATCATTGATGCCCCACGAGGTGAGATCTTGCATGGAGCCCCAGACCGAGGGTGATTGACCGTCATCTTGAACTTCTTCCATTTTCTAATAATTGAGCCAACAGTTGTTGCCTTCTCACCAAGCTGCTTGCCTATTGTCCTGTAGCCCATCCCAGCCTTGTGCAGGTCTACAATTTTATCCCTGATGTCCTTACACAGCTCTCTGGTCTTGGCCATTGTGGAGAGGTTGGAGTCTGTTTGATTGAGTGTGTGGACAGGTGTCTTTTATACAGGTAACAAGTTCAAACAGGTGCAGTTAATACAGGTAATGAGTGGAGAACAGGAGGGCTTCTTAAAGAAAAACTAACAGGTCTGTGAGAGCCGGAATTCTTACTGGTTGGTAGGTAATCAAATACTTATGTCATGCAATAAAATGCAAATTAATTACTTAAAAATCATACAATGTGATTTTATGGATTTTTGTTTTAGATTCCGTCTCTCACAGTTGAAGTGTACCTATGATAAAAATTACAGACCTCTACATGCTTTGTAAGTAGGAAAACCTGCAAAATCGGCAGTGTATCAAATACTTGTTCTCCCCGCTGTACACCTTAGCCAAATACATTTTAACTCAGTTTTTCACAATTCCTGACATTTAATCCTAGTAAAAATTCCCTGTTTTAGGTCAGTTAGGATCACCACTTTATTTTAAGAATGTGAAATGTCCGAATAATAGTAGAGAGTGATTTATTTCATCACATACCCAGTGGGTCAGAAGTTTACATACACTCAATTAGTATTTAGTAGCATTGCCTTTAAATTGTTTAACTTGGGTCAAACGTTTCGGGTAGCCTTCCACAAGCTTCCCACAATAAGTTGGGTGAAGTTTGGCCCATTTCTCCTGACAGAGCTGGTGTAACTGAGTCAGGTTTGTAGGCCTCCTTGCTCGCACACGCTTTTTCAGTTCTGCCCACAAATCTTCTATAGGATTGAGGTCAGGGCTTTGTGATGGCCACTCCAATACCTTGACTTTGTTGTCCTTAGCCATTTTGCCACAACTTTGGAAGAATGCTTGGGGTCATTGTCCATTTGGAAGACCATTTGCGACCAAGCTTTAACTTCCTGACTGATGTCTTGAGATGTTGCTTCAATATATCCACATAATTTCCCTTCCTCATGATGCCATCTATTTTGTGAAGTGCACCAGTCCCTCCTGCAGCAAAGCACCCCCACAGCATGATGCTACCACCCCCATGCTTAATGGTTGGGATGGTGTTCTTTGGCTTGCAAGCCTACCCCCTTTTTCCTCCAAACATAACAATGGTCATTATGGCCAAACAGTTCTATTTTTGTTTCATCAGACCAGAGGACATTTCTCCAAAAAGTACGATCTTTGTCCCCATGTGCAGTTGCAAACTGTAGTCTGACTTTTTTGGAGCAGTGGCTTCTTCCTTGCTGAGAGGCCTTTCAGGTTATGTCGATTTAGGACTCGTTTTACTGTGGATATAGATACTTTTGTACCTGTTTCCTCCAGCATCTTCACAAGGTCCTTTGCTGTTGTTCTGGGATTGATTTGCACTTTTCGCACCAAAGTACGTTCATCTCTAGGAACGCGTCTCCTTCCTGAGCGGTATGACGGCTGCATGGTCCCATGGTGTTTATACTTGCGTACTATTGTTTTTACAGATGAACGTGGTACCTTCAGGCGTTTGGAAATTGCTCCCAAGGATGAACCAGACGTGGAGGTCTACCATTTTTTTTCTGAGGTCTTGGCTGATTCCTTTTGATTTTCCCATGATGTCAAGCAAAGAGGCACTGAGTTTGAAGGTAGGCCTTGAAATACATCCACAGGTACACCTCCAATTGACTCAAATGATGTCAATTAGCCTATCAGAAGCTTCTAAAGCCATGACATCATTTTCTGGAATTTTCCAAGCTGTTTAAAGGCACAGTCAACTTAGTAAATTTCTGACCCACTGGAATTGTGATATAGTGAATTATAAGTGAAATAATCTGTCTATAAACAATTGTCGGAAAAATTACTTGTGTCATGCACAAAGTAGATGTCCTAACCGACTTGCCAAAACTATAGTTTGTTAACAAGACATTTGTGGAGTGGTTGAAAAACTAGTTTTAATGACTCCAACCTAAGTGTATGTAAACTTCCGACTTCAACTGTATACAACAGTATGTGGACACCCCTTCAAATTAATGGATTCGGCTATTTCAGCCACACCCGTTGCTGACAGGTGTATAAAATCGAGCACACAGCCATGCAATCTCCATAGACAAACATTGGCAGTAGAATGGCCCGTACTGAAGAGCTCAGTGACTTTCAACGTGGCACCGTCATAGGATTTGCCACCTTTCCAACAAGTCGGTTCGTTAAATGTCGGCCCTGCTAGAGCTGCCCCGGTCAACTCTAAGTGCTGTTATTGTGAAGTGGAAACGTCTAGGAGCAACAACGGCTCAGCCGCGAAGTGGTAGGCCACACAAGCTCATAGAACGGGACCAGCGAGTGCTGAAGCGCGTAGCGTGTAAAAATAGTCTGTCCTCGGTTGCAACACTCACTACCGAGTTCCAAACTGCCTCTGGAAGAAAAGTCAGCACAATAACTGTTAGTCGGGAGCTTAATTAAATGGATTTCCATGGCTGAGCAGCTGCACACAAGCCTAAGATCACCATGCGCAATGCCAAGTGTCGGCTGGAGTGGTGTAAAGCTCGCCGCCATTGGACTCTGGAGCAGTGGAAACGCATTCTCTGGTGTGATGAATCATGCTTCACCATCTGGCAGTCCGACGGACTAATCTAGGTTTGGCGGATGCCAGGTGAACACTACCTGCCCCAATGCATAGTGCAAACTGTAAAGTTTGGTGGAGGAGGAATAATGGTGTGGGGCTGTTTTTCATGGTTCGGGTTAGGCCCCTTAGTTCCAGTGAAGGGACATTTTAATGCTACAGCATACAATGACATTCTAGACGATTCTGTGCTTCCAACTTTGTGGAAACAGTTTGGGGAAGGCCCTTTCCTGTTTCATTATGATAATACCCCCCTGCACAAAGCGAGGTTCATATAGAAATGGTTCAGATCAGTGTGGAAGAACTTGACTGCCTGCACAGAGCCCTGACCTCAACCCCATCGAACACCTTTGGGATGAATTGGAATGCCGACTGCGAGCCAGGCCTAATCACCCAACATCAGTGCCCGACCTCACTAATGCTCTTGTGGCTGAATGGAATCAAGTACCCGCAGGAATGTTCCAACATCTAGTGGAAAGCCTTCCCAGAAGAATGGAGGATATTATAGCAGCAAATGGGAGACCAAATCCATATTAATGCCCATGATTTTGGAATGAGATGTTTGACGAGAAGGTATCCATATACCTTTTGTCATGTAGTGTATGTCTGTTCTTAGCAAGGGCTTAATGCACAGCTAGACTACACTTATGTTCTGGGGATTTGATTAATGTACATTGTAATTTGAGTGATAACCGTCTCATTCACAGGTGGAGACTATTTCTGCATAGATTGAGTTGCTCTTGTTTATAGTCTCAATGTGTCTGAGACACCATGACGCTGTCCAACGCTTCTCCAAGCGCCAAACTGCAACACACATACGAAAAAGATCACCTTTGTTTTTAAAATCGAATGACATTTTTGACTCATTTATTGTTGATAGTGAACCAACCTCCAATGTAAATTGTTTTTGTGTGACCGGGGGTTGGTTCACAATTTACAACATTTCTGATGATGTCTGAGGTTTGGGGATATACTCTCTGTTAGCTCTGGCTGGAAATTAGTAATTTAATTAAATCTATTTACATAGACAAAGGTCCTGTGGAGTTGGGAGGGAGGTATGTACCTGTTTAACCTGCATTTTCTCTTTGCATTTATTTACTGGTTGTCACTCTGGTCCCCATGGCTGACGGTTCTGCTGGAATCTGGAAAAAGAACGATCCAGCGCTACTGATCCTGAAGCACACAACACCGAGAAGATTTACTCTCTGGCTGTGACAGAACACTCACGCCCCCCTCTGCTGGCTAGACACAAAGTCAGATTCCACAGCCACAAAGTCAAATTTTGCTACAAAAATTTGCTTTTTGGTCTTAATTTAAGGTTAGGGATGGGCATAAGGTTAGCAGTGTGGTTAGGGTTAAGGTTAGAGTTAGGTTTAAAATCAGATTTTAAGAAGAGAAATTGTAGAAATGGGCGGGGTCTATACATAATTATGACTTTGTGGCTGTTAACTAGTGACGACCGAACAGTGGCGGCTCCTGAAAAAATTCTCAGGAGGGGCAATTTTTCTGATGATTTAGGTGACCTACACACATTTAAAAAAAGATATGTCCAGCAACAACATGAAGACAGGGGCAGCATATAAGTCAATACCAGAAGCATTTATTGACTGATCTCAAAAGTGTTGGCTTACCAGGGTTGGTGGAGCCCTCAGTTTCATCTTTGCCTCGCAAAGCTAACTCAAACACTCCGCAAAACTTCACACACTGGATTAGCCGGCTGAGGATGTGGCGGTTCTTGCTAATGTCGTAGTAAATATATTTGTTATAGTGAATATGGAATATGATATGTTGAGTAAAATGTTGTGCTAAGATCTATTTAGGTCAGGAGCTGGTTATAAGTTATGTTCCTATCCAATAACAATGGACAAAAGGGTCCTATCTTGTCAGCCTTGTCAGCAGGTGGCCAAGGACAACACCCACGCCATAGGCCTCTCAGTTCTTCCAACTCACGAGTTCTTGCTCTGAGGACACACACACACACAACACACACACACACACACATCATCACTGTTAAACACACACACACACACACATCATCACTGTTAAACACACACACACACACACACACAAAAAATCCCCTCTCTTAGGCTGAACATTTGAAGACAGAGAACCCGACTCAGAGCCAATGCAACAGTGACAGTAGCCTGGAGGGGACCTCGCCCAACTCATCAGGACCAATCAGAAGATCAGAACTACTAGATTGAACCTACTTCATTTATTGCATAAAATGTCTGCACACAATGTTTCGGGGCTCTCTTCAGAATAATAATAATAATAATAATAATAATAATATGCCATTTAGCAGACGCTTTTATCCAAAGCGACTTACAGTCATGCGTGCATACATTTTTGTGTATGGGTGGTCCCGGGGATCGAACCCACTACCTTGGCGTTACAAGCACCATGCTCTACCAGCTGAGCTACAGAAAGTGGATACTCATGGATGCGCATTGCAATTGTAAAATGTCAACACAATTGGAGACACCACGTCATTTTTGGAGACATGTTATTGACAGTAAACTATTGTAGATGCGACTGCTAACTAAATAAAACATTTTAGCTGGCTAGCTAATCATCTTAGCTAAATGTGGGGCAAACAATTCAGTTATTTACCGTTAATTTGAGGGATTGGGGTGAAAGAAATCGAGTTACATAGTGATACTTTACGATATACTGTATTGACAATATCGCAATATTTTAGCGCTAGTTGGCTGTACCTGCACCAAAACACCATTATTGTTCCTTCATAGCTTGTTCTCAATCTTTTCACATTGGGAGCCAATTTGTTTTCAGCACTTTTATTTCCATGACTGATCAAAACTCGTTCTCATGGCTTTCTGATCCCTCTGCAACAGACATATGGTGCGCAATAAAATCACAGTATCGAATCGCAATACGTATAGAATCATGAGACTCGCAATGCTGATGCATATATCTTATCGTGAGGTTCCTGGCAATTCCCAGCCCAAGTTCATTTGCCACAACAAATCTCTTCGCTAGCAAACGCAATGTGTCTCCAGCAATGTTTACTTTTTTGACGTTCTATGGCATCTCCACTTTCCAAGCATATATGACCACATGTAATATTTTGGTAAGTGATGCAAATAGTGAACTATGTAGGGCCAGGATGTAAAATATATGTAGCTGCAGCAATTTCTCTTATCTGATATGGTAAGTAATGGGGCTTGATTTATAGCTCCCTAAGAGTTTGACGAACGGGTCTGTGAACGCGATTGCAGATATCTTTACCTCTGAATAAACTGCCTTATATTATACAATTATCCACCTTGTCCAAAAGTCTCTACTTTTTCTCCGTTCTCCAGTAAACTTGTTTTATCAACAATAGTAAGGTTCAATGACACAGAAAGCAGTTCAATGTCGGGGTACAGTCGCTCTCTTACCAGGATCGCGGTCCGCTCTGACCAGGGTGAAGGTGGCCGGCTCCACCTCTCTGCCAGCAGCGTTTTCATTATTTAGTCCGTTCGTAGCGGGTATGTACACGATCAACAAGATCAGTCCAAAACCGAAGATCAGTCCAAAGCAGAATGTTTGCAGAATGTTTGTAAACTAAGTCTACAAATTAAAAACATAAAATAACGCCACACTGCAGGTCGCAACATAGACGCTGATAGCCGCCATTGTCTTAGTTACGTTCAACGTTACGTCACGTATGACGAAAGCGCGTAAGTGCATGCACACAGACACCCATAGAGAATGTATTGAAAGCTTTGAAATGTGAAAAAAATAGATTTTACATGACAGGCTATGAGAGACTTCTGGGCGATTTTCAACCTGACTGAAATCGCCCAAAAAACGGGCGGGGCCATTTGAAGCACGACTTTAGCCTGATTTGACATTTAGTGGCTGGCAGATCAGACGTGAACACTGATAACTGCTGTTGCCGTGATATAATTTTTTATAAATTTATAAAAAAAAATTATAATTTTTTTTTTATATATTTTTTTAAATAATTGATTAGAAAAAAAATCCCTTCCTTTTCCCGTTTGGCAGTGCGTCGCCCATATCGCCCTATTGAACAAGCCGTCCCTGCGACCGAATACAAGCTACTCAGCAGGACCCAACGCTTTGGAACCATCGGATAGAAATAGGCTATGCAGAACAAACATACCTGTGTGTGTGTATGTGAGCGAGTGAAAGAAAGAGAGAGAGCAGGGAGATAGCGAAAGCAGAGAGATAGCGAGAGACGGAACTGCAGTAATGCTAAACCTCCAGCAGAGTGCAGCACCATTCCGTCTCAGTGACCCAGTCTATCCATACATATCAAGAGCTCAGACCACACCTCACTGACTGCAAAAACAAAATTATGAATGATTTCAGACCAGCAATACAGGCATGGTACCCTGAATATCACACAAACCCAACACCATTAATCACATCTGTATTAACAGAGGATACTCACATTGATGACTGTGAAGAGTACAAATAGTACCCACCCAGCAAGCAACATTCAACATCCAGACATTGAAAATACATATTTTTCGGATGTTGAAAATACGTATTTTCTGGATGTTGAACCAACGTATTTTACGGACGTTGAAATCAGGTGCATTTTAGGTGCTGAGTGAAAGGTAAACATTTTTATTTTATTGAGGTCGAAAATACGTATTTACCTGATGTTGAAAATATAATAACCAATATAATTGATTCTATGGACAAATTTCAACTGCTATACATTCTAAATTAAGTTAGCATTATATCCGAATAATACTTTTTCACGACTATTAGTAGGAAAGAGTAGCCAACTGAAGATTGCAACAAAATATATATTATTGCTCCTAGCTTCTTTCTTTCTATGACTGTGATATGTTGTTGTTTATCTACCTTAGTTGAATGCACTGACTGTAAGTCACTCTCGATAAGAGCGTCTGCTGAATGACCAAAATGTAAATGTTGAAAACAAACACTTGCAAAGCATTCTGGTTATTATTCTAATGAGCTCCGCCCCCAAATGGTGCACATTTGATCGGTGCAGAACAGATCCAAATCTGAACTAATCATAGACGTCTAGAGTAGGTTTCACAAGTTTGAACATCACATTACAGTACAGCACAGTTTAGTACAGTAGAACACAGAAGAGTACAGTACTGTACAATACGGTACGGTATGGTACGGTACAGGACAGTCGAGTTTTATTCAGTAGAGCACAGTCTATTACAGTACAGTATGGTACAGTACAGTATAATTTAATTAATTAGAGTAGAGTACAGTAAAGTAGAGTACAGTAAAGTACAGTACAGTACAGTAGAGTACAGTACTGTATAGCTTAATTCAGTAGAGTACAGTACAATACAGTACAGCAGAGTACACCACAGTACAGTAGGGTTTAATTCAGTAGAGTACAGTACAGTAGAGTACAGTATAGTTTAATTCAGTAGAGTAGAGTACAGTACATTTTAGTTCAGTAGAGTACAGTACAGTACATTTTAGTTCAGTAGAGTGCAGTCCCGTGTAGCTCAGTTGGTAGAGCATGGCGCTTGCAACGCCAGGGTTGTGGGTTCGTTTCCCACGGGGGACCAGTATGAAAAAATGTATGCACTCACTAACAGTAAGTCGCTCTGGATAAGAGCGTCTGCTAAATGACTCAAATGTAAATGTAATGCATTAGAGTAAAGTAGGGTACAATACAGTATCATTTTCTTTACTCTAGTGTACTGTACTATACTCTACTTTTCTTTACTGTACTGTGTACTGTAATGTACTGTACTTTGTTGTGTTCTATTCTACTGTACTGTGCTGTACTGTGCTGTTCAAACTTGTGAAACATAGATGTCCACGATTGGTTCAGATTTGGTCTGGACCGGATCAAAAATCAACGTCTGTGGACGTTGAAATCAAGGCCGGTTGGATCGCACAAAAAAAAAAGACAGAGGACCGCCCAAAAAACATCCAAAAGATGTTGCGTGACGTGAAGTGCTCAGTGGGCAGAGTCAAGAGGAAGAACAGGTCATAATAGCCTTGTTGGGTGTAATGGGGAGGCTTAGTTTGTCTAGCCATGTCATGACCCTGAGTCTGTTGAGATCCCTAGAGTCAGAGATGAGAGAGAATAAGGAGGAAGCGAAAGAGAAGCTGGGAGGAGAGGTGAGATGACAAACTGGATGGGGAAAAGTGGGACAAGCGGGCTGTGCATGTGTGTTTTCAGAGTTTGTGTCTGTGTGTGTGTGTGTGTGTGTGTGTGTGTGTGTGGACGTGTTTAACTATTCTTGTGGGGACCAATTGGGGACATTTTGTTGGTCCCTACAAGGTCAAATGCTATTTCTAGGGGGTTTAGGGTTAAGGTTAGAATTAGTGTTAGGGTTAGAATTAGGTTTAGGGTTAGGAGCTAGGGTTATTTTTAGGGTTAGGGTTAGGAGCTAGGGTTAGGGTTATGTTTTTGGGTTAGGGTTAGGGTAAGAGTACGTGTTAGGGTTAGGGTTAGGGGTTAGGGAAAATAGGATTTTGAATGGGACTGAATTGTGTGTCCTCACAAGGTTAGCTGTACAAGACTGTGTGTGTGAATGTGTGTGTGTGTTTTCACTGTGTGGGTGTGTTCTGTGTTTGTGTTTGCTTTTTCATAGCATGCGTGTTTTTAAGGCGTGTATGCATTTTAACACGTGTGTGTTTGTGTGTGTGTGTGTGTGTGTGTGTGTGTGTGTGTGAGATGGTGGTGGTTACAAGCAAGCCCTTGCCTTCTTCCTAATTACACCACTCGCTTCTAGACGAGGAAGGAACGCAGGCACATTCCCTGTAATATATGCGCTCTCTCTTCTTTCTCACATTCCTTTCTTTCATTTTCTAGATCAATTTTTTTTCCTCTCGCCCCCTCTTTGTCACTTAGTCAGTCTTTCTCTCTCCCTTACTCTGCTCCCTCTTCACCTCTCTCTCAACCTCTCTCCATTCCCTCTCATTCCATCTCATCCTCTCTCTTTCACTTTACTTCTTTCTCTACTTCTCTCTCTCTCTCTCCCTCCTTTTCTCTCCAGGTGTGCCCTCCCCCTCCTTCTCCTGTGTAATCAGGAATAGAGTGGTCGCCCCTAGACGCTGACTTAAGGTCAACTTTGTATTATCCCCACTAATGGTTAAGGTTAGGATTGGGGGAGGGGAAGCTGATCCTAGATCTGTATCTAGGGGAGACTTCACCCCGGGAACATGTAATCACCAGACCCCTGTGGACTCCATCATTACCCAGGGGCCTCAGAGAGACTGATGTCTCTGCCCTGTCATTCTGTCCAGGGGACCCTTTAGAGAGGGACACACTGATTTCATCCTGGAGGGGACCGTTTAGTGAGGGGGACACAGATCTATACCACCCCACTCAATCAGTGTAATTATAGAGACAACCAACTATAAAGACAGAACTAACTCTGTCAACACTGACAGACAGGCGTGCCAACACAGCGAGAAGACCATGGGAAATGAGGAGGTGATATATCATGAGACTGAGACATAAGGAAAGACATACAGAGAGACAAGATCGAGACAGACTGAACACTATATAGACTATGTATTTCTCATGTTGTCCTTTCAGAATACTGTGGCCGAATTCCATCCTATCCCCAAATGCACATTCACACTGGCATTAAAGTAGGCTGCATGGTTCTCATCGAAAATATTTTCAATCTAAATGTCAGAGAGGAGACTCTGTGCCCAGGCACCCTGCTTCCAACAGCGGGGAAGAAAACAGCCGTGGAGGCTGCCAATAAGCAATGTGAAAACTGGAGAAATTGTGTCTGCGGCTGCTGGCCTCACAGCGCAAACAGACAGTCATGGGACCACAAAGCATTTGGCCAGCTGGCTCAGGGAAAAACTTGGATGTGTGACGCACCGGGGAGAGATATGCTGTCTCGAGGTCGCTGCGAGGAGGGGCCCAGTAGGCTCGCACACAATATTTTTTACATTGACATTTTAGTCATTTAGCAGACACTCTTATCCAGAGTGCATACCATTTCATACTTTTTTTCCCCATACTGGTCCCTAACCCACAACCCTGGTGTTGCAAGTGCCATGCTCTACCAACTGAGCCACTCCATGTGCCATGCTCTACCAACAGCCACTCCATGTGCCATGCTCTACCAACTGAGCCACTCCAAGTGCCATGCTCTACCAACTGAGCCACTCCAAGTGCCATGCTCTACCAACTGAGCCACTCCAAGTGCCATGCTCTACCAACTGAGCCACTCCAAGTGCCATGCTCTACCAACCGAGCCACTCCAAGTGCCATGCTCTACCAACCGAGCCACTCCAAGTGCCATGCTCTACCAACTGAGCCACTCCAAGTGCCATGCTCTACCAACTGAGCCACTCCAAGTGCCATGCTCTACCAACTGAGCCACTCCAAGTGCCATGCTCTACCAACTGAGCCACTCCAAGTGCCATGCTCTACCAACTGAGCAACTCCAAGTGCCATGCTCTACCAACTGAGCCACTCCAAGTGCCATGCTCTACCAACTGAGCCACTCCAAGTGCCATGCTCTACCAACTGAGCCACTCCAAGTGCCATGCTCTACCAACTGAGCCACTCCAAGTGCCATGCTCTACCAACTGAGCCACTCCAAGTGCCATGCTCTACCAACTGAGCCACTCCATGTGCCATGCTCTACCAACCGAGCCACTCCAAGTGCCATGCTCTACCAACTGAGCCACTCCAAGTGCCATGCTCTACCAACTGAGCCACTCCATGTGCCATGCTCTACCAACCGAGCCACTCCAAGTGCCATGCTCTACCAACTGAGCCACTCCAAGTGCCATGCTCTACCAACTGAGCCACTCCAAGTGCCATGCTCTACCAACTGAGCCACTCCAAGTGCCATGCTCTACCAACTGAGCCACTCCAAGTGCCATGCTCTACCAACTGAGCCACTCCATGTGCCATGCTCTACCAACCGAGCCACTCCAAGTGCCATGCTCTACCAACTGAGCCACTCCAAGTGCCATGCTCTACCAACTGAGCCACTCCATGTGCCATGCTCTACCAACTGAGCCACTCCATGTGCCATGCTCTACCAACTGAGCCACTCCAAGTGCCATGCTCTACCAACTGAGCCACTCCAAGTGCCATGCTCTACCAACTGAGCCACTCCAAGTGCCATGCTCTACCAACTGAGCCACTCCAAGTGCCATGCTCTACCAACTGAGCCACTCCAAGTGCCATGCTCTACCAACTGAGCCACTCCAAGTGCCATGCTCTACCAACTGAGCCACTCCAAGTGCCATGCTCTACCAACTGAGCCACTCCAAGTGCCATGCTCTACCAACTGAGCCACTCCATGTGCCATGCTCTACCAACTGAGCCACTCCAAGTGCCATGCTCTACCAACTGAGCCACTCCATGTGCCATGCTCTACCAACTGAGCCACTCCATGTGCCATGCTCTACCAACTGAGCCACTCCAAGTGCCATGCTCTACCAACTGAGCCACTCCAAGTGCCATGCTCTACCAACTGAGCCACTCCAAGTGCCATGCTCTACCAACTGAGCCACTCCAAGTGCCATGCTCTACCAACTGAGCCACTCCAAGTGCCATGCTCTACCAACTGAGCCACTCCATGTGCCATGCTCTACCAACTGAGCCACTCCAAGTGCCATGCTCTACCAACTGAGCCACTCCATGTGCCATGCTCTACCAACAGCCACTCCATGTGCCATGCTCTACCAACTGAGCCACTCCAAGTGCCATGCTCTACCAACTGAGCCACTCCAAGTGCCATGCTCTACCAACTGAGCCACTCCAAGTGCCATGCTCTACCAACTGAGCCACTCCAAGTGCCATGCTCTACCAACTGAGCCACTCCAAGTGCCATGCTCTACCAACTGAGCCACTCCATGTGCCATGCTCTACCAACTGAGCCACTCCAAGTGCCATGCTCTACCAACTGAGCCACTCCAAGTGCCATGCTCTACCAACTGAGCCACTCCATGTGCCATGCTCTACCAACTGAGCCACTCCAAGTGCCATGCTCTACCAACTGAGCCACTCCAAGTGCCATGCTCTACCAACTGAGCCACTCCAAGTGCCATGCTCTACCAACTGAGCCACTCCAAGTGCCATGCTCTACCAACTGAGCCACTCCAAGTGCCATGCTCTACCAACTGAGCCACTCCATGTGCCATGCTCTACCAACTGAGCCACTCCATGTGCCATGCTCTACCAACTGAGCCACTCCATGTGCCATGCTCTACCAACTGAGCCACTCCAAGTGCCATGCTCTACCAACTGAGCCACTCCAAGTGCCATGCTCTACCAACTGAGCCACTCCAAGTGCCATGCTCTACCAACTGAGCCACTCCAAGTGCCATGCTCTACCAACTGAGCCACTCCAAGTGCCATGCTCTACCAACTGAGCCACTCCAAGTGCCATGCTCTACCAACTGAGCCACTCCATGTGCCATGCTCTACCAACTGAGCCACTCCATGTGCCATGCTCTACCAACTGAGCCACTCCATGTGCCATGCTCTACCAACTGAGCCACTCCATGTGCCATGCTCTACCAACTGAGCCACTCCAAGTGCCATGCTCTACCAACTGAGCCACACAAATAAATGATGTTAATGAGTCTGTCCTCTGTTTATGTTGCCCATTTTCTCAGTTTGTCAACAAATATAGGCCCTAATGATGGCTAAATAGATTCTCATGACAAATAGATTTGGATGACCTAATGTATTTTAGTTATTTGCCTCTATTTTCTTTATTCTTTTTATAATAGCCTGCCTAGGGCTATAGATATTGGTTTCCTAAAATGAGATCAAATTAGTTTTATATTGGATATACGGTGGAAATTCGGTTTTCTCTCATCAATAGCTATTGAACCAAGCATACCATGACTATTCTGAATCAGGGGTGGCTAGAGAACAATCCACAACTTTTTTATTTTTATTTACATCTTTAATAGCTCTTACAAAAAGTGTGCCATGACTATAAAAAACGATATATTCTGAATCTGACGAGGATGGACAAAAATCCACAGCTTTTATTTTGTATAATTTATTTATTATTTCTTTGCTTTCAATCTTCAAGCATCATGGCACGCTTTGTGTAAGAGCTATTGAAAATTGAAAGCAAAAAAAAAAAGATAACTAAAACTTTTTTTGTCCATTCAATATTTTATGCACCTTTCTCATTCCCACAGCAATGAGCATCACGAACAACGGACATACAACTGCAAACCACCCGCACCTCGGATGCACTTGTCCAAGCTAAAGCGAAGCGCGTAGAGCTGAGATTTTGGGAAGA
The DNA here is from genome assembly GCF_020615455.1 of Coregonus clupeaformis. Classification (NCBI taxonomy): domain Eukaryota; kingdom Metazoa; phylum Chordata; class Actinopteri; order Salmoniformes; family Salmonidae; genus Coregonus; species Coregonus clupeaformis. The sequence goes on from NC_059199.1 coordinate 41,454,460, forward strand.
ACATATGCTCGTGGTGGAATTACCATGCAGGACGAAAAAATCGACAACAACAACATCTGTGCGTAACACCTTTTGGACATATAATTCCGGACTATATGTTGCAAGCCTGAAGCTTGATGATTTAAAAGTTGTAGCCAAAAGGCACATGTTGTCCCCCGGCTCAGTAAAGGATATAGGAGATACGATTCAGCGCTGATTTATCTATGTGAACCCTTCCCTCTCCTCTCTCTCCGGCTCACCATGAGGCTTTGGAGCAGACCCTGCTGGCGGATGATGCCCTGTCTCTGGCTGCTTATCCTCGCTCTCTCCGTGGGCACGCTGGGCCTCATGGACCTGGTCTTTCGGGATCAGACCCAGACACCGCCCAGCTCGCCCCGCCGTCCCTTCCAGCGTCTTTCTGGTCCACCGGACCTGGAGGTGATCGTGAACTCCTGGGACCGGGCCAAACCAGAGCACGGTCTCCAGTCACTTAACTCGCTGCAGGAGGACCAGCTTCTCTACATGCCCTCGACCAAGGTGAGGAACCCAGCTCTTCCGCCGAGGAAGGGGAGTTACCGGGTGGTTATATCGAGCGCCAAGAAGGAATCGGCGGTCCCGGTGCTACCGACGCGCAGGGATATGGGGAGACCGGTGCTGCTGAAGCCGGAGGGGCTGGAGAAGGACATGGAGAAGTCTGCTTTGCAGAAATACAGCTTTAACGAGGTGGTGAGCGAAAGGATCTCACTGCACCGCAGACTGCCCGAGGCTCGCCATCTTGCGTAAGTGCCCTGCATGTGCCCAAGGAGTGCACCACGCTAAAAGGGGTCTTTGAAAATAAAATTGCCAAAATAACTAGATTACTCGATCAAGGATAAATATGTCGTCTATTTTCAAGATCTCCCTACCACGAAATATGATATATTGTTAATGGGAAGCCTATGGGTTCATGCATAAATATACCCATCCCCTCTCTATTCTCCTGACAATCAATGGGAACGCTTTGACAGGTGCCTCGTGGAGCGTTACAGTGAGTCCCTGCCGTCCGCGAGCGTGGTGGATCTGTTTCCATGATGAGGCTTGGTCCACGCTTCTGCGCACTGTGCACAGCGTGCCCAACACTGCGCCCAAGGACCACCTGCTCAAGGTCCTTCTCGTGGACTACTTTAGTCAGCATGGTGCATAAAGTAGACACAGTACTCAAACACAAGACAGGAGGTGTATCTCAATAGGCTAAAGTACCACTACAACATAACTGCATATCAAACTAAACTTGTTCACTCTCTTCTCACCCTATTAAACTATTTTCGTTGTCTTCTGAATAGACCCCTATCCCCCAAGTGCCCAATTAGTCAATCTGAGTGCTATGCCCATGTTATAACTGTGCCCATCCATCCCAGGGGTTAATTTGGAATTGGGCATTTGTGTGTCTGACCCTGACTCCCTTGATGTCACCTGACCCTGACCCTGCCTCCCCTATCTCTAGGTCACCTGACCCTGACCCTGACTCCCTTATCTCTAGGTCACCTGACCCTGACCCTGCCTCCCTTATCTCTAGGTCACCTGACCCTGACCCTGACTCCCTTATCTCTAGGTCACCTGACCCTGACCCTGCCTCCCCTATCTCTAGGTCACCTGACCCTGCCTCCCCTATCTCTAGGTCACCTGACCCTGACTCTGCCTCCCCTATCTCTAGGTCACCTGACCCTGCCTCCCCTATCTCTAGGTCACCTGACCCTGACCCTGCCTCCCTTATCTCTAGGTCACCTCACCCTGACCCTGCCTCCCCTATCTCTAGGTCACCTGACCCTGCCTCCCCTATCTCTAGGTCACCTGACCCTGCCTCCCCTATCTCTAGGTCACCTGACCCTGCCTCCCCTATCTCTAGGTCACCTGACCCTGACCCTGCCTCCCTTATCTCTAGGTCACCTGACCCTGCCTCCCCTATCTCTAGGTCACCTGACCCTGACTCTGCCTCCCCTATCTCTAGGTCACCTGACCCTGCCTCCCTTATCTCTAGGTCACCTGACCCTGCCTCCCCTATCTCTAGGTCACCTGACCCTGACTCTGCCTCCCCTATCTCTAGGTCACCTGACCCTGCCTCCCCTATCTCTAGGTCACCTGACCCTGACCCTGCCTCCCCTATCTCTAGGTCACCTCACCCTGACTCTGCCTCCCCTATCTCTAGGTCACCTGACCCTGACTCTGTCTCCCCTATCTGTAGGTCACCTGAAGAGTGTGCGGAGTGAGTATGCAGAGTGAGTTTGTGTCGCGGCTGGAAGGGGTGCGTCTGGTCCGCAGGACGCAGCGTCTGGGCGTGGCAGGGTGTCGCACTCTGGGTGCAGCCAGAGCTGTGGGGGAGGCACTGTTCTTCATGGACTCACACTGCGGGTGCCACAGGGGCTGGCTGGGGCCCCTACTGGAGAGAGTGGCACAGGACAGGTATCCACACAAACACACATCTCTCTTCCTTATATCTCTGTGTATTATATCCAGTCCTTAATTGCCTCTGGACCTACAGTAGGTAGCTGGTGTGCAATCTGGCTGAGCTGTGTCCAGCAGGGTAGCAGCCATTTAGACTAGTTGACAGAGTCCTTATCCTGCCGCCTGGCACTACACCTCTCTCTCTCTTTCTCTCCCCCTCGCTCTCTCTCCCTCTCTTTCTCTCCCCCCTCGCTCTCTCTCCCTCTCTTTCTCTCCCCCCTCGCTCTCTCTCTCCCTCTCTCCCTCTCTTTCTCTCCCCCCTCTCTCTCTCTTTCTCTCTCCCCTCCCTCTCATTCTCTCTCTTTCTCTCACCCCCTCTCTCTCTTTCTCTCTCTCCCTCTCTTTCTCTCCCCCCTCTCTCTCTCGCTCTCTCCCCCCCTCTCTTTCCTTACTGTCTCCATCCCCTGCTCCTCTTAAATTATCATTTATTAAATTATTATGGTTATGAAATGGTTATTTGCAGATAACTATACCCAGCTAGTCAGATATCAGATTTTTGGTTGCTATGATACAAGCCCCCCAGATACACACAAAAAAAGAAAAGAAGCCATGTGTTTGATGTGTTTGATACCATTCCACTCCAGTTATTACCACGAGCCCGTCCTCCCCAATTAAGGTGCCACCAACCTCCTGTGGTTTATATCCATAGGCATGTGTGTGTTTGTGTGTGTTTGTGTGTGTATGTGTTTGTGTGTGTGTGTGAGAGTGAGAGACAGCGAGAGCGCGAAAGAGAGAGAGATTGGCATTGATCTCATGAATGAGTGTGTCCTGTTCCCTGTGCAGTCTGCGAGTCCTAACATTACAGAGCTAGTCAGACTGAAGAAGAGACCGGGCTGCAGAAACTACCCAGACCTCTACATACCCCAGGACAGACCTTCACTCTCAGGAGACGTAGGAGTCTCTCTATCTCTCACACACACGCACGTAGCCACGCGCACACACACACTTTGAATAGCCTTATCTGTATTTTAATTTCAATAATATACTGTGTTTTTTTCTTGTATGTTGAACATGTATCCTGTAACATATTATGCCTGTATTTTTGAAGCTGTACAATGTTGGCACTGGCTATTGTGCAGATTACCCTGGAGGACGGGGTCCAACAGGCCGGCACTATGGACATAGCACCCTGCAACAGCAACGGCTACCAGGTAACCATGATGATGAGGATGATGACAATGATGTTGAGTGGTGATGATGATGGTGAGGACGGTGATGATGATGATAATGGTGGTGATGCTGATAATGGTGGTGATGTTGATAATGGTGGTGATGCTGATAATGGTGGTGATGTTGATAATGGTGGTGATGCTGATAATGGTGGTGATGCTGATAATGGTGGTGATGCTGATAATGGTGGTGATGATGATTATGATGATGATATTCGAGACAGTAAGAGCAGAACGTAAATTCCTAAATCAAAACGTCATGATGATGCTGATGTAGTGATAAAGACTACAGTTTTCCTCCCCTGTCTGTTCTCACTCCAGCACTTTGAGCTGAACTCCATGGTGGAGGTGCTTTGAAGGCCAGCAACGTGGCTGTGTTTCGACGCCCAGGGGGAGAAGGTGGTATTAACACCCTGCCCCGCCCATCAGCCGCCCCACAGCAATCCACAGTGGAGGGTCATCAAGGTCAGTGAAGGGGCAAAGGTCATGAAGTGATGTCAATGCCCACAACTGCAAACTTCAAAAAAATAATTAATTTATATTTGTATGAAATGTTACTTATTTACAGTGCCTTCAGAAAGTATTCATACCCCTTCACTTATTCCAGCCTGAATTCAAAATGGATTAAACAGATTTTTTCTACACACAATAACCCACAATATTTGACCATTATTATTCATATTTGGTCTGTCAAATTGGTTGTTGATCATTGCTAGACAAACATTTTCAGCTCTTGCCATAGATTTTCAAGCTGATTTAAGTCACAACAGTTATTAGGCCACTCAGGAACATTCAATGTAATCTTGATAAGCAATTCCAGTGTGGATTTGGACTTGTGTTTTAGATTATTGTCCTGCTGAAAGGTGAATTTATCGCCCAGTGTCTGTTGGAAAGCAGTCTGAACCAGGTTTTCCTCTAGGAATTTGTCTGTGCTTTATTCCGTTTCTTTTTATCCTAAAAAACTCCCTAGTCCTTGCCGATGACAAGCATATCCATAACCTGATGCAGCCACCACCATGCTTGAAAATATGAAGAGTGGTACTCAGTGGTGTGTTGTGTTGGATTTGTACCACACATACAGATAATTGTATGTGTGGGGTACAGAGATGAGGTAGTCATTCAAAAATCATGGTAAACACCATAATTGCACACAGAGTGAGTCCATGCAACTTATTATGTGACGTGTTAAGCACAATTTTACTCCTGAACTTATTTAGGCTTGCCATAACAAAGGGGTTGAATACTTATTGACTCAAGACATTTCAGCTTTTCATTTTTTATTAATTTGTAAACATTTCTAAAAACATTATGGGGTATTGTGTGTAGGCCAGTGACATACAATATCAATATCAAAAACACAAACACAAAACAGGCAGGTACAACAAACAAGTTACAATTACATCATCTTTGAATCAGTCAATTTCCAAATATGAATCCCATTTCTCCCAGTATTCCTGGCCTCTCTCGTTCTGTGTTCTCAAGGTCATTGAAATGAAGCCTATGTGAGAGGGTGTGCTGCGCTGTGTTCTGCCGCCTTAAAAGAGGAATCGTGCTGAGGGTCTGAGCTTTATTCACACATCTGGATCACAGGGCAAAAGGAAAGGGGACATCAGGGCTGGACCTCATTCAGGCTATTTATTTGCTATGCTTCACTTCGTACAGTTGCTGGATATTGGCGGGAACTGTAACACGCTGTCGTACTAGTCGATCCAGAGCATCCCAAACTTTCTCAATGGGTGACATGTCTGGTGAGTATGCAGGCCATGGAAGAACTGGGACATTTTCAGCTTCCAGGAATTGTGTACAGAAACTTGCGACATGGGGCCGTTCATTATGATGCTGAAACATGAGGTGATGGTGGCGGACGAATGGCACGACAATGGGTCTTAGGATCTCATCACGCTATCTCTGTGCATTCAAATTTGCCATTGATAAAATACAATTGTGTTCGTTGTCCGTAGCTTATGCCTGCCCATACCGTAACCCCACCGCCACCATGGGGCACTCTGTTCACAACGTTGACATCAGCAAACGCTTGCCCACACAATGCCATACACATGGTCTGCGGTTGTGAGGCTGGTTGGACGTCCTGTCAAATTTTCTAAAACGATGTTGGAGGCGGCTTATGGTAGAGAAATTAACATTCAATTATCTGGCAACAGCTCTGGTGGACATTCCTGCAGTCAGCAAGTCAATTGCACACTCCCTCAAAACTTGAGACATCTCTAGCATTGTGTTGTGTGACAAAACTGCACATTTTAGAAGGGCCTTTTATTATCCCCAGCACAAGGTGCACCTGTGTAATGATAATGCTGTTTAATCAGCTCTTTGATATGCCACACCTGTCAGGTGGATGGATTATCTTGGCAAAGGAAAAATGCTCACTAACAGGGATGTAAACAAATTTGTGCACAACATTTGTGAGAAATAAGCTTTTTCTGCACATGGAACATTTCTGGGATCTTTTATTTCAGCCCATGAAACATGGGACCAACACTTTACGTTGCATTTATATTTTTGCTTAGTATAATAATGTTTAAATGTATTCCATGACTATATAACGTTATCATTTCACTGTGGAGAATTCATCTTCAAGTGATTCCTATGAATAAAATGAATTTCATAATAAAAGTGTCATATAAAAAAGGCCAACCATGATCATTTACGACATCTAGGCAGGTGTTTGGAGAGGTGTGCTTTCCGAGTGAAGTTGAAAAGGCAGTGGGGGCAGGGGTACGGTCTCTCCCCTGTGTGGGTCTTCATGTGGACTTTGACATGACTCTGTTCATAAAAGCTTTTCCCACATTCTTGGCAGGAGTATGGCTTTATATCACGGTGAGTGTGGGTCCTCATGTGACTGGTCAGAGAACCAGAGCGGTTAAACCGGCTGGGGCATTCAGGGCATTCAAATGGCTTCTCCCCAGTGTGGAGGAGCTTGTGCTTGGACAGATCCCCAGACTGAGTGAAGCTTTTACTGCACTCGGTACAGGTGTATGGTTTCTCACCCGTGTGAGTCAGATGATGGTTCTTCAGGTGTGAGAGTCGAAAAAACTTCTTGTCGCACACTGTGCAGTGGTAGGGCCTCTCCCCGGTGTGTGAGCGCATGTGTAACTTCAACAACCCCAGCCTCAAGAACGCCCGCCCACAAATCCCACAGTGGTAGTTCTTCTCGTTGCTGTGGATCTTCAGGTGTGTTTTCAGATAAGCTTTGTCAGCAAAGTCTTTACCACACACAGTGCATTTGAAAGGTCTCTCCCCCGAGTGTGTTCGCAGGTGAAGCTTCAGATGGGCCCTGCTTGCATACCGCTTATCGCATTGGGAGCAGGAGAACTTCCTCTCACCAGTGTGAACTGACAGGTGAGTCCAGAGGAGCGACTTCCGTTTGAAAGCTTTCCCGCAGTCCTGGCATTTGAACGGCTTGAGCCCCGAGTGTATTAACGAGTGATAACGGTAACCGCTGTTCTCTGAGAAGCGCTTGCCGCACTCCTTACATTCGTACGGCTTCTCTCCAGTGTGGATGCGCATGTGAGTGTCCAGGCTCGTAGGAGTACTGAGGATCTTCCCACACTCTGAGCAATGGAAGCCGACTTCCAGACAGACCACAGTCTTAGTGTCCTTAGGTTTAGTGCCCTCTGGTTCGTGACACTGGTGTGGCCCCAGTCCCCAGCAATTCTCAAAGCTCTTCCCACAGTCAGCGCAACTGATGTGACCATCGGTGAGAAAAACAGCCATTTTGTGCAAATTCTTGCAATGCTTCAGCAGAGTGCCCAGGTACGGGAATCTGCGGGCACACTGCGGGCAGGGGTGGAGTTTCCCCGGAACCCTGGGGGGACGGGCAGGTTTCTGGGGAAAGGCGGAGGGGTGGGCCTGGCGGGTGTGGATGTGTAGCTGTCGTGGGGTATGGAACATGCAGCTACACTGGGGACAGCTGAGTGTGGGGGCATACAATGTTTTACTCTTTGAGACGTGGCATTTCAACATGGCCAGGTACTGCTTCTGGTGTTTGGTCTTGATGTGGTTCTCCAGGAAGTAACAGTCAGTGAAGGAGATGGTGCAGTGTGGACAAGGAAAGAACTGCGGAGAAGAGACTGAGGGAGAGGGATAGAGAGGTGATTAGGTCTTGCACGCAGAGTAGAATATGTTCTGTTCAGCTTGAGAAGGACAGCACAAAGATGAGGAGGAGGACCGGAGGTCAACTTTGATCACTTGCTACTAATATAATTGATTTTTATTAAAAACAATATGTTTCTTGCCCATGATGTATTTATCAGAGTTATTGACCTCACAATAAGCCACATTTGAGTAACTTACATTGTGGTGCTGAAATTTGAAGCAGCAGCTGCCGCACAATCAATCGAAAATGAACAGCTCATGGTGCTGAAAGAAGGCAAATTCGAGTAGGCATAATTCATTTCGACGTCTTCATTTTAATTAGACTTTACTAACAACAAATGGGCTTTGTGTTAGAGCCTATTTCTTCCTATTTAAGAAATAAGAGGTAGGTCTACCTGTTTGACAGACAAAATTAGGTTATAGGCTGCTATATCCATAGATTTGTTGGTCAATTCCTCCACCCAATATGCACTCTTTAAATAGCATACCTCCGTGTCAGTGAAGGGCTGTTAATTTAAAACCAAGACTCATATTGAGAGGGTATGAAAGGCCTACTTTTTATTAAAGAAAATGGCACAAAGCACAGGCCTACCCGTTGTTAACTTAATATTTAGAAGAAAATAAACCGGATCTGATTATGTCAAGTGATCTATAACAGAGCTATGGTCCGTGATGCTTTATCCTAGAAACAAGCTGTACAATACCTGGGAAAGACATCACTTCAATGGATATGGGGATATATATATTGATTCGTTTCTTTGACATTCAGTGGCTGAGCTACAACCTTCTATAGCAGAGGAGACAAAACATTTACTTTGCTTGGGAAGTAATCTAATTCTGTCACTATTAATTGAATAAGCTATTCACTTTCTGTACAATAGAAGTTGTTTAAACCCAGACAGCTTTTGGGGAAACACTTGAGACCTTCTTTATTTGGGTTAAGCCACAGAAGAAGAGTAGTCAGCAGTTAAAGCTTACATTTCTCTGCGTCGGTAGGCTTACTCTGTCTTGGGTGGTAAGGTAGGCCTAACTTTTGAAAGTACCATGCTCAAATTCCTAAGGACATCTCAGATGTAATTATTTTGCAAACAGGGACAGTTTCATTGCAAACAAGACACACTGATTTGGCAATAGATATTTATGATAAGATGAATGCATAGGCCTATCTCTCTGTCCATTCTTATTAGCCTGTAATTTCTGTCATTTGTGTGGTATTAAAAAAGATATTGCTAATATGTGCAATTACGTAGAATTGTATGAAATGTTTATAAAAGGCAATTTTTTCTCTAACCTGCAAACACGATGATAGATTCATGCAATTATTTTACTATAAAGGAGATCTTTCCACCCCAACTCTTGTCCAACCCACAACCTTCTGGCCCGCAGACCTGGGCGCTATAAAAATTCCTGCGTTGCCATCTAATGCTTACAGGACGAATAACAGTTTCTAAGGCTCTGATCTGTCCAAGAAGTGAGGATAAACACTAGACATGTTCTCTGCTATCTGCTTTATGTTTTAATTCTTATTTTGGGTATAGGGGAGGGTCACTTTTTTTTTAAAGCGTTCAGGGAGGGTTTATGTAAATGTTCTTCATGTAACCCTTATTGTAAATAATGTTCTCTCCCTAAGAGGGGGAACAAACAAAAATGAGGAATGTCATTTTCTTAATTCAAGAATAAGGAAATAATCCCTGCTGATATCAAATTAAAATATTCAGTAATTCATCACCCATTTTCATTGCAGTGTTGGGTGTAGACTGGAGTATGTACATGTCCTACCGTCATTGTTGTCTTTATCCATCCTGGCATCCGTCTCCTCCTTCACCAAACGCACTTTAGTTTCTCTCAGAAGAGTCTTAACCACCACCTTATAAATTAGAAAGAAGAAGAACCACAGTAAGCATAAACCAACAATCTACACTGAACTAAAATATAAAACGCAACATTCAACAATTTCAAAGATTTTACTGAGTTACAGTTAATGTAAGGAAATCAGTCAATTAAAATAAATATATTAGGCCCTAATCTATGGATATCACATGACTGGAATCAGAAAACCAGTCAGTATCTGGTGTGACCACCATTTGCCTCATGCAGCGTGACACATCTCCTTCGCATAGAGTTGATCAGGCTGTTGATTTTGGCATGTGTAATATTGTCCCACCCCTCTTCAATGGCTGTGCGAAGTTGCTGGATATTTTGCCGGGAACTGGAACATGCTGTCGTACACGTCGATCCAGAGCATCCCAAACTTGCTCAATGGGTGACATGTCTGGTGAGTATGCAGGCCATGGAAGAACTGGAACATTTTCAGCTTCCAGGAATTGTGCACAGATCCTTGCGACATGGGGCCGTGCATTATCATGCTGAAACATGAGGTGATGGCGGCGGATGAATGGCACAACAATGGGCTTCAGGATCTCGTCACGGTATCTCTGTGCATTCAAATTGCCATCGATAAAATGCAATGTCCGTAGCTTATGCCTGCCCATACCATAACCCCACCCCCACCATGGAGCACTCTGTTCACAACGTTGACATCAGCAAACCCGCTCACCCACACGACACTATACACACTGTCTGCCATCTGCCCGTTACAGTTGAAACCGGGATTAATCTGTGAAGAGCACTTATTCAGCGTGCCAGTGGCCATCGAAGGTTAGCATTTGCCCACTGAAGTCTGTTATGACGCCGAACTGCAGTCAGGTCAAGACCCTGGTGAGGACGACGAGCACGCAGATGAGCTTCTCTGAGACAGTTTGTGCAGAAATGATTTGGTTGTGCAAACCCACAGTTTCATCAGCTGTCAGGGTGGCTGGTCCAAGACGATCCCGCAGGTAAAGAAGCCGTATGTGTAGGTCCTGGGCTGGCGTGGTTACCACGTACCAAATTCTCTAAAACGACGTTGGAGGCGGCTTATGGTAGAGAAATTAACATTCAGTTCTCTGGCAACTGCTCTGGTGGACATTCCTGTAGTCAGCATGCCAATTGTGGCATTGTGTTGTGTGACAAAACTGCACATTTTAGAGTGGCCTTTTATTGTCCCCAGCATAATGTGCACCTGTGTAATGATCATGTTGTTTAATCAGCTTCTTGATATGCCACACTTGTCAGGTTGATGGATTGTCTTGGCAAAGGAGAAATGCTCACTAACCGGGATGTAAACAAATTTGTGCACAACATTTGAGAGAAATAAGCTTTTTGTGCATATGGAACATTTCTGGGATCTTTTGTTTATATTTTTGTTCAGTGTAAATGCTCATCTAGTTACTAAGGCACCGAACGTTAATTATAATAAAGGTTACATGGAGAAAATCGGACCTCTCTGAAATGAAAATGGATGGCCTCCCTTCAGCAAAATATATTTGACCTTCCCTGAAAAAAAAGTGACCCTCCCCTATACCCCAAACAATAATGAAAACAAAGTGGATAGCAGAGAACATGTCTACCGTTTACCCTCACTTCCTGGACAGACCACAGCCTTAGATATGTAGTTTTAGAAACCGTTCTTCGTTCTGTAAGCATTACATGGCAATGCAGGAATTCTGATAGCGCACAGGGCTGCGCGCCAGAAGGTTGAAGGTTTGCAGACCAACATGGACAAGAGTAAGCATGAAAAGATCTCCATTAAAGTAAAAGCATTGCATGAATCTATCCTCGTGTTTGCAGGTCAGAGAAAAAAATTGCCTTTTATAAACATGTCATGCAATTCTACTTCATTTTAAATATTAGCGGAATCTTTTTTAATACCACACAAATGACCGAAATTGCAGGGTAAGAATGGACAGATAGGCCTATGTGTTCATCTTATAATATTTATCTAATGCCAAATCAGTGTGTCTTGTTTGCAACGAAACTATCCCTGTTTGCAAATAATTAAATCTGAGACGTCATTAGGAATTTGAGCATGGTACTTTCAAAAGTTAGCCCTAACTTTCCACCCCAGACAGAGTAGGCCTACAGACGCAGAAAAAAATTATGCTTTAACTGCTGGCTTCTCTTCTTCCGTGGCTTAACCCAACAAGAGAAGGTCACAAGTGTTTCCCCTAAAAGCTGTCTGGGTTTAAACATTTTCTATTGTACAGAAAGTGTCTATTTGTTGTCTCTTGGGCTATAGAAGGTTGTAATTCAGCCTCTGATTGATTCCAGGCTGTATCACAACCGGCCGTGATTAGGTGTCCCATAGGGCGGCGCACAATTGGCCCAGCGTCGTCCGGGTTTGGCCGGTGTAGGCCGTCATTGTAAATAAGAATTTGTTCTTAACTGACTTGCCTAGATAAATAAAGGTAAAAAAAAAAAAATATGTCAAATAAACTAAACTGTGATATTCTCATATCCATTGAAGTCATGTCTTTCCCGGGTATTTTACAGCTTGTTTCTAACATAAAGCATCGTGGACCAAAGCGCTGTTATAGATCACTTTATATAATCGCATCAGTTTTATTTTCTTTCAAATATTAAGCTAACAATGGGTAGGTAGGCCTGTGTTTTTTTTTGCCATTTTCTTTAATAAAAGGTAGGCCTATGGCATACCCTCTCAATTCAAGTCTTGGAGGTAGGCTATTTGAAGAGTGCATGGTGGGTGGAGGAATGACCGACACATCTATGAATATAGCAGCCTATAGCCTAATTTCGTCTGTCGAACAGGTAGGCCTACCTCTTATTTCTTAAATAGTAAGAAATAAGCTCCAACACAAAGTCCTATTATTGTTAGTTTTATATTCTAAAACACTGTGAAAAATGGAAATTTCATCAATTACATGACCCTCCCCATAACTAGATTTTCCTCCAGTAACCATTCTGTAAATTTCGATCCATCCCTAAAAGTCACATGTTGAGAGACTACTAACTCGTCTTACATTGGACAATTTTGTTAGTATCACCACAGGACTCCTCGATATCTTGCTACACCGAGTTGGTTGGTCGGACGTAGTTTGATGTTGCTTGACGTGCTTTTGCTTCTCCAGCAAGGGACGTTTGGAACGGTCACCAGTTTCCTTCCGTTCAAAGTCTCCTGGTTCTTTTTTTATCCGGATGGAGTTGAAAGTAACCCCATTAGTGTTGGACTGTGTAGTCCTCTTGGTTGTGTTGCTTTGCGTTTTCCCAGGTTTGTTATTCATCTTGTTGACTTGAGTACCTCGGTCAGGTTAAGTCGACACTTTCCTCTTCCTTTGAATTCTGCTGGAAAGACTAGCTTGGTAGACAACTCAAGACCAGGTCATCACAATAATAGCCTATCCAACACAAAAGTTAACATTACGCTGCATTATCAAAAAAAAACAACGCAGAATTATTAAGAAACAATACTTCTGCATGAACCAAATGCTGAAGCCTAACTGATTATTGATAGAACATCCATGACATGGAGCAATGTTGCATTTGGTCTGCGCAGTTTCTGCGCAAATATGAATACACGAAAGAGTATGCCGTCAATCACTTCCGGAGTCAACACATTTTCAGGAAGGTTATCTAACTTGCAAGAAGATCATATAAAACATATTCTCATGAGATTGGCAAGACTTGCTTTTCAGAGAGACTAGCTATATTCTGTAGGGAATGCAGTCAAGACTACGATAGCTGTATGCTGTAACTGTTAATTAAGTGAAAGGGCATAGGCTTGTGTAACTGGGCTGGCTGAGCTAGTTAAAAAAACTATTTTAAAAACTGTGGTTGGTTAGCATGCTAGCTACACCAAACGTAAATGCTGTGGTGCAGAGATGCTAGCTAAAATAAGAAGAGACCGAGGGTGTCGTAATCGATTTCTGTAGCAATTAATTATATTGCTTTACTGTTAACGTTAGCTAACTAGTCAACTAGCTATCGATAAATGACTGTCACCAGCTTGCTCACTGTCATCTGTCAAATCTGGTTTTGATCACTATAGCTAGCTAGCTACCAACACCAACTTTCTCTCTTTCTCCACTCTCTACCTCAATAGGTTGCGTCTCTAAAGAAAAGGTAAAGCGCAATGAGCGTCCCCTGTATACTTTCCACGGCTGCTCGAAGCTCCACATTGCCGGGGACGTACGGCGGTCTGCTACGGTCCCGTGTATTGTGCCCGTGTTCGATCACAAGGTGAGTTGGGTTTCATCTCGAATATGTCGAGTATTGTTGGTGTCAGGTGGCCCTTCACCCCGCTGTCATTGTTGCGGAGTTAGGACAGGGCTTGAGGCTGATTGTGCGGCTACTACACTTTTGTCACATCTTTAACAACACCAAAGCTTCCATACACCCGGAACTACTCGCCTGTTTTTAGATTATCATTATTTACTTAAAGTTCGCTGGACCCAGTTAACAATAGGTAAAAGTCAATTTACTGTTTGTTTTGACGTCTGCACACAGGTGAGACTGAAGTCTCTTTCTAGGGGCCATTGAGGTTATACACGTAACTGACCTTTGTGATGATCAGCTTGGCTACATTATTTTCTGATAGACAGACATGTTTAAATAAAGTAGGCATTTCTGTTGTCTTTTCAGGAAAATGTCATCCAGAAGACAAATGGACCATCTAGAGAGGACAGCCAGCAACTATAGACAAGATGTGAGTGACCATCCAGCTGTGTTCATACTATAGCAACAAGCCTGTGGCTTATGCAATTCAAAGCTGAAAACAGTTTTAGAATCTGTGTTATGATGAGACTGACACTATCGAAGCCATTTTGCTTGTCTGTGTATGTCTAGGCTAAAGGTTACTAATGTTCAGAGTCTCAACTAATGCCACAGTTTTAAAATGTTAATCTTCATGATTGATTGACAGGTTATTTCATTTGTAAACTGTGTGTTGGTGTGTGTGTCCAGCGTGTATATCCGGCGCGGGTATGTGGCATCATGGACGAGTCTGAGACAGTGAAACGCCTCCGGCTAGCTGTCCATCCAGAGTTCACTTTCAGAGCTGGCCAGTGGTGAGTAGTACAGTACTCTCATTTGTTTGGCTACATTCATAGCTCATTGAAAGGAATCTGAATACAGCATTTACACCAATGGCTATGGGGCGAGGATGCTTACACCTATCCAATCCTTTCAGATCTGCACAAGTGCGTAGGTTGTAGGTACGGGTAGATACGGTATAGTGGGGAGAGGCAGTGTGTTGTCACAATTAACCAGTATATCACATCAACAAAGGTACAGTTTGTTGGACAAAAGGTCCACACAGGGGCATAGAGGTTATTGAGTTTATTATCTGACACAGGCTGCTGTCAATCATCGCACACAGTGAGAGAAATGACATGCTGCAATCCGTCAAGGTCTTGAACGAGCCTTTTTTATAATGACTATAATACCTTTACCAGGCACTAGAGGGAAGTGTTGCATTGAATGTGCATTACGCTATTTACGGTGTTGCTCTCTGCTGCCACTCTTCCCCAGGTCATTGTGGTAAAAGAGGGTGTTCTCAATCAACCCACCTGGTTAAAATACAGGTAAATAAATAAGTTGATCATTTGATAAACAAATGCATATGATGACATCAGGAAACAGTTGGGGAGGTTATTTTAGACCCATTAACAGGCGTTATAATATATGCCATTTAGCAGACACTTTTTTTCCAAAGCGACTTAGTCGTGCGTGCGTACATTACGAATGGGTGGTCCCGGGAATCGAACCCACTACCCTGGCATTACAAGTAGCACGCTCTACCCACTGAGCTACAAAGGACCATGGCATTAGTATTGTAGCTAAAAGCAAAGCACACATCCATAAACATGTTTAATTTATGTGATGTAAAAGTACATTCAGTTGATAAATATCCCCTTTGACTCTGTGGTCCATACTGTTGGTGGGCGGTTTGTGTTGTGTATAAACAGAAGTGGTTGGTGAGTTGCCCCCCAGCGTTCAGTAATGAATGTAAAATAGATGTAAATACTTTGGTTACACCTCCTCCAGTCCATATGACAGGTGGGTAGGAGGAGTGGGAGAAACATATGTGTGTGTCTCTGTTTAGGTGTCAGAGAGAGGGAGAGGGAGAGATGCTTGCTAGTTGTTATTGCCTTGGAGGGCTGTGTACTTGTCGTTTTTTTAAAACTTGTGGAAAGTTATGAGTTTCAGCCAAGTTACCACTTCCAGTGGTATGTTATGTAGAGATATGTGAGAGACATGGACACATTCTGTACATTTTGAGGTTGAGTTTGAATCCGTTAGATTATGTTCTCAGTTGGACACGTTTTGCATTACTTAACATTAACAGTGCTCTTTTTGTCTGTCTCTGTCTGTCTGTCTCTGTCTGTCTCTGTCTCTCTCTCTCTCTCTCTGTCTGTCTGTCTCTGTCTGTCTGTCTCTCTGTCTCTGTCTCTAGGGTGGACTTCTTTATCCCTGGTATGGAGAAGGTAGGAGGATTCTCTGTGTGTTCCAGTCCAGGTCTGCTGCAGAGAGAGGGCGTTATCGAGCTGGCTGTCAAATACACACAACATCCCCCCGCACACTGGATACACACCAGGGTGAGTGTGTGTGTGTGTGTGTGTGTGTGTGTCTACTGTCGTGGTCAAAAGTTGTTCGTCACCAAACTGTTCTTGGATGGTTGGGAGAAGTTGCTCTCGGAGGATGTGTTGGTACCATTCTTTATTCATGGCTGTGTTCTTAGGCAAAATTGTCTCTCCATCTGATGATGTCTGTCTGTCTGTCTGTGTGTGTGTATAGGTTTTATTGTAAGTCTGATCTCATCCAGTAGCTGTGTCTTCTCTGAGCATGTGTGTGACTGTGGTTGTCGCCACATAAAGCTGTCTGATATTCCACAGTAAAGTGGTTGGAGACTGCACTCAGCCCTGGGATTGTTTGATGAGCCTGTTGTTTGATAACTCTTCCTCCTGTCTGTACTGTGTTAGAGTGGGGAGACCATGACAACAGATAAAGCAGAGGAGAGTGTGTGTGTGTGTATATGTATGAGTATGTGTATGAGTGTGTGCGCGCGTATGAGTGTGTAAAGAGAAAGGGAATTTGCTGCTGATGTCTTCAAAAGAACCCCCCTACCAGCCATAAGATCTCTCTCTCTCCCATAGTGTGTGTAACAGCATCTCCTGAGACTCCTGTCAGAAGTAGCTAAACCGATGCTGCACTGGAAGTACTTTTTTTTAAACCTCTATAACATACTTTTTCTCCACAATAGGGAACAGAAAGCAGAGACTTCTAGAATGTGGACACATCTCATACCTGAGTTATTTATTAGTACAAAACAATCACTATTTTTATTCTTCTCTCTCTTCCTTCTCTCTCTCTCTCTCTCTCTCTCTCTCTCTCTCTCTCAGTGCACCGTCGACTCCCATGTAGCGATGCGTGTGGGCGGTAACTTCTTCTTTGACCCCCTGCCCTCTGACCCCTGTGTTGACCTGTTGTTGGTGGCAGGGGGCGTGGGCATTAACCCTCTATACTCCATCCTGCTCCACGCCGCTGACCTGCTACGACAGAACCCCGCTAACGTAGGGAGGGGCTATGACATAGGCTCCACCCACCTCTGCTACAGCGCCAAGAACGCACAAGAGTTGCTCTTCAAGGTGAGAGAGAGAGAAACAGAGGGGGAGGGAGAGAGAGAGAGATGTGCGGGTTGACTCATAACCCGCAGTCCCTGTGGCTATATCCGCGGGGCGGGTGGGTTTAGGGTCATGAAATATTGTGTTGATGAAAGGCAGGTGGGGGGCAGGCGGGTTGAATAAAGAGAAAATGCATTAAAAAATCCATAAATGTATAAATATTGTGGGAAAAAAGAAGAAAAAAACCCTCAATGTAGGCTTTACTGTAGATATAATTCATATCTATAGGCTACATAGAGTTTTTTCTTTTATTATTTCTATCTGGCGTTAGTGCGTAGCCTAAGCTTTAGGGCCTAACTGTAGTGGTCCAAATACACACCCAACTGCCAAATCACAAGACAGGGACTTCAAAATGGCACATCAAGGGAACTGTACTGTTCAGATGGGTTAAATGGAATAGTAGCCTAACTGAAATCTGGACACTCATTTCTTACAGTCAAATTATACACTAAATGTACATTTTGACTCGGGGAACAGGAGTGGAGAAATATGATTTATTTATTTCAGCATAGAGAATGAATACGCGGTTAGGGACCGTCTGTAAATGTGGCGGTGCTATTTTTATCAGCATCATATAAGCTGATTAGTATTTCAACCACAAAATATGCATCTAAGCCAAACTGAAATCTTATCCAAAAAATGTTCGGTCGTTTTAACAGCTTTTCTTTTCCTTAAACTGGTCAAACTGATGTAATTTTGAAAAATTTGCATGGAAAATCTTTCATTTTTTTGCATTATTGCATTTTCCCTCCGTCCCTTAACGTCTTTGCTGTGTGAGAGAAGCAGAAATGATTTAGATTTTACTTTATTAGGATCCCCATTAGCCAACGCCAATGGCAACAGCTGGTCTTACTAGGGTCTGACACATAATGAAAAAGACTACAGACAAAACTCTTTACAATTTACATACATTTAAAAACATTAACATGTAGTGTGTGTGTGCATCTACAGTGCCTTGCAAAAGTATTCATCCCCCTTGGCGTTTTTCCTATTTTGTTACATTACAACCTGTAATTTTAATTTGATTTTTAATTTGGATTTCATGTAATGCACAAAATGGTCCAAATTGGTGAAGTGAAATGAAAATTCAAAAAAATGAATAACGGAAAAGTGGTGCGTGTGTATGTATTCACCCGCCTTTGCTATGAAGCCCCTAAATAAGATCTGGTGCAACCAACTACCTTCAGAAGTCACATAATTAGTTAAATAAAGTCCACCTGTGTGCAATCTAAGTGTCACATGATCTGTCACATGATCTCAGTATATATACACATGTTCTGAAAGGCCCCAGTCTGCAACATCACTAAGCAAGGGGCACCACCAAGCAAGCGGCACAATGAAGACCAAGGAGCTCTCCAAACAGGTCAGGGACAAAGTTGTGGAGAAGTACAGATCAGGGTTGGGTGATACAAAAATATCCGAAACGTTGAACATCACACAGAGCACCATTTAAATCCATTATTAAAAAATGGAAAGAATATGGCACCACAACAAACCTGCCAAGAGAGGGCCGCCCACCACAACTCACGGACCAGGCAAGGAGGGCATTAATCAGAGAGGCAACAAAGAGACCAAAGATAACCCTGAAGGAGCTGCAAAGCTCCACAGCGGAGATTGGAGTATCTGTCCATAGGACCACTTTAAGCCGTACACTCCACAGAGCTGAGCTTTATGGAAGAGTGGCCAGAAAAAAGCCATTGCTTAAAGAAAAAATAAGCAAACACGTTTGGTGTTCGCCAGAAGGCATGTGGGAGACTCCCCAAACATATGGAAGAAGGTACTCTGGTCAGATGAGACTAAAATTGAGCTTTTTGGCCATCAAGGAAAACGCTATGTCTGGCACAAACCCAACACCTCTCATCACCCCGAGAACACCATCCCCACAGTGAAGCATGTTGGTGGCAGCATCATGCTGTGGGGATGTTTTTCATCGGCAGGGACTGGGAAACTGGTCAGAATTGAAGGAATGATGGATGGCGCTAAATACAGGGAAATTCTTGAGGGAAACCTGTTTCAGTCTTCCAGAGATTTGAGACTAGGACGGAGGTTCACCTTCCAGCAGGACAATGACCCTAAGCATACTGCTAAAGCAACACTCGAGTGGTTTAAGGGGAAACATTTAAATGTCTTGGAATGGCCTAGTCAAAGCCCAGACCTCAATCCAATTGAGAATCTGTGGTATGACTTAAAGATTGCTGTACACCAGCGGAACCCATCCAACTTGAAGGAGCTGGAACAGTTTTGCCTTGAAGAATGGGCAAAAATCCCAGTGGCTAGATGTGCCAAGCTTATAGAGACATACCCCAAGAGACTTGCAGCTGTAATTGCTGCAAAAGGTGGCTCTACAAAGTATTGACTTTGGGGGGGGTGAATAGTTATGCACGCTCAAGTTTTCTGTTTCTTTGTCTTATTTCTTGTTTGTTTCACAACAAAGTGGTAGGCATGTTGTGTAAATCAAATGATACAAACCCCCAAAAAATCCATTTTAATTCCAGGTTGTAAGGCAACAAAATAGGAAAAATGCCAAGGGGGGTGAATACTTTCGCAAGCCACTGTATCAGTTACACATGTCAGTACACAACAATTAGGTCACATGGGGGAGAGGCGTTATGCCGTGAGGTGTTGCTTTATTTGTTTTTTGAAACCAGGTTTGCTGTTCACTTGCGCTATATAAGATGCAATCATGGCTCTGTATAATACTGTACGTTTCCTTGAATTTGTTCTGGACCTGGGGACTGTGAAAAGACCCCTGGTGGCATGTCTGGTGGGGGAAAGTGTGTGTGTGTCAGTGCTGTCTGTAAATTGACTATGCAAACAATTAGAAGTTTCCAACACATTGTTTCTTATAAACACTAGAAGTGATGCAGTCAGTCTTTCCTCAACACCTAGCCAAGAGAGACAGGCATGCATAGTATTGATATTAGCCCTCTGATTACAATGAAGAGCAAGACATGCTGCTCTATTCTGGGCCAGCTGCAGCTTAACTAGGTCCTTTTTTGCAGCACTTGACCATATGACTGGACAATAATCAAGATAACCCCCCATTCATTCTATCGATTTATGACGTTATTCTGGTGAGCAAGGGTTTATTTAGTCTTCTGG
This sequence comes from Coregonus clupeaformis, assembly GCF_020615455.1. Classification (NCBI taxonomy): domain Eukaryota; kingdom Metazoa; phylum Chordata; class Actinopteri; order Salmoniformes; family Salmonidae; genus Coregonus; species Coregonus clupeaformis. The sequence goes on from NC_059199.1 coordinate 41,474,822, forward strand.
GGCAACAAGTAATGACAGAAAAGAAGCTGCATGTATCTAATTATACAAGTTGACTAACAAATAGCCTGCTAAAATGTAGGAAATTATAAGCAGAAAAATAGGCCTGTCAAAAAATCTTTCCGCAATCTGACTGTACAGCGCATTTTCTATATTAGCAGGTTAGGGTTGGGTGCGGGCCTCAGATTTTCACTTTATCACATATAGTCGGGCGGTTGCGGATGGGATATTAGAACAAACAGCTGACCCGCACATCACTAGTGTACTAGTGTTGCCCCTGAGTGAGGGTGGTTGTCAATGCAAGTATTTGTATCAATATATCTATACTGAAAAAATATATAAACGCAACATGCAAGAATTTCTAAGATTTTATTGAGTTACAGTTCATATAAGGAAATAAATAAATTGAAATAAATAAATTAGGCCCTAATCTATGAATTTCACGACTGGGAATACAGATATGCATCTGTTGGTCACAGATACCTAAAAAAAAAGTAGGGGTGTGGATCATAAAACCAGTCAGTATCTGGTGTGACCACCATTTGCCTCATGCAGCGCAACACATCTCCTTCACATAGAGTTGATCAGGTTGTTGATTGTGACCTATGGAATATTGTCCCACTCCTCTTCAATGGCTGTGTGAAGTTTGCTGGATATTGGCGGGAACTGGAACACGCTGTCGATCCAGAGCATCCCAAACTTGCTCAATGGGTGACATGTCTGGTGAGTATGCAGGCCATGGAAGAATTGGGACATTTTCAGCTTCCAGGAATTGTGTACAGATCCTTGTGACATGGGGCAGTGCATTATCATGCTGAAACATGAAGTGATGGCGGTGGATGAATGGCACGACAATGGGCTTTAGGATCTAATCACGTTATCTCTGTGCATTCAAATTGCCATCGATAAAATGCAATTGTGTTCGTTGTCCGTAGCTTATGCCTGCCCATACCATAACCCCACCGCCACCATGGAGCACTCTGTTCACAACGTTAACATCAGCAAACCGCTCGCCCACATGACACTATACACACTGTCTGCCATTTGCCCGTTACAGTTGAAACCGGGATTAATCTGTGAAGAGCACTTATTCAGCGTGCCAGTGGCCATCGAAGGTGAGCATTTGCCCACTGAAGTCGTTTACGACACTGAACTGCAGTCAGGCCAAGACCCTGGTGAGGACAACGAGCATGCCGATGAGCTTCCCTGAGACGGTTTTTGACAGTTTGTGCAGAAATTCTTCGGTTGTGCAAACCCACATTTTCATCAGCTGTCTCGGACAATCCCGCAGTTGAAGAAGCTGGATGTGGAGGTCCTGGGCTGGCTTGTTACACGTGGTCTGCGGTTGTGAGGCCGGTTGGACTTACTGCCTAATTCTCTAAAATGACGTTGGAGGCAGCTTATGGTAGAGAAATGAACGTTCCATCTTCTGGCAACTGCTCTGGTGGACATTCCTGCAGTCAGCATGCCAATTGCACGCTCCCTCAAAACTTGAGACATCGGTGGCATTGTGTTGTGTGACAAAACTGCACATTTTAGAGGGGCCTTTTATTCTCCCCAGCACAAGGTGCACCTGTGTAATGATCATGCTTTTTAATAAGCTTCTTGATATGCCACACCTGTCAGGTGGATGGATTATCTTGGCAAAGGAGAAATGCTCACTAACAGGGATGTAAACATTTGTGCACAAAATTTGAGAGAAATAAGTTTTTTGTGCGTATGGAACATTTCTGGGCTCTTTTATTTCAGCTCATGGTACCAACACTTTACATGTTGCGTTTATATTTTCGTTCAGTGTATTTGTATCAGTATATCTATTTGTATTATATCAGGGTGTGTGTGTGGGTGGGTGAATGAGACCTCTTCTCTGCTCTCAGAAAACCATCATAGACGTGTGTAAAGAATTCCCAGAGAAATTCTCCTGTGACTTCCACATCACTGCACAGACGGCAGACATCGACCAGGAACTCCAACCGTACATGAACCGTAAGTACTACAGAATGACCTCAACACAACTACAAATGTTTACTGATATAATCTGCAACGGGTTTGTATACTTTGTGGCGTTGAAGTGATCTATATTTTAACTGAATATGTTTCCATAGGCTGCAAAAAAATACATTCAATTTATTTAAATGGATGCTAGTTCACAAAATGACAGCACTATATGAAAGTACGTTTTCCATGTCTTGTTTTGAAAAATGAAACTTTAAATAAATGTTGATTTGATCTTCCCCAGGTGGGAGGCTATCAGAGGAGGAGTTGCGTCATCACGTCGACCCTAACACTACTCTGTGTTACCTGTGTGGCCCTCCACCCATGATAGAGAGCATGGTCCAGACCCTGCTCAGCCTAGGCCTATCCCGGGACAGGATACTGTTTGAGAAGTGGTGGTAGTGTGTACTAGAAACAGACCTCTTCATCATCACTCACCCCGGCCTAACTATCCACTGCTGCATCACTGGCTAGTGGATATCAATGGTGGGAGGACCCACCCTGCTCTCTCCCCCAGTACCTAGGGGTTCAAAGACCAACCCGACACACACCACCCAGACCACGCACCCGCCCATGTTACCATGGCAACATTTTGTGGGACATTGGACCATATTTCTCCGCAGGTGTGACCTGGCCGCATCATTTGATTTATTTTACCCTCACCTGAACATGTATTTCTACCAGGTACCAACTTGAACAACTGGCTCGACTCGGCTACAATTTGAACAAATTAACGCGCAACTGAACTCATCTCTCTTTACCGGAATATTCAACTCAACTATCACCTGACTCGAGTGTTCACCAAATGCAATGAACATCAGTTGTACATTCCGAGAGTGTGTACGGGGCCATTGATCTGACCCTGGCTGATGTTGACCTCTGACCTGTGTGAAGTGCACTATAATGTGTGTGTATATAGCTTTCCTGATGATCCACTATATGGATCGTTGCCCAGTGGAGAAACACTCAAACTGTCCTCACCTCAGTGACGGTTAGAAACTCAATCTTGCCCTCCCACCTATTTTCTGAGTGACTTTTTCTGTATCAAACTAATTAAGAAAATATTCATTTTATTCAGGGCTATTGTATTTGAGTAAAGAATGTGTATGTACAATTCGGTACAGGATAAATATTTGATAACTGAATCTTATTTATTTCTTGCAGCAGAGGTCATTTATAAAGGTTTTCGTTTTTCAGACAACCCACCCATCAGAAGCCCTGTTTATACCTGGTGCTAAAATGCATACTGATATTGTCCACATTTTTTGAAGTTTAGACAATTAAGGCCTACATTCACTCAGCTCAAGCGTTAACCGGCGATAGCCCACTCCCGCATAGCTGATGTTTTGGAGGTGTAACTGCGTTGGAGCTGTCAAATCGGTGAGCAGCAGCTATTGATCATTGTCATGAAGCCACACCCACCCCACTCACATTAGGTCAGAATGAGCAAGTGTAGGCTATATAGAAATAATGAGGATTTCTACCAGCCTAATCAAGGTGTAGATTACATCTCACATTCCAGTGTTCGAACTTGTTAAACAAGGCTGCATGGGATTTCTGTTAATGAGAACTCCAGTGTAGCCAATGGCAATGTCTGCTTTAGGTATAATACCAGGAGCCACTTGTGGATTTGACAGCTCTAACACAGTTCCACCTCTGACACGTCAAAACAACCGCTATGCGGATGTCGGCTAAAGCGGATCTGAGTGTGATCAGATCTTTCTGACCACCTTCGGAAGTAGTCAGGGACGATGAGACTGGTTGAATGAATGCTCAGGGGGCAGAGCTTAGAATGACAGGTCAGTGGTTGGAGATTACAGGTGAGAGTCAAATAAAAGAAACCAGATGTGGACCAGAAGGTCCCAGGTTTTAATCTTGCAGATGCCCGCTCTCAAAAAAGTTATTTATAGCAATGGTTACACCTCGCATTAACATGTGTTTTTTTGTGATCCGATCAAGATAATCCAATCACTATCAGGGACAATCAGAATGTGGACAAGATCAGGATACATTGTTTGCATTCGGTATAAAGGGGCTAGAGAGATCATCACACCAGCAATAGTATTTATAGAAAGTAAAAATTATGTAGACCTTAAAACATATCTCCCCCACATCCTGGCAAATGTCCCCTTATCCCATCTCTCTCTTCCGCTCACATCACAACTTCCTCCAAACACACACTCATACAGGCCTGAAATTACATTTACATTTTAGTCATTTAGGAGACGCTCTTATCCAGAGCGATTTACAGTTAGTGAGTGCATATATTTTCATATTGGTCCCCCTTGGGAAACGAACCCACAACCCTGGCGTTGCAAGCGCCATGCTCTACCAACTGAGCTACAGGGGACTATTACACACGTCTCACATACTCAAATGAGTTTGCGTACAGGGGCAGAGGGGATCTCCCATGGTGCACTGTAATGGAACCTCCAGGTGGTGCCTGATTGGTCCATAGCATGACGTCTCCCTCAGATGGTTTCTGGTTTTCGTTTCTCTGTGGGGGTTGCTGTGATGATTTTAACATATTTTTCGGAGTTTTTGCTCCTCAGATGTAGGGAGACTGAGGAGATTACACAGACATCAGTATAATTTGAATGCAGGTTGAAATAAAAGAAAATGGAATCCACATATTGTTTTGTGAACTGTTTATTCCTCCTGTTTGTCTGTAATAGGAGGCTACGTCCCAAATGGCACCCTATTCCCTACATAGTGTACTGCTTTTGACCAGAGCTGAATGGGAATACGTTACCATTTAGGACACTACCAAAGACTTGCATACCACACCACTCACACAACACACTTCCAGAGCAGGAAGAGGACTATGGCGCCGTACAAATATTCCTAAAATGTACTCCATAAATCCCTTCCATAAAGTATAATCACTGACCTGACATAACATGGTAGGTGAAAGCTATGCAGTGGAACCATGACACCTATCCAATCATGATATGTAGATTAAGTATTCACTCAGGGCCATAGACCTTGACTATAATGGGTTAAATAGAGAAGTAGAGTATCTACTTAAATGTACAGTATTCTTTGATACATATAGATCTATAAACAGTGATCCATAGGTAGGGGAAAACATTTATGTTACCATGGCAATTAAGGCTCTTACCTCTAAACCCTGACCTACATCATGTGCACATTCTCATTGGCCACTACATGAACCAATGACACTGGCCCAAAGCAGATGCATAACAACTGTACAAATGCACCTCCATATATTAATGCCTAATAAGCTAATCCATTACAACACTCTGGGGTGAAGTTTGCCATCGGTACAGATCTAGGATCAGCTTCCCCTGCCCCAATCCTAACCTTTACCATTGGTGGAGGAAATGTTAAATTTACCCAGGATCAGCGTCTACGGGCAACTTCACCCTACTCCACATGACAACATCTGAGGCAACAGAGGTCAAAAGGTGAAATGTGTGCCTTGAAGGCTGATTGAAGCCGTTACATGTTGGCAGCAGCCCATATGAATATACACAGATCCATATAGAAATCTATATATGACAATAGCAGGAATATAAAGGCTTTGAACTAAATCACCATTCTGGTAAGAGCCTTGGTTTCCGTCGATGAGCTACTAGTTCTTAGAATATCCACATAGTTCTTCATCTTCTGTCATTCTGTTTATTTAGTACTTCCAGTACTGGGACAAAATAGTTAGAAATCTTACAACTTGCATGAGCCTGCCTAGAGTGTCATGTGGGCTGGGTTTGCACTTTTGGGAATATTCCATTGGTTCCATCCAGGCAAGGCACCATACAAGCAATCTTATAAATACTATTTGAAGCCAGGTCGGGGCTTGTATTCACAAAGTGTCTCACAGTAGGAGTGCTGATCTAGGATCAGTTATCCCTGCTTATTCATTATGCTTTAGGAGATAAAACTGAACCTAGATCATGGGGGCATTCATTACGTCCTTTAACGGAAACCATTTACCGTTTAAGAACCAAACGGAAGCAAACAGAGCAAATGGAACGAAACAGGGAGGGACCTACCTGAATTCGTCCAATAGAAACGATAGTTTCCATTGCAAAACGTTTTCCGTTCGGAGTAAACAGTTTCTGTTTGCAAAACGTTTTGCAACAGATGAAATGTTTTGCAACAGAATCGCCATAATGAATACACTCCAGCACTCCTACTCTGAGATGCTTTATTGACCACGGGCCCTGATTCTATCTGTCAGTTCTTAATTAACATACTCCAGAAAACAGCGCTCTTTCACTCAGCTGCTGTGTGATCTTCTCCTCTGACTTCACTTCATCATTCTTCTGATTGACATCTGCAAACCTAACAGCCTTCTCCTGTCTGGCCAATGGGACTTTGCCATTCTCCTGCTCTACTTCCTGGTTGAGGTCTGTGGCCCCATCCTCTGTACCCTGGGGGAAGTCTTCTTGATATTCTGTCTCACACTCTCTCTCCTCCTCTTCCGTGTTCCTCTTCTGTCCATCCATCCCTCTCTCCATCACTGGGGACGTGTTCTTTCTCTCCTCTTTCAGCATTTCTCCGGCAGAGTTTTTCTTCGCCTTGTTCAGACCCCTGAGGTTCAACTTCTGAAAGAGAGACATTTTAAAGATATCTTTTTTTCTTTCTTTCTTTAAACTCTCTCTCTCTCTTCAGACACCTGACAAAAACACTACAAAGTCTATCTCGGTGATGCCTCTCTCTTGGAAAGTTAACTGCAAATAATTGACCAAATCTCTGTTTGACTGTAATGTACTAAGAAATGGCTATTATTAGACCATAGAACTGTCCCTCTGAGCATTAACAGAACCAGAGTAGGTCTATCTCAGCTGGGTTATCTACCGCTATATTTAGAAGTATGACTTTTTAATGACACCAACTGTGACACAGCATTGTGTAGGTTACGAGAGAGAGAGAGAGAGAGAGAGAGAGAGAGAGAGAGAGAGAGAGAGAGAGAGAGAGAGAGAGAGAGAAAAGGGTAACCAGTGAAGAACAAACACCATTGTAAATACAACCCATATTTATGATGATTTATTTTCCCTTTTGTACTTAAATATTTGGAACTTTTGTGAGTGTAATGTTTACTGTTAATTTTTTATTGTTTATTTCACTTTTGTTTATTATCTATTTCACTTGCTTTGGCAATGTAAACATATGTTTCCCATGCCAATAAAGCCCTTTGAGTTGAATTGAGAGAGGAAGAGAGAGAGAGAGAGAGAGCGCGAGAGGGAGGGAGAGAGGGAGAGAGAGAGAGAGAGCGTGAGAGGGAGAGAGAGAGAGAGAGAGTGAGAGGGAGAGAGAGCGAGAGATGGAGAGAGAGGGAGTGGGAGAGCAAGAGAGAGCGAGAGAGAGAGCGAGAGAGAGAGCGAGAGAGCGAGAGGGAGAGAGAGCGAGAGAGCGAGAGAGGGAGAGGGAGAGAGGGAGAGAGGGAGAGAGGGAGCGAGAGGGAGAGAGAGTGAGAGAGCGAGAGAGGGAGAGAGGGAGAGAGGGAGAGAGAGAGAGGGAGAGCGAGAGAGAGAGAGAGAGGGAGTGGGAGAGCGAGAGGGAGTGGGAGAGCGAGAGGGAGAATTAGAGTAAAAAATATGGTGAGGAACCTTGAAGTCTTTCCTTTTGCGTTGCAGGGCAGGTCTCTGGAGGAAGAGGATCTGCTTTGTGGACAAGCTGCCATCACTGAGGAGAGAACAATGCTATTAATACTATGTGAATCACATCAGTACTTGCCACACATCTTGTAACTTGATATTAGAACTGTCTCTGTCTTATTCTGGGTCTTTTACTTTTACTGGATCTTGTGATGTGACAAAATGTGAAAGGTAATTGTGTTCCAAATGATGTGCAGTGTTCCAATGTTTGGTATGGTTTACAGCAGGGATGGGCAACTTTGATAGGGGTGGGGGCAACCAAAAGTCGGTAACGCATCATGACGGGCCGCAGTTGTTCATTTTGTGCAATTCTACACATTTTGCCATGGGGTGTAGAGAAGATTTTGTACTTTTATAACTCATTTCATGCAATTCTACTAATTTGCCATGGGGCAGAGAGGGAAATTAGCTGTTTTACAGCAAATTTCCTGCAATTCCACCCATTTTCCCATAGGGTGGAGGCAAATGTTTGCAGTTTCTAATATGATATCTGAGTGGGACTAACTAACAAAGTCAATGGAGGTCCCCCGGACAGTAATTCAACCAGGATAACAAGTTTAGATAGCTGGCCGCTAAACTAACTTTCGCAATAAAAAATGTTAGCTGACATGGGCTAATTGACTGACTATCAGTGACTGACATAACAAGAGAAAAACAAGAGAAAAACTGCTGATGCACCACCAAATTTCGAACTTGCACCTATTCTACTATTCTAACTCGCAACACGAAGTTGAGACCCAGACTGAGTTCCTAAAATAAAAAAAATAAAAAATAAAATATATAAAATATTTATAATTCTTTGGGGGTTGGAAATTGATCCGAGGGCCTTCAAAAAGGGGGCGGACGCCAGTTGCCCATCCCTGGTTTACAGAAATACTGTAAGTATTAGCCAATACTAGGCTGGTATAGTGCCTACTACCTAGTGTTCCTTCCTGGTTTGGACAGTACCTGTTGGTCTTAACGATGGGAGTAGGCAGAACACACATCAGCCTCCAGCCATAGGGAGCCAGAGACTGGAGCAAGGGGATGTAGTCAGTCTTTACCACTACACCCTGGAGAGGACAAAAACAGTGTTACACACACGTCGACAATGGACACACACACACACACACACACACACACACACACACACACTAACATCAACAATGGTCCACTGCTCCACCACAATGGCGTCGTATGAAATGGGTGGAGTTTCTTCTGAGGAGCTCTGAAAGATGAACACACTGTCCACGGAGGAGACCCCGCTGTCTGAAAGAGAGAGAGAGAGACAGAGAGTGAGACAGAGAGAGAGTGAGACAGAGAGAGAGAGAGAGAGAGAGAGAGAGAGAGAGAGAGAGAGAGAGAGAGAGAGAGAGAGAGAGACAGAGAGAGTGAGAGACAGCGACAAAGAGAGAGTGAAAGAGAGAGACAGGGAGAGAGACAGATAGAGAAAGAGAGAGTGAGACAGAGAGAGAGAGACAGAGAGACAGATGCAGAGACAGAGAGAGACAGAGAGTGGGAGACAGAGAGAGAGAGTGAAAGACAGAGAGAAAGAGAGTGAGACAGAGAGAAAGAGAGAGAGAGTGAAAGACAGAGACAGAGACAGGGAGAGAAAGAGAGAGACAGAGACAGAGAGAGAGTGAGAGACAGAGAGAGAGAGTGAAAGACAGAGAGACAGAAAGAGTGAGACAGAGAGAGACAGAGACAGAGAGAGAGTGACAGACAGAGACAGAGACAGAGACAGAGAGAGAGACAGAGAGAGAGAGTGAAAGACAGAGAGACAGAAAGTGTGAGAGAGAGAGACAGAGACAGAGAGAGAGTGAGAGACAGAGAGAGAGAATGAAAGACAGAGAGACAGAAAGAGTGAGAGAGAGAGAGACAGAGACAGACAGGGAGAGAAAGAGAGAGAGACGGAGACAGAGAGAGAAGCGCAACTTCTTCTGTTACAGTTGAATCTCCTCCACAGATTTGGAAGAGATAGAGAGTTGATCCGATCTTGGCTTTGCATGTCCTTCCATGCATCATGCGTGAAGGAACATGGATAAGGCTGAGCCTACACACTTTCCAAGTAGGCCTTTAACATTTTCCCCTAAGTTCAAAAAGTTTTCAGTATAATGCCATGGTAAACACTATAACCTGATGACGTGACAATTATCCTTGCAGGATGGAAACGTTGTTTGTTTGTGAATAAAGGTACGTGGTGAAGCTTATGAGTGTGCAGGCTCTATTTCTTTAAACACTACAACACTAGCCTTGTCCCAGATCAGTTTGTGCTCTTGCCAACTCCAGTGCTCATTGACAAGCCAAACAGTCTGGCCTCTCAGCAATCTTCAAATATGAACATGCTGCCATTAATGAGCTCGAGGAGAACAGAGTGTTTGGCACGCCAACGAGTGACAAGGAGTTGGCATGACAGCACAAACAGACTGACACTCAGGCTACTATAGCACATCACCATTGTGCCAAACATACCATTGTCGTCTCCAAGGTGAAAGAAACCGTCGATGAGGCGAGCTCCACTGGTGAAATGCTGGGTCATGTGATCTAGCCAGTGGGCATCGACCTCTGTCACTAACCCTGCCTCTCTCTGCAGCCCCAGCGGAACCCTGAGGGAGTAGAACCTCAGAGAGCTGGACAGCTCCCCCGTGTGGTTGTAGAGGGCAAACAGCTGCACCCCTACGCACGCACACACACACACACACACACACACACACACACAACACACACACAGAAAGAGAGGCACAAATAATATGTTTTTAAAAATTTTGCCAGGAAATACACAAGACTGAAATGAATCAACATTGCAATATTCAGTACAAACTCCAACTCATGGCAATGCCACATCAGCCGCCTGTCAATAATGTGGTCGAAACAGTAATAGATTCCACACTCACTGCTCTGTGCTGGTGGAGACCCCACAGCCCTCTTATCTCTGTCTGGACTCTTGACCCGGATGTGATTGTTGTTGTTGTGGGTCGGGACTCTGCTGCTCCTCTGATGCTCATCCAGGTCACCGTCCGTACCCCCGTTTCCACGGTTGCACCCCCTCTCAGCCCCGGACTCCGACCCGCGGTCGGCGTTGTCTAGTTCTGGTGACCGGACCAGGTCGTCTGTGCTGTAGAACTGTTCCGGTATCCATCTCTGGTTCTGTGTCTGAGGGATTGGACTCTTTATGTCTCCCTGGCACTGTCTGTCTGCGTCTGGACCACCAAGTCCATGTGTTAACTCTGCCGGGCTGAAGTTTGGTAGTAGAGTCCTGATGAAGTCTGCTTGGCTTTCATTCTGTTGTCTCTCTATACATGTGGTCTCTATTGGGTTGCAGGACTGTAGTTGATCCTGGTCGCCACGGAGTTCAGTTGGGACGTGGTTGTGATTCTGTTGGTCACAGGCTGGATCTATTGGGCTGGGACTCTGCAGTCTCTCTGGTGGTTCTGCTGGTTCTATTGGACAGTGGTTTGGTTGGTCCTCTATTGAGGGTATTCTGACTGGACTGTGGATGTGTTCTCTGTCTGTTGACTCAACTGAAGTAGAGACCTGTGTGTTTTCTACCAGTTCTGTTGAGCTCAAGTCCAGCTCCACCTGACTGGTATCTGTAGGGTTCTGTTCAATTGTTCTGAGTTCTACCGACTTGTATTCTGGTGTTTTCAGTTCTGTGTTCCGGTCGTGTTCTGGTTCTAGGAGGTTCTGGTGGGGTTCCGTAGAGTCTGTAGGGCTGAGTTCTGTTATAGTGGGTTCTGAGCAGCGGGCTGTGGTACTGGCAGGGTGTCTGTGTATGGGGGAGGGGCTGGAGTGCAGGGAGGACAGGTCTTCAGGGTCCATGTGCCCCAGGAAACAGGGTCCCCCACCAGGCTGCTGCAGGAAGCCCACAAACAGCACACCCTGCTCCGCCGCATCCTGGATCTGGACACACACACACACACACACACAGTAGGCAGGTTTCCATTGACCCAGGTTTATTAGACAAAAGCAATGTCGCAAAAGAAATCATTGCAACGTGTGTAATGGAAACTATGGATATAGGACATCAATTTTATCAGTTCGACGGGTGGATTTTAATTTTGTCTATATATTTATTTCAACAAATAATGATCCATACAAGCCATTCAGCTTCATGCAGCGATCTGTCGTTAGGCACGTCAACACACAGGATTGATGGGCGGCTACAGAAATAGAAACGGCCCGGTGCTATATCTATAATTATAAACTAGGTGGTTTGAACCCTGAATGCTGATTCTCTTAAAGCCGTGGTATATCAGACCGTATACCATGCGTATGACAAAACAATTACTTTTTACTGTTCTAATTACGTTGGTAACAAAGTTTATAATAGCAATTAGGCACCTCAGGGGTTTGTGGTATATGGCCAATATACCACGGCTAAGGGCTGTGTCCAGGCACTCTGGGCTGTGTCCAGGCACGACTTTGTGTCGTGCGTAAGAACAACCCTTAGCCGTGGTACATTGGTCATATACCACACCTCCTCTGGCCTTATTGATTAATTCTATGTATTATAATAGTAGGTTCTCCTATGAGCTACAAATCTGGCCAGTGGGGCCTTTGGCTGCCATTGTCAGTCAGCTCTGGTGTACTGTTCTGTGGATGACATGCTTGGTATATTGATTCACACACACAGCCTCATTTATACACTCACCAACACAAAGGCAAATTTACACACTACAGACATTCTGCAAAACATTATTCAAATTAACAGCCAACCTAATCATCCCTAAAGATCAAATATTCTAATGACAAAGGAACCTAATTATCCACTGTGTGTGTCTGTTTGTCATTAGTGTGTGTGTGTCTGTTTGTCATTAGTGTGTGTGTGTCTGTTTGACATTAGTGTGTGTGTGTGTGTGTCTTTCTCCTCTTCCTCACAGAGCTCCTCTGGTTAATTGTCAGTTGATATTAACCCTGACAGTTTGAGAGGGGCTTGTCAGAGAGAACACAGAATGCTAACTACCACACAACAATAATGAGACCTCTTTCCTCATTATCATCCCTCCACCAATCACAATCAACACAATGACAATCAACACACACACACACACACATCCTGTGGGGAGAGACACTGAACAGATACTGTCCACCACTTGAGTCTGTCAAGATTGGTGTGAAAATACAAAATGTATATGTGTGTGTGTGTGTCACACACTCCCACCAAAAGGTTATTATACCTCCTTGACATTTACTTATTCATATTTAGCGTGTACGTGTGTCACAGGGAAGCAGTGCCCACCTCTGCAGTGTGATAAGACCGGTCTCCCTGTCCCGCACTCTCCTATTGGCTCCTGTCTATGGTTCTTTTCAGCTATTTCCTGGCAGCCAGGCTGCTATCTGATTGCTTATTCATGTCATGCTGCCTGACCATATCACATTATACTGAGCCCTGTGCATTTCAATCCAATCACCACTCCCTTTTGTGCTCTGCCTGTTCACATGGAAATCTCCTCAATAAAGGCCTGTTCACTTCTCATGGTCGCTGTAGAATGAGATGAATTCACTACTATACTGTAATACTAAGGTGTTTGTGGTTGTTAAATGATGATGTCACAGCTGATCGTGACATTAGGGGGGCATCTCAATAGTCTAAAGTGGCCTCCTCTCCTCTCCTCTCTCCTCTCCTCTCCCTCTCCTCTCCTCTCCTCTCCTCTCCTCTCCATTGACCTAAAGAATGATACAGGTGTACATAACCAGTAGGGGAAGGAGAAGAGTAAGCAGCATCCAAGGGAAGTAGGATAAGCTTTCCCCTAGTCTCTTTCCTGTCAAATATTAAGGTTAACATTTGGGGAGGAATTCCGGAGTGTAATGTCCCTTTAAGCTCAAATTTGGGAGGAATTTGTTGATCCTAGATCTGTGCCTATGGGCAACTCCTTCCAGAGTGGAGCTGAGTGGGAGTAGTAAGCTGATCCTAGATCTGTGCATTAGTACTAATGGTGACCTTCTTCACGTAGTTCTGGATGACATCCGGGTCGGGGGCCTGTTGACCCGCCACACACACGTCTGTCTCCAGGCGACGGCCCGCCCACTTCAGCTGGGTCTTCTCTGAACTGGAGAGAGAGAGATGAAAGAGGGATGAAGGAAGACATCAGCGGGCATTTAAGTTGCGAACCAAATGGCACCCTATTCCCTATATAGTGCACTACTTTTGGCCAGGGCTCATAGTGGTCCATAGGGCTATGTTCAAAAGTAGTGCACTATGTAGGGAAGAAAGGACTGATGAAGGAGTGAATAAAACTATGGATCATCATGTTTGTATGCTGGAGCCTAGTCATCTGTTGTGCTTCAGGGCAATTCTAACATGTTCAGACAGCATCTATAACACATCTATACCATGATCAGACAGCATTTATAACACATCTATACCATGATCAGACAGCATTTATAACACATCTATACCATGTTCAGACAGCATCTATAACACATCTATACCATGATCAGACAGCATCTATAACACATCTATACCATGATCAGACAGCATTAATAACATCTTCAGACAGCATCTATAACACATCTATACCATGTTCAGACAGCATCTATAACACATCTATACCATGTTCAGACAGCATTAATAACATCTTCAGACAGCATCTATAACACATCTATACCATGTTCAGACAGCATCTATAACACATCTATACATTTACATTTACATTTTTAGTCATTTAGCAGACGCTCTTATCCAGAGCGACTTACAGTTAGTGATTACATATTTATTTATTTTTTATACTGGCCCCCCGTGGGAATCTAACCCACAACCCTGGCGTTGCAAACGCCATGCTCTATCAACTGAGCTACATCCCTGCCGGCCATTCCCTCCCCTACCCTAGACGACGCTGGGCCAATTGTGCGCCGCCCATGAGTCTCCCGGTCGCGGCCGGCTGCGACAGAGCCTGGATTCGAACCAGGATCTCTAGTGGCACAGTTAGCACTGCGATGCAGTGCCTTAGACCACTGCGCCACTCAGGAGTGGTTATAGATGCTGTTCAGACAGCATCTATAACACATCTATACCATGTTCAGACAGCATCTATAACACATCTATACCATGATCAGACAGCATCTATAACACATCTATACCATGTTCAGACAGCATTTATAACACATCTATACCATGTTCAGACAGCATCTATAACACATCTATACCATGTTCAGACAGCATCTATAAAACATTTATACCATGTTCAGACAGCATTTATAACACATCTATACCATGTTCAGACAGCATCTATAACACATCTATACCATGTTCAGACAGCATCTATAACACATCTATACCATGTTCAGACAGCATCTATAACACATCTATACCATGTTCAGACAGCATTTATAACACATCTATACCATGTTCAGACAGCATTTATAACACATCTATACCATGTTCAGACAGCATCTATAAAACATTTATACCATGTTCAGACAGCATTTATAACACATCTATACCATGTTCAGACAGCATCTATAACACATCTATACCATGTTCAGACAGCATCTATAACACATCTATACCATGATCAGACAGCATCTATAACACATCTATACCATGTTCAGACAGCATTTATAACACATCTATACCATGTTCAGACAGCATTTATAACACATCTATACCATGTTCAGACAGCATCTATAACACATCTATACCATGTTCAGACAGCATCTATAACACATCTATACCATGTTCAGACAGCATCTATAACACATCTATACCATGATCAGACAGCATCTATAACACATCTATACCATGTTCAGACAGCATTTATAACACATCTATACCATGTTCAGACAGCATCTATAACACATCTATACCATGTTCAGACAGCATCTATAAAACATTTATACCATGTTCAGACAGCATTTATAACACATCTATACCATGTTCAGACAGCATCTATAACACATCTATACCATGTTCAGACAGCATCTATAACACATCTATACCATGTTCAGACAGCATCTATAACACATCTATACCATGTTCAGACAGCATTTATAACACATCTATACCATGTTCAGACAGCATTTATAACACATCTATACCATGTTCAGACAGCATCTATAAAACATTTATACCATGTTCAGACAGCATTTATAACACATCTATACCATGTTCAGACAGCATCTATAACACATCTATACCATGTTCAGACAGCATCTATAACACATCTATACCATGATCAGACAGCATCTATAACACATCTATACCATGTTCAGACAGCATTTATAACACATCTATACCATGTTCAGACAGCATCTATAACACATCTATACCATGTTCAGACAGCATCTATAAAACATCTATACCATTATCAGACAGCATCTATAACACATCTATACCATGTTCAGACAGCATCTATAACACATCTATACCATGTTCAGACAGCATCTATAACACATCTATACCATGATCAGACAGCATCTATAACACATCTATACCATGTTCAGACAGCATTTATAACACATCTATACCATGTTCAGACAGCATCTATAACACATCTATACCATGTTCAGACAGCATCTATAAAACATTTATACCATGTTCAGACAGCATTTATAACACATCTATACCATGTTCAGACAGCATCTATAACACATCTATACCATGTTCAGACAGCATCTATAACACATCTATACCATGTTCAGACAGCATCTATAACACATCTATACCATGTTCAGACAGCATTTATAACACATCTATACCATGTTCAGACAGCATTTATAACACATCTATACCATGTTCAGACAGCATCTATAAAACATTTATACCATGTTCAGACAGCATTTATAACACATCTATACCATGTTCAGACAGCATCTATAACACATCTATACCATGTTCAGACAGCATCTATAACACATCTATACCATGATCAGACAGCATCTATAACACATCTATACCATGTTCAGACAGCATTTATAACACATCTATACCATGTTCAGACAGCATCTATAACACATCTATACCATGTTCAGACAGCATCTATAAAACATCTATACCATTATCAGACAGCATCTATAACACATCTATACCATGTTCAGACAGCATCTATAACACATCTATACCATGTTCAGACAGCATCTATAACACATCTATACCATGTTCAGACAGCATCTATAAAACATTTATACCATGTTCAGACAGCATTTATAACACATCTATACCATGTTCAGACAGCATCTATAACACATCTATACCATGTTCAGACAGCATCTATAACACATCTATACCATGTTCAGACAGCATCTATAACACATCTATACCATGTTCAGACAGCATCTATAACACATCTATACCATGTTCAGACAGCATTTATAACACATCTATACCATGTTCAGACAGCATCTATAACACATCTATACCATGTTCAGACAGCATCTATAAAACATTTATACCATGTTCAGACAGCATTTATAACACATCTATACCATGTTCAGACAGCATCTATAACACATCTATACCATGTTCAGACAGCATCTATAACACATCTATACCATGATCAGACAGCATCTATAACACATCTATACCATGTTCAGACAGCATTTATAACACATCTATACCATGTTCAGACAGCATCTATAACACATCTATACCATGTTCAGACAGCATCTATAAAACATTTATACCATGTTCAGACAGCATTTATAACACATCTATACCATGTTCAGACAGCATCTATAACACATCTATACCATGTTCAGACAGCATCTATAACACATCTATACCATGTTCAGACAGCATTTATAACACATCTATACCATGTTCAGACAGCATCTATAACACATCTATACCATGTTCAGACAGCATCTATAAAACATTTATACCATGTTCAGACAGCATTTATAACACATCTATACCATGTTCAGACAGCATCTATAACACATCTATACCATCTTCAGACAGCATCTATAACACATCTATACCATTATCAGACAGCATCTATAACACATCTATACCATGTTCAGACAGCATCTATAACACATCTATACCATGTTCAGACAGCATCTATAACACATCTATACCATGTTCAGACAGCATCTATAACAATTTCAGACAGCATCTATAACACATCTATACCATGTTCAGACAGCATTTAGAACACATCTATACCATGTTCAGACAGCATCTATAACAATTTCAGACAGCATCTATAACACATCTATACCATGTTCAGACAGCATTTATAACACATCTATATCATGATCAGACAGCATCTATAACAATTTCAGACAGCATCTATAACACATCTATACCATGTTCAGACAGCATTTAGAACACATCTATACCATGTTCAGACAGCATCTATAACAATTTCAGACAGCATCTATAACACATCTATACCATGTTCAGACAGCATCTATAACACATCTATACCAGGTTCAGACAGCATCTATAACACATCTATACCATGTTCAGACAGCATCTATAACACATCTATACCATGTTCAGACAGCATTTATAACACATCTATACCATGTTCAGACAGCATCTATAACATCTTCAGACAGCATCTATAACACATCTATAACATCTTCAGACAGCATCTATAACACATCTATACCATGTTCAGACAGCATCTATAACATCTTCAGACAGCATCTATAACACATCTATACCATTGTTCAGACAGCATCTATAACATCTTCAGACAGCATCTATAACATCTTCAGACAGCATCTATAACATCTTCAGACAGCATCTATAACACATCTATAACATCTTCAGACAGCATCTATAACATCTTCAGACAGCATCTATAACACATCTATAACATCTTCAGACAGCATCTATAACACATCTATAGCATCTTCAGACATCTATAACATCTTCAGACAGCATCTATAACATGTTTAGACATGTTAAACCAGTCAAAGGTTTTTGATGACAGCCTCCTGGGTGATAGGAGAGGAGGAGGAAAGGAGAGGAGGAGAGAGGAGAGAGATGAGAGAGGAGAGAGGAGAGAGATGGAGAGAGGAGAGCGATGGAGAGAGAGGAGAGAGATGGAGAGAGAGGAGAGAGATGGAGAGAGAGGAGAGAGGAGAGAGATGGAGAGAGGAGAGCGATGGAGAGAGAGGAGAGAGATGGAGAGAGAGGAGAGAGATGGAGAGAGAGGTGAGCGATGGAGAGAGGTTAGCGATGGAGAGAGGTGAGCAATGGAGAGGAGAGAGATGGAGAGAGGAGAGAGATGGAGAGAGGAGAGTGATTGAGAGAGGAGAGAGATAAAGAGAGGAGAGAGATGAAGAGAGGAGAGAGATGAAAAGAGGAGAGATGGGGAGAGGAGAGAGATGGAGAGAGGAGAGCGATGGAGAGAGGAGAGCGATGGAGAGAGGAGAGAGATGGAGAGAGGAGAGCGATGGAGAGAGGAGAGCGATGGAGAGAGGTGGGAGATGGAGAGAGGTGGGAGATGGAGAGAGGTGGGAGATGGAGAGAGGAGAGAGATGGAGAGAGGTGGGAGATGGAGAGAGGTGGGAGATGGAGAGAGGTGGGAGAAGGAGAGAGGAGAGAGATGGAGAGAGGTGGGAGATGGAGAGAGGTGGGAGATGGAGAGAGGAGAGAGATGGAGAGAGGTGGGAGATGGAGAGAGGTGGGAGATGGAGAGAGGTGGGAGATGGAGAGAGGTGGGAGATGGAGAGAGGAGAGAGATGGAGAGAGGAGAGAGATGGAGAGGAGAGAGATGGAGAGAGGTGGGAGATGGAGAGAGGAGAGAGATGGAGAGAGGAGAGAGATGGAGAGAGGAGAGAGATGGAGAGAGGTGGGAGATGGAGAGAGGTGGGAGATGGAGAGAGGTGGGAGATGGAGAGAGGAGAGAGATGGAGAGAGGAGAGAGATGGAGAGAGGTGGGAGATGGAGAGAGGTGGGAGATTGAGAGAGGTGGGAGATGGAGAGAGATGGAGAGAGGTGGGAGATGGAGAGAGGAGAGAGATGGAGAGAGGAGGGAGATGGAGAGAGGAGAGAGATGGAGAGAGGAGAGAGACGGAGAGAGGTGGGAGATGGAGAGAGGAGAGTAATAAAGTGATGGAGAGATGAAAGGAGGAGAGGAGAGGAGGCCTCATGGTTCCCCTCTCTTTGCACATTGTTCCCCTCCGGTGGGTGCTGATGATACAATCAGCCGTCTCCACGGTGACAGGTGCCACTTGGCAGGAGGGGCATAAAGGAGCAGCCAAGCACCCAACTGTGTGTGTGTGTGTGTGTGTGTGTGTGTGTGTGTGTGTATGTGTGTGTGTGTGTGTGTGTGGGAGTGTGAAAGAAAAAGATGATGTATACATTTCCCCATCTACACATATGCTTCAAGAATTCCACGGTTGAGAATAGATCACTCCCGAAAATCCCGGGAAGAGAATAGGATTTTGCTTCCATTTCACAGATTCTGTGGGTGGGAAATTAATTCCGATGAGGCTCCTGCTGGTGAGAAAGGTATTACCTAACTATGTGTCTCTATGTTCTGTGTAGCAGTTATTGAATGAGGGAAATGAGAGTGTATGTATGTGTGTGTGTGTGAGTGTGTGTGTGTGTGGGAGTGAGTGAGACTATGTGTGTGAGTGAGTGTGTGTGTGTGTGTGAGTGTGTGTGTGAGTATGTGTGTGAGGGAGTGAGTGAGACTATGTGTGTGTGTTTCCGTACCTGTGTGTCTCTCTGATGAGGATGGCTCTGTGTAGCTGGCGTTGGATGCGTGCGGGCCTGGGGCCACAGGGGTGGACGAAGGGATGGACAGCCACCAGGACAAAGCCCTGACCGTACAGCTCCCTCACCTGGACTGGTAACTCTCTCACTGACGACAGACACAGCACTGACGACACAGACACCTCTGGAGAGAGAAAGAGTGTGCATGTGTGTAAGTGAGTGAGTGATGAGTGAATGTGAGTGTGTGTGTGTGTGTGTATGTATGTGTTAGAGTGAGAGAAAGCGTGTGTGAGTGGTAGACACACAAAGACAAAGATGGAGAAAAGGAGACAGGAGAATATGTGTGAGAGGGTTATGATTAGGGGAGAGAGGGTGTTGGGAGAGAAGAGGGGGGGCAGAGAGAGAGAGAGAAGAGGGGACACTGGGGGGAACAGAGGGGGGACACACAGAGAGAGAGAGAGAGAGAGAGAGAGAGAGAGAGAGAGAGAGAGAGAGAGAGAGAGAGAGAGAGAGAGAGAGAGCGAGAGAGAGAGAGAGAGAGAGAGAGAGAGAGAGAGAGGAGGGGGAACAGGGGGGCCAACACAGAGCGAGAGAGAGAGAATTCTAGAAATACACCAACTAATGCATGTAGGGCAGAATTGGGCTGCTTTCCAGTGGTAATGAAAGTACAAAAAAGATCATTACAATTTTGGCTACACCTGAATTCAAGTCCAAATTCAAGTCTCCAATTTAAAGCACTTCAAACCCAAGAGCTGAGCCCAGAAACGAGCCCTCTCAGTCAGCTGGTGTTGGACCTAACCAACCAAGCTGATACCAGCACTGCTTCAAAATAAAGAATTCAAATAAACAAAATCATGAGCCAATCAGATGACTCATATTTACAACATTGAAAAAACAAAACAAAATCCCAAAGCCGACTAAATTGCTATCTGGCTCTGAACAGAGAATATGAATTGGCTGATTATCTCTACTCTGTCAGAGATATGAAGCAGAGACAGATCCTTACCAAGTACAGGCTGAGTGACCACCAATTGGCAGTTGAAACCGGCAGACATGAAAAGACATGGCTACCCAAAGAGGAGTGTGTATGTGGTCACTGAACGACAGGGGAGGTAGAAACAGAGATGCACTTTCTCCTTTACTGTGATAAATATTCCTCACCAAGAGATTCATTATTCACAGAAATTACTATATTTATTCCAAATTGTAACTTATTAAACCCAGAGGAAAAACAAAAAATAGTCATGGGCGAAGGAGGCAACGGCTCTGTATTTGCCTGCCATAGCCTGAGGGACACTGAATAATAACATCTGCATAGTAAGCAGTAACTTACTTATTATTAGTATTATTACATTTTAGTCATTTAGCAGACGCTCTTATCCAGAGCCACTTACAGTTTTTTAGTGAGCGCATACATTTTCATACTGGCCCCCCGTGGGAATCGAACCCACAACCCTGGCGTTGCTATTATTATTATTGTTATTACTATTATTATTATTGTGATTATTATTCTAAATAGTAGTGGTACGGGTAGTAGGGGGGACACAGAGAGAAAGATAGAAGAGGGGGAACAGAGGGGGGACACAGAGAGAGAGAGAGAGAGAGAGAGAGAGAGAGAGAGGGGGAAAAAGAGAGAGAGAGCGAGAGAGAGAGGGGGGAGAGCGAGAGAGAGAAGAGGGGGAACACAGAGAGAGAGAGAGAGGGGGAGAGAGAGAGAGAGAGAAGGGGGGAACACAGAGAGAGAGAAAGCGAGAGAGAGAGAAAGCGAGAGAGAAAGCGGGAACAGAAGGGGGACGGACACAGAGAGAGAGAGAGAGAGAGAGAGTGACAGAGAGAGAGAGAGAGAGAGAGAGAGAGAGAGAGAGAGAAGAGTGGGAACAGGAGAGGGGGACACAGAGAGAGAGAGAGAGAGAGAGAGAGAGAGAGAAGAGTGGGAACAGGAGAGGGGGGACACAGAGAGAGAGAGAGAGAGAGAGAGAGAGAGAGAGAGAGAGAGAGAGAGAGAGAGAGAGAGAGAAGAGGGGGGGGACACAGAGAGAGAGCGTATTGTTTAGATATTATAGTTTGAATTGAAAAATAACACATTGGAATATTCATGCTAAATCTGCCGCTGATTAAACCGTAACTCATGTTTTAAGATGGTAATAACATGGATCATTTTGAGAGTCTCATCTTTACATAGAGTGGAGCCCTAACCATTCGGACACTACAGACGTTTACGTCTCCTGGTCTGACAAACACTGCTGTAGCTCTGCCACTTTCCACCGCAGATGCCGAAGGGCGACATCGGCGGATGCAGTGGATTGAGACGCAGTTATTTCTAGCTTAAACAGACCGATTTTGTTGTGGATTTTTTTATTATGTTAATTAGCGTGGCCGCGTCAATCGACTCTAGGGGTTTTGGTTAGGACACGCGCACATACACACACACAGTGCACACAAACAGGAGTAAAGCACTTCTGCTTCGCTCTTCCAGGGGCTGTGTACAATAGCTCTCCCACAGTGCAGTGTGCTCTTGTGTTTTCCTGTGTGTGTGTGTGTGTGTGTGTGTGTGTGTGTGTGTGTGTGTGTGTGTGTGTGTGTGTGTGTGTGTGTGCGAGCTCTCTTTCTCTCCTTTGGCATTGGGATAGCAGGGCTTAGCTGTGATGATGTCTGTATGAGCGTGCAGTATTAGTGCTTACAGCTAGCAGGATCAGCTCATGGTTTCCTCCACTACAGAACACAATGGAGAGAGGAGCCATTCGCTTCAATGGGACTGGAGGAGAGCTTATCATATAGGCTCTAATCATCATGGTTACCCCCAAGGGAAATATGCTGTGTTTGTGTTTCAAATAGTAATATCCCATGATGTGTGTGTGTGTGTATATATATATATACATACAGTGGGGAGAACAAGTATTTGATACACTGTCGATTTTGCAGGTTTTCCTACTTACAAAGCATGTAGAGGTCTGTCATTTTTATCATAGGTACACTTCAACTGTGAGAGACGGAATCTAAAACAAAAATCCAGAAAATCACATTGTATGATTTTTAAGTAATTAATTTGCATTTTATTGCATGACATAAGTATTTGATCACCAACCAACCAGTAAGAATTCCGGCTCTCACAGACCTGTTAGTTTTTCTTTAAGAAGCCCTCTTGTTCTCCACTCATTACCTGTATTAACTGCACCTGTTTGAACTCGTTACCTGTATAAAAGACACCTGTCCACACACTCAATCAAACAGACTCCAACCTCTCCACAATGGCCAAGACCAGAGAGCTGTGTAAGGACATCAGGGATAAAATGTAGACCTGCACAAGGCTGGGATGGGCTACAGGACAATAGGCAAGCAGCTTGGTGAGAAGGCAACAACTGTTGGCGCAATTATTAGAAAATGGAAGAAGTTCAAGATGACGGTCAATCACCCTCGGTCTGGGGCTCCATGCAAGATCTCACCTCGTGGGGCATCAATGATCATGAGGAAGGTGAGGGATCAGCCCAGAACTACACGGCAGGACCTGGTCAATGACCTGAAGAGGGTTGGGACCACAGTCTCAAAGAAAACCATTAGTAACACACTACGCCATCATGGATTAAAATCCTGCAGCGCACGCAAGGTCCCCCTGCTCAAGCCAGCGCATGTCCAGGCCCGTCTGAAGTTTGCCAATGACCATCTGGATGATCCAGAGGAGGAATGGGAGAAGGTCATGTGGTCCGATGAGACAAAAATAGAGCTTTTTGGTCTAAACTCCACTCGCCATGTTTGAAGGAAGAAGAAGGATGAGTACAACCCCAAGAACACCATCCCAACCGTGAAGCATGGAGGTGGAAACATCATTCTTTGGGGATGCTTTTCTGCAAAGGGGACAGGACGACTGCACCGTATTGAGGGGAGGATGGATGGGGACATGTATCGCGAGATCTTGGCCAACAACCTCCTTCCCTCAGTAAGAGCATTGAAGATGGGTCGTGGCTGGGTCTTCCAGCATGACAACGACCCGAAACACACAGCCAGGGCAACTAAGGAGTGGCTCCGTAAGAAGCATCTCAAGGTCCTGGAGTGGCCTAGCCAGTCTCCAGACCTGAACCCAATAGAAAATCTTTGTAGGGAGCTGAAAGTCCGTATTGCCCAGCGACAGCCCCGAAACCTGATGGATCTGGAGAAGGTCTGTATGGAGGAGTGGGCCAAAATCCCTGCTGCAGTGTGTGCAAACCTGGTCAAGACCTACAGGAAACATATGATCTCTGTAATTGTAAACAAAGGTTTCTGTACCAAATATTAAGTTCTGCTTTTCTGATGTATCAAATACTTATGTCATGCAATAAAATGCAAATGAATTACTTAAAAATCATACAATGTGATTTTCTGGATTTTTGTTTTAGATTCCGTCTCTCACAGTTGAAGTGTACCTATGATAAAAAATTACAGACCTCTACATGCTTTGTAAGTAGGAAAACCTGCAAAATCGGCAGTGTATCAAATACTTGTTCTCCCCACTGTTTACATACAGTATATATGTATGTGTGTGTGTGTATGTATACATACAGTTTATATGTATGTGTGTGTATATATACATACAGTATATATGTATGTGTGTGTATATATACATACATACAGTATATATATATGTATGTGTGTGTGTGTATATATACATACAGGATATATATATGTATGTGTGTGTGTATATATACATACAGTATATATGTATGTGTGTGTATATATACATACAGTATATATGTATGTGTGTGTGTGTATATATACATACAGTATATATGTATGTGTGTGTGTGTATATACATACAGTATATATGTATGTGTGTGTATATATACATACAGTATATATGTATCTGTGTGTGTGTATATATACATACAGTATATATGTATCTGTGTGTGTGTATATATACATACAGTATATATGTATGTGTGTGTGTGTATATATACATACAGTATATATGTATGTGTGTGTGTGTGTGTATATATACATACAGTATATATGTATGTATGTGTGTGTGTATATATACAGTGTGTGTGTGTGTATATATATATACAGTGTGTGTGTGTATATATATACAGTGTGTGTGTATATTGTGATGTCACGAGAGGCTGTGTCCTGGAGGGACGTTACATCCCCCTGAGGTGGCTGCAAACCCAGACAGCTATGGCTCCATCTGCTGGTATGGTCGGGAACTCCACCCCTCTATGGCCAATCTTCCCACGCAGCTGAAACAAATGAGGGGCTCTGGGAAGAAGAGAATTGTGTTATAATTTCGTTAGTTGCCGAAGACGGTTAATAAAATCCTTGTTTTGGTTGAACCTGGTCTCCCTGCACTACTTGGGCAATCCCGCTGGAAGCTGTGTAGCCTCTCGTGGCATCACAGATGGTGGAGAATACGGGCACGCTCAAGCGTTAATAGTGCATGTCAGAGGAGGATACCGAAGGTTTGATCACCCAGTTTTCCAAGTTGGCCGTAGGCTCCCCGCCAACTGAAATGGAGGACATATTGAAAGCCCTTGTTGCTGGCCAGCAAGCCCAGATGCAAGCAAACGTGGCTCTCTTGGAGGAGCAAAAGAAAGCCAACCTTCTGAAGGCAGAGGAATTGCAGTTGCAGAGACAGATGGTTGTCCAAAATACCCGCCCAATAAAGGCAAGTGACTTTATATCTAAGATGGGAGCTACCGATGACATTGAGGCATACCTGCATGCATTTGAGGCCACGGCCACTAGGGAAGCCTGGCCCAAGCAACAGTGGGTTGGTCTGTTAGCCCCCTTTCTAACCGGGGAATCGCTGAATGCTGTCCGGGACCTGGGCCCTGACCAGGTTACTGACTATGATGCCCTGAAGTCTGAGATCCTCAGCAGATATGGACTCACAAAGTTTGGTATGGCCCAGCGCTTTCACAGTTGGACCTTCCAACCAGACCAACCTCCTCGGGCGCAGATGCATGAACTTGTCCGAATCGCAAGGAAATGGCTGGATCCGCAGAGGAATAC
The DNA here is from genome assembly GCF_020615455.1 of Coregonus clupeaformis. Classification (NCBI taxonomy): domain Eukaryota; kingdom Metazoa; phylum Chordata; class Actinopteri; order Salmoniformes; family Salmonidae; genus Coregonus; species Coregonus clupeaformis. Next base: position 41,501,009 of record NC_059199.1, read on the forward strand.
AGCAGCGGCGGTGGTGGAGGCCGTTGTGGTGGATCGTTACCTACGCGCCCTGCCTTATGAGGCAAAACGGTTCATCAGTCAACAGGCCTTGACCACGGCTGATCTGACCGTGGAAGCTGTGGAAAAGTACCAGGCCACAGCGGAGATGCTGAATGCTTCCCGAAAAGACCCCAGGAGTGCGGCCCCACCACAAATGGGAAGGACCCGTCCAAAGGACCCCAAGGTCTCGAACCCAGCCACGTCAGGACTTATCCCGGCTCCAGGGGGAGCCAGAAACCAGGCGGGTCCAAGAAGAGTACACCAGGAGGGGGAAACTCGACAGTGTTACCGGTGTGGGGAGATGGGACATATCTCCTGGCAGTGTGGGAAACCAGCCGATGAACCTATGCCCACTGCGGAGTCCTCCAGCTCAGCACCCACACACCGTGTTGCCTCGCTCTTGGGAGTCGTAGATGGCGGCCCAGATCGACCCCCCCACCTGCCCGGTAACTGTGAATCACCATGATGTGGAGGCCTTACTGGATTCTGGTAGCCGGGCCACCCTGGTGCGTAAGGATTTGGTGGGCCCAACGTGTCTGACCCCGGGGAAAGTCCTCCCAGTTTCCTGTGTCCATGGGGACACCAGAGAATACCCCATTACTGAACTTACAATGACCAGCACACGGGGAACCATACACACGACGGCGGGGGTGGTTGATTCCCTCCCGTTCCTGTCCTAATTGGACGAGACTGCCCAGCCTTTTACCCACTCTGGAGAGAGTCTCAGGAGAGGATAACCCGAGTACCTCGGAAACGGAGAGGCAAGACTCATCCTGGGAAGGCTCCGGTGCAATCCTCCGAGTTACTCACTCCCGCCCGGGCTCTGATAGGGATGGCAGGTGCCCAGACCGACACAGAGACGGAGCTACAGAATCTGGACAAAGAACTGTCTGGTCTGAAGGGGACCGCTGAGAGGTATCGTTTGTTAAAGCAACAGTTAGACATGAAGACAGAAGAGTTAGATATCCTCCAGGCTAAACTCCAACAGAGCTCCTTCCCTAAGCAACAGGAGGAGCTGGAGAGGCTGCGCAGGACCATCGAGGAGTGTGAGGAGACCCTGCGCAGGAGTAAGGAGGTCCAGAAGAAGGCAGAGGAGAAGTACAAGGTGTTGGAGAACAAGATGAAGAATGCGGAGGCAGAGAGAGAGAAGGAACTGAAAGCTGCTCAACAGAAGCTAAACTCTGCTAAAACCAAGGCTGATGCGTTCAGTAAGAAACTCAAGGAGAGACAACAGGAGGCTGAGTCCCTGGTCCTAGAGTTGGAGGAGTTGAAGAGAGAGCAGTCTGGCAAGCACCACGGCAATGCGGACGCCCTCTCCCGGCGTGATGCCTTCTTCGCTGCCTTTACCCGACGAGGACGTCGGTCCCGAGGAGGGGGATGTGTGATGTCACGAGAGGCTGTGTCCTGGAGGGACGTTACATCCCCCTGAGGTGGCTGCAAACCCAGACAGCTATGGCTCCATCTGCTGGTATGGTCGGGAACTCCACCCCTCTATGGCCAATCTTCCCACGCAGCTGAAACAAATGAGGGGCTCTGGGAAGAAGAGAATTGTGTTATAATTTCGTTAGTTGCCGAAGACGGTTAATAAAATCCTTGTTTTGGTTGAACCTGGTCTCCCTGCACTACTTGGGCAATCCCGCTGGAAGCTGTGTAGCCTCTCGTGGCATCACAATATATACAGTGTGTGTGTGTATATATACAGTGTGTGTGTGTGTATATATACAGTGTGTGTGTGTGTATATATACAGTGTGTGTGTGTATATATACAGTGTGTGTGTATATACAGTGTGTGTGTGTATATACATTGTGTGTGTGTGTGTATTAAGGTGTGTGTTTGTCGCCTGTCTGTATGCTTGTCATCCTCTCCCATTCCATCTCATTTGCATATGGGCCTGGAGAGAAGATGGGCTGAATAAATTAACTGAGCCACACAGAGATGTGTTAGCCATCTCATTCTCAATCTGTTCCCCAGATCATCATCTGGCCTGTTCACACTCCCACACACATACCAGTGTCAACGCACAAACATGCATACACACACACACACGTGCACACACACGTGCACAAAAACACACACAAGCATGTACGCACACACACACACTCATGCACCCACACACACTTTGCCATAGACAATCTGATGAGCTTATTTTCTAAACCACAACTTAATACCTCAGATACTAAAACCTGAATCTACAGGGGGATTCAACCCACCCACCCCCTCCCTCCCTCCCTCCCTCCCTCCCTCCATCCATCTCTCTCTCCCTCCCTCTCTCCCTCTCTCCCTTCGGTCATAACATCTGGAGATGGATACAATATGATTGTGTCACTAAACAGTCATTTAGGCATCATTATCTTAACACTCCTGTTACACTAACCAGTAAGACATACACAACATACTAGGCTAATTCACCCCTGCAGGGGGAACAGCTTGAGGCAAAACACTCTCTGGAAGTTTACAATGCCAGGTTCAGACAGTGGGGATCTTGGATACCCTCTCCTCATGACTCCGGAGTTGTTGACCAGAGGGACAGATGGAGGAAGGAGAGAATGAATGTTCAGCTGTTAATCAGCACTTCACTATTTCCCTTTTCTCCACAGGCACTGGACTGAGAGAAGACTGTCTGAGCACCAGCTTGAGAACCACTACACTCCAGAATGGGAATGTTGAATTCTGGAATCAGAATGATGAGTTACAGAATCAATCTCAAGGTTCTGTTATCAGAATTATAAATTACAGAATCAATCTCAAGGTTCTGGAATCAGAATTTTATGTTACAGAATCAATCTCAAAGTTCTGGAATCAGAATTATATGTTACAGAATCAATCTCAAGGTTCTGGAATCAGAACCTTGAGCTTCCAATGCTCTTGTAATCCTGACTGGTGATTACAATAGCTCAATATATAATGTGTTTTGAAAGCTCAATTTATAATGTGTTTTGAAAGCTCAATATATAATGTGTATTGATAACTCAATATATACTGTGTTTTGAAAGCTCAATATATAATGTGTATTGATAACTCAATATATACTGTGTTTTGAAAGCTCAATATATAATGTGTATTGATAACTCAATATATCATGTGTTTTGAAAGCTCAATATATCATGTGTTTTGATAGCTACATTCATCATAAATTATATATTTATATACTTAAGTTTCAAAAGTAAAAGTACAAGTATAAATAGTTTAAAATTCCTTATATTAAGCAAACCAAATGGGACATTTTTTTTTACGGATAGCTAGGGGCACACTAGCTATCCACAAAATCATTTACAAATGAAGCATTTGTGTTTCCCATCCCTCTAGCTGGAGGTAAGCAGGAGGTAAGCTTCTCATATGGTGTTGAGTAAAGCTTAACCATGTATTAGATCGTAGGTAGGTAGTTAGCTGTAGTTAGGTATTGTATTTATTATAGGTTAGTATTGTTGTTATTGTAGGTTTCCGTAGGTAATTGTAGGTTAGTATCGAAGCACGAGGCTAGCTAGCTAGCGGGTAGCTACTGGTAACGATTAGCAACGCTGGAGAGCTGTTTCCAATGTTAATGTAGTCCTAGCCAACGTTTAATTTTTTGCTTAACCATGTATTAGATCGTAGGTAGGTAGTTAGCTGTAGTTAGGTATTGTATTTATTATAGGTTAGTATTGTTGTTATTGTAGGTTTCCGTAGGTAATTGTAGGTTAGTATCGAAGCACGAGGCTAGCTAGCTAGCGGGTAGCTACTGGTAACGATTAGCAACGCTGGAGAGCTGGTTCCAATGTTAATGTAGTCCTAGCCAACGTTAAATTTTTTGCTTAACCATGTATTAGATCGTAGGTAGGTAGTTAGCTGTAGTTAGGTATTGTATTTATTATAGGTTAGTATTGTTGTTATTGTAGGTTTCCGTAGGTAATTGTAGGTTAGTATCGAAGCACGAGGCTAGCTAGCTAGCGGGTAACTACTGGTAACGATTAGCAACGCTGGAGAGCTGTTTCCAATGTTAATGTAGTCCTAGCCAACGTTTAATTTTTTGCTGCGTTATGCGTTATGAAAGGAACTAGACACGGACTTGAATTATCTGTTTAGTGTGCTAACACACTCTTGGCAGTTTGTTGTAACCAAGTATTGATGCTAAATTGTGTGTTAATGGATGCTAGCTTGCAAGTTAGCTACGGCGTCATAGCTAGGCTTCGTGGGTTGTTGTGGGTAGTTACTGTGTCTTGGCAGTGTCCTCGGCCGTGCCGGCTGTAGCACGAAGCTAGCTAGCTAGCCGTTCTTCAAACAAAGTCAACACAGTGGCCATTGCTAGCTCCCCAACACGACCAGCTAGCTGTACTGTAGTAGCTAACTACAATATACTCGTCCTAGCTAGCCAACGTCTAATCATTGCTGCGTCATGAAAGGAACTTGACACAGACACGAATGATCTGTTTAGTGTGTTATCACATTATTGGTGGTTTGTTGTGACCAAGTGTTGGTGCTAAACGGTGTGTTATTGTTATTGGATGCTAGCTTGCTAGTTGGCTATGGTGTCATAGTTGGCTAGCTGAATAAAGTGGGTTGAGTCTATTCCTTTAAACATTGAACCGCTGTGGTTCACAACAATTCTGATTTCTAAAGGCGGAAGTTGGGAGAGTTTTTGTTCGGGTGGTTCAGTGAAACAATTTTAGTTTCTGAGGTAGAAGTTTTTGGTGAGGGAGGCCCTGCTCTCTCCGCTCCCAGATGCTTAGCCCATTTCATTCCGATCTCCTCTGCATTTTTGTAGCCATTTGCTACAGCCTGTCAACTATGCCTCTGCCTATCCCTGTTCTCTCCTCTCTGCACAGGCTACACAAACGCACCACACCGCGTGGCTGCTGCCTCTCTAACCTGGTGGTCCCTGCACGCACCACCCACGTGGAGTTCCAGGTCGCAGGCAGCCTCTGGAACTGCCGTTCTGCTGCCAACAAAGCTGACTTCATCCCAGCCTATGCCAACCTCCAGTCCCTCGACTTCCTGGCGCTGACGGAAACATGGATCACCACTGAAAACACTGCTACTCCTACTGCTCTCTCCTCGTCTGACCATGTGTTCTCGCATACCCCGAGAGCATCTGGTCAGAGGGGTGGTGGTACAGGAATCCTCATCTCTCCCAAGTGGACATTCTCAATTTTTCCCCTAACCCATCTGTCTATCTCCTCATTTGAATTCCATGCTGTCACAGTCACTAGCCCATTTAAGCTTAATATCCTTGTCATCTATCGCCCTCCAGGTTCCCTTGGAGAGTTCATCAATGAGCTTGACGCCTTGATAAGTTCCTTCCCTGAGGATGGCTCACCCCTCACAGTTTTGGGGGATTTCAACCACCCTATGTCCACATTTGACTCATTTCTCTCTGCCTCCTTCTTTCCACTTCTCTCCTCTTTTGACCTCACCCTCTCACCGTCCCCCCTACTCACAAGGCAGGCAATACGCTTGACCTCATCTTCACTAGATGCTGCTCCTCTACTAATCTCACTGCAACTCCCCTCCATGTCTCCGACCACTACTTTGTTTCCTTTTCTCTCTCACTCTCCTCCCACACTACTCACTCTGCCCCTACACAGATGGTAATGCGCCGCCGCAACCTTCGCTCTCTCTCTCCCACTACTCTCTCCTCTTCCATCCTATCATCTCTTCCCTCTGCTCAATCCTTCTCCCTCCAATCTCCTGATTCTGCCTCCTCAACCCTCCTCTCCTCCCTTTCTGCATCCTTTGACTCTCTGTGTCCCCTATCCTCCCGGCCGGCTCGGTCCTCCCCTCCAGCTCCGTGGCTTGATGACTCATTGCGAGCTCACAGAACAGAGCTCCGGGCAGCGGAGCGGAAATGGAAGAAAACTAAACTCCCTGCCGACCTGGCATCTTTTCACTCCCTCCTCTCTACATTTTCTTCATCTGTTTCTGCTGCTAAGGCCACCTTCTACCACTCTAAATTCCAAGCATCTGCCTCTAACCCTAGGAAGCTCTTTGCCACATTTTCCTCCCTCCTGAATCCTCCCCCCTCCTCTGATACACTTGAAAAGAAGGTTGACGACATCCGATCCTCGTTTGTTAAGTCTAATGACACTGCTGGTCCTGCTCACACTGCCCTACCCTATGCTTTGACTTCTTTCTCCCCTCTCTCTCCAGATAAAATCCTCCGACTTGTGACTGCAGGCCGCCCAACAACCTGCCCGCTTGACCCCATCCCCTCCTCCCTTCTCCAGACCATCTCCGGTGACCTTCTCCCCTACCTCACCTCGCTGATCAACTCATCCTTGACCGCTGGCCATGTCCCTTCCGTCTTCAAGAGAGCGAGAGTTGCTCCCCTTCTCAAAAAACCAACACTCGACCCCACTGATGTCAACAACTACAGACCAGTATCCCTTCTTTCTTTTCTTTCCAAAACTATTGAGCGTGCCGTCTTTAGCCAACTCTCTTGCTATCTCTCTCAGAATGACCTTCTTGATCCAAACCAATCAGGTTTCAGGACTGGTCATTCAACTGAGACTGCTCTTCTCTGTGTCACGGAGACTCTCCGCACTGCTAAAGCTAACTCTCTCTCCTCTGCTCTTGTCCTTCTAGACCTGTCTGCTGCCTTTGATACTGTGAACCATCAGATCCTCCTCTCCACCCTCTCCGAGCTGGGCATCTCCGGCGCGGCTCACTCCTGGATTGCGTCCTACCTGACCGGTCGCTCCTACCAAGTGGCGTGGCGGGAAGCTGTCTCCGCACCACGTGCTCTCACCACTGGTGTCCCCCAGGGCTCGGTTCTAGGCCCTCTCCTTTTCTCCCTATACACCAAGTCACTTGGCTCTGTCATATCCTCACATGGCCTTTCCTATCATTGCTACGCTGACGATACACAACTAATCTTCTCCTTTCCCCCTTCTGATAACCAGGTGGCGAATCGCATCTCTGCATGTCTGGCAGACATATCAGTATGGATGACGGATCACCACCTCAAGCTGAACCCTGGCAAGACGGAGCTGCTCTTCCTCCCGGGGAAGGACTGCCCGTTCCATGATCTCGCCATCACGGTTGACAACTCCGCTGTGTCCTCCTCCCAGAGTGCGAAGAGCCTAGGCGTGACCCTGGACAACACCCTGTCGTTCTCCGCCAACATCAAGGCGGTGACCCGCTCCTGCAGGTTCATGCTCTACAACATTCGGAGAGTGCGACCCTGCCTTACACAGGAAGCGGCGCAGGTCCTGGTCCAGGCACTTGTCATCTCCCGTCTGGACTACTGCAACTCGCTGTTGGCTGGCCTCCCTGCCTGTGCCATTAAACCCCTACAACTCATCCAGAATGCCGCAGCCCGTCTGGTGTTCAACCTTCCCAAGTTCTCTCACGTCACCCCCCTCCTCCGCACACTCCACTGGCTTCCAGTTGAAGCTCGCATCCGCTACAAGACCATGGTGCTTGCCTATGGAGCAGTGAGGGGAACGGCACCTCTGTACCTTCAGGCTCTGATCAGTCCCTACACCCAAACGAGGGCATTGCGTTCATCCACCTCTGGCCTGCTGGCTCCCTTCCTCTGCGGAAGCATAGCTCCCGCTCAGCCCAGTCAAAACTGTTCGCTGCTCTGGCACCCCAATGGTGGAACAAGCTCCCTCACGACGCCAGGACAGCGGAGTCACTCACCACCTTCCGGAGACATTTGAAACCCCACCTCTTTAAGGAATACCTGGGATAGGATAAAGTATTCCTTATAAACCCCCCAAATTGTAAAGTGGTTATCCCACTGGCTATAGGGTGAACGCACCAATTTGTGAGTCGCTCTGGCTAAGAGCGTCTGCTAAATGACGTTAATGTGCCCTTGAGCAAGGCACTTAACCCTAATTGCTCCTGTAAGTCGCTCTGGATAAGAGCGTCTGCTAAATGACTAAAATGTAAATGTAAATATATACAGTGCTGTGAAAACGTATTTGTCCCCTTTCTGATTTTCTCTATTTTTGCATGTTTTTGATACTGAATGTTATCAGATCTTCAACCACATCCTAATATTAGATAAAGACAACCTGAGTTTATAAATTACCCCAAAAAATGATACTTATTTTATTTATTTAATAAACAAAGTTATGCAACACCCAATTCCCCTTTACACTCAATAACTGGTTGTGCCACCTTTAGCTGCAATGACTGCAACCAAATGCTTCCTGTAATTGTTGATCAGTCTCTCACATCGCTGTGGAGGAATTTTGGCCCACTCTTGCATGCAGAAGTGCTTTAACTCAGTGACATTTGTGGGTTTTCAAGCATGAACTGCTCATTTCAAGTCCTGCCACAACATCAATTGGACGACATGGGTCCCATTATGCCTGGCAAAAACTAAACACTTGCATTCCACAGTAAGAATATTATACCAACGGTCAAGCATGGTGGTGGAAGTGTGATGGGATGCTTTGCTGCCTCATGACCTGGATGAGAAGAAACCATGAATTCTGCTCTTTATCAGATAATTCTACAGGAGAATGTCAGGCCATCTGTCTGTGAGCTGAAGCTGAAGTGCAGCTGGGTCATGCAGCAAGACAATGATCCAAAACACACAATCAAGTCTACATGAAAATGGCTAAAAAGCAACACATCTGAAGTTTTGCAATGGCCCAGTCAAAGTCCAGACCTAATCCCAATTGAAATGTTGTGGCAGGACTTGAAACGAGCAGTTCATGCTTGAAAACCCACAAATGTTGCTGAGTTAAAGCAGTTCTGCATGGAAGAGTGGGCCAAAATTCCTCCACAGCGATGTGAGAGACTGATCAACAATTACAGTGTTTGGTTGGAGTCATTGCAGCTAAAGGTGGCACAACCAGTTATTGAGTGTAAGGGAGCAATTACTTTTTCGCACAGGGGCATAACTTTGTTTATGAAATAAATTAAAAAAGTATGTAATTGTGTCATTTGTTCACTCAGATTCACCTTATCTAATATTAAGTTTGACCCCCAGAATGACCTCACCTTCCTCAGGGTCCGCTCCAAGAAGAATGAGAGACTTTGATTGCTCCAGATAAAGACTATTTCCTCATCGTCATTCAGAACCCCTAAGACTGAGAGGATCACCTCCACCATGTCTTTGCTGTAAAAAAGTAGATCAAATTAGAAAGGGGGCAAATACTTTTTCACAGCACTGTAGCTGAATACATCACAAATTTCAGCAGTAGAATGGCCTTACTGAAGAGCTCAGTGACTTTCAACATGGCACCGTCATGGGATGCCACCTTTCAGTTTGTAAAATTTCTGCCCTGATAGAGCTGCCCCGGTCAACTGTAAGTGCTGTTATTGTGAATTAAACAACGGGTGGGTCTAAACCTGAATGCTGATTGGTTAAAACCGCATTCCAGCTGGTGTCTATTCCACAAGTTACCACCGGCTAAATCAAATCAAATGTTAGTCACATACACGTGTTTAACAAACAAAATGCTTGTGCTTCCAGCTCCGACAGTGCAGTAATATCTAACAAGTAATATCTAACAATTTCACAACATATACCCAATACACACAAATCTAAGTAAAGAATGAATTAAGAATATACACAGCCAGGGCAACTAAGGAGTGGCTCCGTAAGAAGCATCTCAAGGTCCTGGAGTGGCCTAGCCAGTCTCCAGACATGAACCCAATAGAAAATCTTTGGAGGGAGCTGAAAGTCCGTATTGCCCAGCGACAGCCCCGCAACCTGAAGGATCTGGAGAAGGTCTGTATGGAGGAGTGGGCCAAAATCCCTGCTGCAGTGTGTGCAAACCTGGTCAAGACCTACAGGAAACGTATGATCTCTGTAATTGCAAACAAAGGTTTCTGTACCAAATATTAAGTTCTGCTTTTCTGATGTATCAAATACTTATGTCATGCAATAAAATGCAAATTAATTACTTAAAAATCATACAATGTGATTTTCTGGATTTTTGTTTTAGATTCCGTCTCTCACAGTTGAAGTGTACCTACAGTGGGGAAAAAAAGTATTTAGTCAGCCACCAATTGTGCAAGTTCTCCCACTTAAAAAGATGAGAGATGCCTGTAATTCTCATCATAGGTACACGTCAACTATGACAGACAAAATGAGGAAAAAAAATCCAGAAAATCACATTGTAGGATTTTTAATTTATTTATTTGCAAATTATGGTGGAAAATAAGTATTTGGTCAATAACAAAAGTTTCTCAATACTTTGTTATATACCCTTTGTTGGCAATGACACAGGTCAAACGTTTTCTGTAAGTCTTCACAAGGTTTTCACACACTGTTGCTGGTATTTTGGCCCATTCCTCCATGCAGATCTCCTCTAGAGCAGTGATGTTTTGGGGCTGTCGCTGGGCAACACAGACTTTCAACTCCCTCCAAAGATTTTCTATGGGGTTGAGATCTGGAGACTGGCTAGGCCACTCCAGGACCTTGAAATGCTTCTTACGAAGCCACTCCTTCGTTGCCCGGGCGGTGTGTTTGGGATCATTGTCATGCTGAAAGACCCAGCCACGTTTCATCTTCAATGCCCTTGCTGATGGAAGGAGGTTTTCACTCAAAATCTCACGATACATGGCCCCATTCATTCTTTCCTTTACACGGATCAGTCGTCCTGGTCCCTTTGCAGAAAAAACAGCCCCAAAGCATGATGTTTCCACCCCCCATGCTTCACAGTACGTATGGTGTTCTTTGGATGCAACTCAGCATTCTTTGTCCTCCAAACACGACAAGTTGAGTTTTTACAAAAAAGTTATATTTTGGTTTCATCTGACCATATGACATTCTCCCAATCCTCTTCTGGATCATCCAAAGGCACTCTAGCAAACTTCAGACGGGCCTGGACATGTACTGGCTTAAGCAGGGGGACTGCAGGATTTGAGTCCCTGGCGGCGTAGTGTGTTACTGATGGTAGGCTTTGTTACTTTGGTCCCAGCTCTCTGCAGGTCATTCACTAGGTCCCCCCATGTGGTTCTGGGATTTTTGCTCACCGTTCTTGTGATCATTTTGACCCCACGGGGTGAGCTCTTGCGTGGAGCCCCAGATCGAGGGAGATTATCAGTGGTCTTGTATGTCTTCCATTTCCTAATAATTGCTCCCACAGTTGATTTCTTCAAACCAAGCTGCTTACCTATTGCAGATTCAGTCTTCCCAGCCTGGTGCAGGTCTACAATTTTGTTTCTGGTGTCCTTTGACAGCTCTTTGGTCTTGGCCATAGTGGAGTTTGGAGTGTGACTGTTTGAGGTTGTGGACAGGTGTCTTTTATACGGATAACAAGTTCAAACAGGTGCCATTAATACAGGTAACGAGTGGAGGACAAAGGAGCCTCTTAAAGAAGAAGTTACAGGTCTGTGAGAGCCAGAAATCTTGCTTGTTTGTAGGTGACCAAATACTTATTTTCCACCATAATTTGCAAATAAATTCATAAAAAATCCTACAATGTGATTTTCTGGAGAAAAAAAATCTCAATTTGTCTGTCATAGTTGACGTGTACCTATGATGAAAATTACAGGCCTCTCTCATCTTTTTAAGTGGGAGAACTTGCACAATTGGTGGCTGACTAAATACTTTTTTTCCCCACTGTATGATAAAAAATTACAGACCTCTACATGCTTTGTAAGTAGGAAAACCTGCAAAATCGGCAGTGTATAAAATACTTGTTCTCCCCACTGTATATGGACGAGCGATGTCAGAGCGTCATGGACAAAGATACAGTAGAATAGTATAGAATACAATATATACATATGAGATGAGTAATGCAAGATATGTAAACATTATTAAAGTGGCTAGTGTTCCATTTCTTAAAGTGGCAGGGGATTTCTAGTCTATGTCTATAGGCAGCAGCCTCTAATGTGCTAGTGATGACTGTTTAACAGTCTGATGGCCTTGAGATAGAAGCTGTTTTTCAGTCTCTCGGTCCCAGCTTGATGCACCTGTACTGACCTCGCCTTCTGGATGATAGCGGGGTGAACAGGCAGTGGCTCGGGTGGTTGATGTTCTTGATGATCCTTTTGGCCTTCCTGTGACATCGGGTGCTGTAGGTGTCCTGGAGGGCTTGTAGTTTGCCCCCGTAATGCATTGGGCAGACCGCACCACCCTCTGGAGAGCCTTGTGGTTGCGGGCGATGCATTTGCCGTACCAGGCAGTGATACAGCCTGACAGGATGCTCTCAATTGTGCATCTGTAAAAGTTTGTGAGGGTTTTAGGAGCCAAGCCACATTTCTTTAGCCTCCTGAGGTTGAAGAGGCTCTGTTGTGCCTTCTTCACCACACTGTCTGTGTGGGTGGTCCATTTCAGTTTGTCAGTGATGTGTATGCCAAGGAACTTGAAGCTTTCCACCTTCTCCACTGCGGTCCCATCGATGTGGATAGGGGGGTGCACCCTCTGCTGTTTCCTTAAGTCCACGATCATCTCCTTTGTTTTGTTGATGCTGAGTGAGAGGTTATTTTCCTGGCACCACACTCCCAGAGCCCTCACCTCCTCCCTGTAGGCTGTCTCATCATTGTTGATAATCAAGCCTACTACTGTTGTGTCGTCTGCAAACTTGATGATTGAGTTGGAGGCGTTCTTGGCCACGCAGTCATGGATGAACAGGGAGTACAGGAGTGGGCTGAGCACGCGCCCTTGTGGGGCCCCAGTGTTGAGGATCGGCGAAGTGGAGGTGTTGTTTCCTACCTTCACCACCTGGGGGCAGCCCGTCAGGAAGTCCAGGACCCAGTTGCACAGGGTGGGGTTCAGACCCAGGGCCTCGAGCTTAATGATGAGCTTGGAGGGTACTACGGTGTTGAATGCTGAGCTATAGTCAATTAACAGCATTCTTACATATAGTGAGGGAAAAAAGTATTTGATCCCCTGCTGATTTTGTACGTTTGCCCACTGACAAAGACATGATCAGTCTATCATTTTAATGGTAGGTTTATTTGAACAGTGAGAGACAGAATAACAACAAAAAAATCCAGAAAAACACATGTCAAAAATGTTATAAATTGATTTGCATATTAAATGAGGGAAATAAGTATTTGACCCCTCTGCAAAACATGACTTAGTACTTGGTGGCAAAACCCTTGTTGGCTATCACAGAGGTCAGATGTTTCTTGTAGTTGGCCACCAGGTTTGCACACATCTCAGGAGGGATTTTGTTCCACTCCTCTTTGCAGATCTTCTCCAAGTCATTAAGGTTTCGAGGCTGACGTTTGGCAACTCAAACCTTCAGCTCTCTCCACAGATTTTCTATGGGATTAAGGTCTGGAGACTAGGCCACTCCAGGACCTTAATGTGCTTCTTCTTGAGCCACTCCTTTGTTGCCTTGGCCGTGTGTTTTGGGTCATTGTCATGCTGGAATACCCATCCACGACCCATTTTCAATGCCCTGGCTGAGGGAAGGAGGTTCTCACCCAAGATTTGACGGTACATGGCCCCGTCCATCGTCCCTTTGATGGGGTGAAGTTGTCCTGTCCTCTTAGCAGAAAAACACCCCCAAAGCATAATGTTTCCACCTCCATGTTTGACGGTGGGGATGGTGTTCTTGGGGTCATAGGCAGCATTCTTCCTCCTCCAAACACGGCGAGTTGAGTTGATGCCAAAGAGCTCAATTTTGGTCTCATCTGACCACAACACTTTCACCCAGTTCTCCTCTGAATCATTAAGATGTTCATTGGCAGGGGGACCTTTGATTTCTTAAGCAGGGGGACCTTGCGGGCGCTGCAGGATTTCAGTCCTTCACGGCGTAGTGTGTTACCAATTGTTTTCTTGGTGACTATGGTCCCAGCTGCCTTGAGATCATTGACAAGATCCTCCCGTGTAGTTCTGGGCTGATTCCTCACCGTTCTCATGATCATTGCAACAATGATCTTGCATGGAGCCCCAGGCCGAGGGAGATTGACAGTTCTTTTGTGTTTCTTCCATTTGCAAATAATCGCACCAACTGTTGTCACCTCCTCACCAAGCTGCTTGGTGATGGTCTTGTAGCCCATTCCAGCCTTGTGTAGGTCTACAATATTGTCCCTGACATCCTTGGAGAGCTCTTTGGTCTTGGCCATGGTGGAGAGTTTGGAATCTGATTGATTGATTGATTGCTTCTGTGGACAGGTGTCTTTTATACAGGTAACAAGCTGAGATTAGGAGCACTCCCTTTAAGAGTGTGCTCCTAATCTCAGCTCGTTACCTGTATAAAAGACACCTGGGAGCCAGAAATCTATCTGATTGAGAGGGGGTCAAATACTTATTTCCCTCATTAAAATGCAAATCCATTTATAACATTTTTGACATGCGTTTTTCTGGATTTTGTTGTTGTTATTCTGTCTCTCACTGTTCAAATAAACCTACCATTAAAATTATAGACTGATCACTTCTTTGTCAGTGGGCAAACGTACAAAATCAGCAGGGGATCAAATAATTTTTTCCCTCACTGTAGGTATTCCTCTTGTCCAGATGGGATAGGTTAGTGTGCAGAGTGATGGCGATTGCATCGTCTGTGGAGCTATTGGGGCGGTAAGCAAATTGAAGTGGGTCTAGGATGTCAGGTAAGGTAGAGGTGATCCTTAACTAGTCTCTCAAAGCACTTCATGATGACAGAGGTGAGTGCCACGGGGCGATAGTCGTTTAGTTCAGTTACCTTTGCTTTCTTGGGTACAGGAACAATGACGGGTACAGGAACTATTTACTCTATTCCCTCTGACTGCGCAATCCACGCTCTCCACTATAAAAAGCATCTAGACATTATCTCATTTCTTTTAGACTAAGATTTAGTTTTCAACAGTGGAGATTTGTATAAACCTTGCTGTCTGTCTCTCTGACATTTGCAACATTGTTTAAATATTCAAATTCGATCCCCAGCTGTCCCATAGTAATGAACATGTCAGGAGTTGGGAGGAGACAGACCGGCAGGCAGCTTTTCTCAGCCAGTCGAAATCATGAATCAGCATCATTTTTATGGATATATACAAAGAACTATCAATAGAAAACAGGTCAAATGAAACGAAGTCCAGATAGTTTGAAGTATTTCCAGCTTCAGTCTGAAGTGAAACCAGTGATTGTCAGATATATTGGCACGGTTTGCCGGCCTTCGACGACTCCGTCTCGGCCCTAACAACACCCATGCCAATATCTCCTCCAAACACCGGCTTCTCGGGCATTATCACTTAAGTAGAAACGTCTAGGCACAACAACAGCTCAGCCACAAAGTGGTGGGCCACACAAGCTCACAGAACGGGACCGGTTAGTGCTGAAGCGCGTAAAAATGGTCTGTCCTCGGTTGCAACACTCACTACCGAGTTCCAAACTGCCTCTGGAAGCAACGTCAGCACAAGAACTGTTCGTCAGGAGCTTCATGAAATGGGTTTCTATGGTCGAGCAGCCACACACAAGCCTAAGATCACCATGCGCAATGCCAAGCGTCAGTTGGAGTGGTGTAAAGCTTGCCGCCATTGGACTCTGGAGCAGTGGAAACGCGTTCTCTGGAGTGATAAAGCACGCTTCACAATCTGGCAGTCCGATGGACAAATCTGGGTTTGGTGAATGACAGGAGAACGCTACCTGCCCGAATGCATAGTGCCAACTGTAAAGTTTGGTGGAGGAGGAATAATGGTCTGGGGTTGTTTTCATGGTTCGGGCAAGGCCCCTTAGTTCCAGTGAAGGGAAATCTTAATGCTATAGCGTACAATGACATTCTAGACGATTCTGTGCTCCCAACTTTGTGGCAACAGCTTGGGGAAGGCCCTTTACTGTATCAGCATGACAATGCCCCCGTGCACAAAGAGAGGTCCATACAGAAATGGTTTGTCGAGATCGGTGTGGAAGAACTTGACTGGCCTGCACAGAGCCCTGTCCTCAACCCCATCGAACACCTTTGGATGAATTGGAATGCCGACTGCAAGCCAGGCCCAATCGCCCAACATCAGTGCCCAACCTCACTACTGATCGTGGCTGAATGGAATCAAGTCCCCGCAGAAATGTTCCAACATCTAGTGGAAAGCCTTCCCAGAAGAGTGGAGGCTGTTATAGCAGCAAAAGGGGGAGCAAATCCATATTAATGCCCATGATTTTGGAATGAGATGTTTGACGAGCAGGTGTCCACATACTTTTGGTAATGTAGTGTATCTTACTCTCTCTCGCACACATGGGCGAACACAGCAGATATACAGACAGACAGACAGACACACGCACCAACTGAAGCTCTTATCCTGATTGATGGGCTTTAAAGCCTTCATGTTCTTCATCAGTCAGAATAAGAAGTGTGTTTCTTTCTCTACATGGTCTAAAACTCATCAGCTGACTTCAGAGCCCCAGTGTGTCAGTTGAGGAGAGAAGCTTTAGTCACAGTGTGATCACACCTGACTCATTTTCCCACTCTCACTCTCCTCCTCTCTCTCCTCCTCTCTCACCTTCTCGCTCCCACTCTTTTTCTCCTTTAATGGCCTCTCCCTCCCTTTATTTCCCTCCCTCCCTCCATCAGAGCGACCTACCTCCCATTTTTTAAAATCTCTCCCTCTATCACCCCCACGATCTCGCTCCCTCCTTCATCAACCTCTTCTGCCAACGAGTTCTCTCTTTTCTTTGGTAGTCTGCAGAGTCCACTCACTGGTCACACTGGTCTGTCAATGGCTACATCCCAAATGGCACCCTTTTCCCTATATAGTGCACTTATTAGGGCACTAAAGGGGAAATAGTGTGTAATTTGAGACGATGATGTAATAAAGCAGATAGTTGAAGGAATAAAACAAACAGCTCTGCCAGTGTTACTCCTAGAGAGGGAGTAGGGCACCATTTTGGACAAACCCAGTGGTTGATTTATGGTAAAAATGGTCCAAGTGGTCTCTCTGTTGCCTTGGAGGATAACATCCCCAGCCAAGCCAATGTGTCTGACTGAATAAATAAATGTAACATACATTATCTAGGTATAGATAGTCTGAATGGATATGAGCACACAGACATGGTTATTTATTTTTCATTACTGTGTTGGAGTCATGAAGTCACAGAGGGAGAAATAATATTTCTAATGGAAACTAAATGTAATTAAACCGTGAATTTGACCGTGGGTTCTCTTCAATGTCAGACTGAGAGACAGGCCGATTCCTCACTGGACGCACACACACACACATGGACGTGCACACACACACACACACACACTGTGTCTCTCTGACATATACACACACGTGTTCACTCCCACACGCACACGAGTACACACAAATAAATCCCATTGCTGGGAATGAATCTCCACAAAATCAGATAATCCTTCAGGAATCCTTCACTCGCTCTCTTGGTCTCTCTCCATGACACACACACAAACACACACAAATATATACACAAACAAAAACAGCCACATATTGAGAGTATCTGTCTTTATCACCACAGCAGAGCACTGCTATGCAGACGTAAGGAGCTCAGGTGGCATCAATGAATTTACCATATAAATGACATGCCTGTCTGTCTAGAGACAAGATGACAATACTCCCTAGCCTGAAAACTGTTGTGTGTATGTATGTATGTACAGTGAGGGAAAAAAGTATTTGATCCCCTGCTGATTTTGTATGTTTGCCCACTGACAAAGACATGATCAGTCTATAATTTTAATGGTTGGTTTATTCGAACAGTGAGAGACAGAACAACAACAAAAAATCCAGAAAAACGCATGACAAAAATGTTATAAATTGATTTGCATTTTAATGAGGGAAATAAGTATTTGACCCCTCTGCAAAACATGACTTAGTACTTGGTGGCAAAACCCTTGTTGTCAATCACAGAGGTCAGACGTTTCTTGTAGTTGGCCACCAGGTTTGCACACATCTCAGGAGGGATTTTGTCCCACTCCTCTTTGCAGATCTTCTCCAAGTCATTAAGGTTTCGAGGCTGACGTTTGGCAACTCGAACCTTCAGCTCTCTCCACATATTTTCTAAGGGATTAAGGTCTGGAGACTGGCTAGGTCACTCTAGGACCTTAATGTGCTTCTTCTTGAGCCACTCCTTTGTTGCCTTGGCCGTGTGTTTTGGGTCATTGTCATGCTGGAATACCCATCCACGACCCATTTTCAATGCCCTGGCTGAGGGAAGGAGGTTCTCACCCAAGATATGACGGTACATGGCGCCGTCCATCGTCCCTTTGATGCGGTGAAGTTGTCCTGTCCCCTTAGCAGAAAAACACCCCCAAAGCATAATGTTTCCAGCTCCATGTTTGATGGTGGGGATGGTGTTCTTGGGGTCATAGGCAGCATTCCTCCTCCTCCAAACACGGCGAGTTGAGTTGATGCCAAAGAGCTCAATTTTGGTCTCATCTGACCCACAACACTTTCACCCAGTTCTCCTCTGAATCATTCAGATGTTCATAGGTAAACTTCAGACGGGCCTGTATATGTGCTTTCTTGAGCAGGGGGACCTTGCGGGCGCTGCAGGATTTCAGTCCTTCGCGGCGTAGTGTGTTACCAATTGTTTTCTTGGTGACTATGGTCCCAGCTGCCTTGAGATCATTGACAAGATCCTCCCGTGTAGTTCTGGGCTGATTCCTCACCGTTCTCATGATCATTGCAACTCCACGAGGTGAGATCTTGCATGGAGCCCCAGGCCGAGGAAGATTGACAGTTATTTTGTGTTTCTTCCATTTGCGAATAATCACACCAACTGTTGTCACCTTCTCACCAAGCTGCTTGGCGATGGTCTTGTAGCCCATTCCAGCCTTGTGTAGGTCTACAATCTTGTCCCTGACATCCTTGGAGAGCTCTTTGGTCTTGGCCATGGTGGAGAGTTTGGAATCTGATTGATTGATTGCTTCTGTGGACAGGTGTCTTTTATACAGGTAACAAGCTGAGATTAGGAGCACTCCCTTTAAGAGTGTGCTCCTAATCTCAGCTCGTTACCTGTATAAAAGACACCTGGGAGCCAGAAATCTTTCTGATTGAGAGGGGGTCAAATACCTATTTATAACATTTTTGACATGCGTTTTTCTGGATTTTTTTGTTGTTATTCTGTCTCTCACTGTTCAAATAAACCTACCATTAAAATGATAGACTGATCATGTCTTTGTCAGTGGGCAAACATACAAAATCAGCAGGGGATCAAATACTTTTTTCCCTCACTGTATGTATGTATGCACGTGAGCTTGAGTGTTTTAAAATGAGGTTTTGTATGTGTGCGTTCATGTGTGTGTGTGTGTGTGCGCGCGTGTGGGAATGTGTGTGCGCGTGTGACGCATGAGTATGTGTGTGTACATGTGCGTCTACAGTACACTATGCATGTGTGTTGCTCTAAGTAGGCTCCCATCTATCTCATAATGAGCTTATCAGAAACGGAGGTGGCAGAATTCAGAGCTGTTGTCTGGTTGGTCATGACTTCCTGTGCTAGTGGTGGTTCTAAATAGCAACCTAATCCCTTTATATTGCACTACTTTTGACCAGAGCCCTTTAAGTAGTGCACTTTAAAGGGAATAGGGTGCCATTTGGGATGCAACCACTGTACTGGGCTGGCTGCTGAAAGTTCTGAGTATGTAGCAAATTCAACAATTGACTTTGACTAAACTTCCTGCATCCATTCCTAAATACAAGGTGAAGGAAGATGAATCTTAACATGGACAAACAGTGAGATTTAACAATCCAGAAACATAACCCTCTATTACACTCTCTCTCTCTCCCCAACTCTTTATTTTCACTCTCTCTGCACAATCCCTTCTGTCACAATAGCAGAATTAGTATATTTAGAACCTAGCAGCCTCCTGGGGCTTCTCATCAAACACTCCCATAACACTGCTGCGCACACACACACAAACTCTCACACAAGACACAGACACAAACCATTCCCTAAACACTGCACAAAACTTAAACTACAGTATTCTCTCATCGCCCTCTCGTTTTCAGAGGCAGGGAGAGGGCATGGATTAGTCTGTACTTTACAGCTGAATCTTGGGATGGTGACAGTATAAATGTCAACCCTGGTCCTGAAGAGCAACAGAATTCCAAAGTAGACTTCTAGCCACTTCATATAAATCTGGATGGATTCCAAATGGACTCCTGTCTAATCTGTTCTGATGACTAAGGGTGAAATTGGAATTGACTACTGGATCTAGAAGAGTGTGTGCGTGTGTGTCTGTCCGTATTCCATACCTTCCTTCCCCAGCAGGAAGTCCAGGAAGTGGTAGGTGTAGGACACGCCCACCTTGGTCTCCACCTGCGGCCGTCGGAGGGTGGAGAAAATCTTCCCGGGACTCCTCTCCTCCCCCGCCCTCCGCAGCTTAGGAAGCCTGCAGCCCATGACCCTGCAGGGAGAGGGCTGGGGGGAGAGACATAGAGAGAGAAAGAGGAGATAGATTGAAAGGAAGAGAGAAAGCCAGGGAGGGTAGAGAATAAGATGGAGAGAGAGAACAGAGATGGAGTGTGGGAGAGAATGAGATAGAGAGAGAGAGAGAGAGAGAGAGAGAGAGAGAGGAGGGAGAACAGAGATGGAGTGAGAGAGAGAGGGGGGGAGAATGAGATGAGAGAGAGAGAGAGAGAGAGAGAGAGAGAGAGAGAGAACAGAGATGAGTGAGAGGGGGGAGAGAATGAGATGAGAGAGAGAGGAGGGGAGAGAATGAGGAGAGAGAGAGAGAGAGAGAGAGAGAGAGAGAGAGAGAGGAGGGAGAGAGAGAACAGAGATGGAGTGAGAGAGAGGAGGGAGAGAGAGAACAGAGATGGAGTGAGAGAGAGGGGGGAGAGAATGAGATGAGAGAGAGAGGAGGGGAGAGAATGAAATGGAGAGAGAGAGAGAAAGAGGAGTGAGAGAGAATAGAGATGAGTGAGAGAGAGGGGGAGATATGAGAGAGAGAGAGAGAGAGAGAGAGGAGGGAGAGAATGAGATGGAGAGAGAGAGAAAAGAGATGGAGTGCGAGAGAAAAATAATTTGCTTAAAGAAAAACTTGTTTCTAAATATACAACAGTCATAGACTATATATACAACAAGTTTTTCTTTAAGCTAATTATTTTTCTCAAGACAAGGTGTTACATTAGAGCATTAAACCCTACGTCTGCCTGCCAAACACACACAGACACGCATGTACACACACACACAGGCACGCAGACACAACCACACACACAGGCAGTCCAGCATGTACACAGAGGCAAACACACAGGCACACACACAAACACACAGACACACTCACGCACACACAACCATACACACGTACACACACCAATAATAGAGGAATATGAATGTGTCAACCATTACATGCCTGGTCGCCTCGGATACGGCCATCCGGTAATCAAATCTGGGCGACTGGGAGCGACATGTTTGATCAGAATGAATTAAAGCAGAAATGAGACTGATTCCCTGCCCTGTCGACCATGACGACATTAGGACTGGAGGAGACGAGAGAAGGAAAGGAGGGGAGATGAAAGAAGGGGAGAGGAGGAAAGGAGGGGAGAGGAGGAAAGGAGGGGAGAGGAGAGGAGGAAAGGAGGGGAGGAAAGGAAAGGAGGGGAGAGGAGGAAAGGAGGGGAGAAAAAAAAGGAGGGGAGGAGGAAAGGAGAAGACATGCTGATAAAGGGTAAAAGTGTAGAGCACAGTATAGAACCATAGAGGAGAAAAGAAGCAGAACGAAGGAACTAGGGATGACAGTTAAGGAACTAGGGATGACAGTTAAGGAAAAGAGTAGAGCAGAGAAAGCAGGGGAAAGGCAGAGGAGAAGAGAGGAGCGGAGTAGATGAGGGTTTAGAGAGGAGGACAGGGGATGTGAGGGAGAAAACAGGAGAGGAGAGGAGCGGAGGCTCCAGAAGTCAGTTGGGTGGAGCGAAGCATCGTCAGGCTAATCCGTTGTGACAGCGTTGCTACGCTCAGACTGTCGCCGCGGTTACGTTAATATCCCCGCCAGACATGGCTGGTTAGAGCCGCACGGAGACGACAGTGTGTGTGTATGAGGTTAAAGTCACACAGAGATGCTGTGATAACTCTGTGTGTGTGTGTTTGAGCAGAATGTGGACCAACCTCAGCCAGATCAGAGTGTATAATGACACCAGGTCCCTTCATGCTCACAGCAGCACAGACACAGACATTAACTCAACTAACAAGCAAAACGGACTGCATAGAGTCACAGATTTACAACTCACTGGTGGTGATAAAGTGTGTGTGTGTGCAGCAGAGCGTAGCATGCTTGCCTAAAAACGTCTAATGAACACATAGCCACGGGAAGTAGCAACCCCTGAGAAATCAGAATACAAAAATATATATCAAAAGAATATACACTGCTCAAAAAAGTAAAGGGAAGACTTAAACAACACAATGTAACTCCAAGTCAATCACACTTCTGTGAAATCAAACTGTCCACTTAGGAAGCAATACTGATTGACAATACATTTCACATGCTGTTGTGCAAATGGAATAGACAACAGGTGGAAATTATAGGCAATTAGCAAGACACCCCCAATAAAGGACTGGTTTTGCAGGTGGTGACCACAGACCACTTCTCAGTTCCTATGCTTCCTGGCTGATGTTTTGGTCACTTTTGAATGCTTTCACTCTAGTGGTAGCATGAGATAGAGTCTACAACCCACACAAGTGGCTCAGGTAGCGCAGCTCATCCAGGATGGCACATCAATGCGAGCTGTGGCAAGAAGGTTTGCTGTGTCTGTCAGTGTAGTGTCCAGAGCATGGAGGCGCTACCAGGAGACAGGCCAGTACATCAGGAGACGTGGAGGAGGCCGTAGGAGGGCAACAACCCAGCAGCAGGACTGCTACCTCCGCCTTTGTGCAAGGAGGAGCAGGAGGAGCACTGCCAGAGCCCTGCAAAATGACCTCCAGCAGGCCACAAATGTGCATGCGTCTCCTCAAACGGTCAGAAACAGACTCCATGAGGGTGGTATGAGGGCCCGACTTCCACAGGTGGTGGTTGTGCTTACAGCCCAACACCGTGCAGGACGTTTGGCATTTGCCAGAGAACACCAAGATTGGCAAATTCACCACTGGCGCCCTGTGCTGTTCACAGATGAAAGCAGGTTCACACTGAGCACATGTGACAGACGTGACAGAGTCTGGAGACGCCGTGGAGAACGTTCTGCTGCCTGCAACATCCTCCAGCATGACCGGTTTGGCGGTGGGTCAGTCATGGTGTGGGGTGGCATTTCTTTGGGGGGCCGCACAGCCCTCCATGTGCTCGCCAGAGGTAGCCTGACTGCCATTAGGTACCGAGATGAGATCCTCAGACCCCTTGTGAGACCATATGCTGGTGCGGTTGGCCCTGGGTTCCTCCTAATGCAAGACAATGCTAGACCTCATGTGGCTGGAGTGTGTCAGCAGTTCCTGCAAGAGGAAGGCATTGATGCTATGGACTGGCCCGCCCGTTCCCCAGACCTGAATCCAATTGAGCACATCTGGGACATCATGTCTCGCTCCATCCACCAACAGACTGCACCACGTTGCACCACAGACTGTCCAGGAGTTGGCGGATGCTTTAGTCCAGGTCTGGGAGGAGATCCCTCAGGAGACCATCCGCCACCTCATCAGGAGCATGCCCAGGCGTTGTAGGGAGGTCATACAGGTACGTGGAGGCCACACACACTACTGAGCCTCATTTTGACTTGTTTTAAGGACATTACATCAAAGTTGGATCAGCCTGTAGTGTGGTTTTCCACTTTAATTTTGAGGGTGACTCCAAATCCAGACCTCCATGGGTTGATACATTTGATTTCCATTGATAATTTTTGTGTGATTTTGTTGTCAGCACATTCAACTATGTAAAGAAAAAAGTATTTAATAAGATTATTTCATTCATTCAGATCTAGGATGTGTTATTTTAGTGTTCCCTTTATTTTTGAGCAGTGTATATATTTTTACTAGTCCTGTATTAGCGAACTGATATAGCCGTCTGCAACGAGGGAAGTAGTGCACTGGGCCTTTACAGCTATGAATGAACAACATTTTAGACGCATTCACATAATTCATCTTCCACTCTTCCTCAAGATTGTTTTCTCTCCTTACTCATTCAGGTAAATTCATACATTTACATTTTAGCTCTTATCCAGAGCGAGTGAGTGCATACATTTTTTTTTCTTTCATACTGGCCCCCCGTGGGAATTAGACCCACAACCCTGGCATTGCAAACGCAATGCTCTACCAACTGAGCTACACGGGCCATGGAGAACATGCTTTCATTTTCAATAACTACAAGAGGAAACTCATCTTTGGGCTGTGATCTTGAGAGAGAGAGAGAGGGTGGAGAGAGAGATTGAGAGGGGGAAAGATGTAGTGAGAGATACTCTCTTGCTTCACTCTCTAACTCCATCTCCCCCCTCTCAAGCGCTCTCTCCAGAGCGAGAGAGAGAGAGAGAGAGAGAATAGCAGGGAGAGAATGAGAGGAGGGGTGAGAAACCTCCAGACAGCCCTAGCCTCCTCCAGACTCTCCGGTCCACGAGCATCATCGCACAGAGACAAAGTATCGCCATGGGAACCGGCACCTTCACATAACAGACACTGGCTGTCATTCATCCCCTTCCCTTCTTCCTTTCTTCCTGTCCTTCACTCAGCTCTCTCCTCTCCTCACTAGGTTTGTTTCTTGTCTGTCTCCATCACTCCCATCCCTACATTCACCATCTACTCCCTTTCTCCCTCCCTCTTACACTCCCCCTCTCTTCTTCTATTCTCTCCATCCCCTGTCCCTACATTCACCCTCTTCACTCCCTTTCCCTACCATGTCTCCCTCCTTACATTTCCCCTCTGTGTCCATGTGTCTCTCATACAGTAGCCCTCTCTCGTCAATTTAAACATTCCCTTCCTTCCTCCCCCACTCCCCTGTCCCTACATTCACCCTTTCTCTCCCTTTCCTTACCAGTCTCCTCTCTCTCTGTCCATATCCCTCTCTCATAAAGTAGCCTTCTCATCAATTTACACACTCCCTTTAGCTCTCTCCCTCTCCTCACATCCCCCCTCTCAGACAGACAGTAGCCGGAGCCTTCTGTTCACATGTGTTATTGCTCTAACAGCAGAAGATGCTTTTCCCATAAAGTAGTCCAACCACATTCTCCACTAATCCTGTAAAAGAGACTGCTTACGTTATTAGAACACACAGATAAACTACAACCATACTCTGTGCCCTAGGCCTGTAAACACACTGTTTGTCTGCTAGCTAGCACACAGGGAGAACATGAAGGTTAAAGTAGGGCAGGAGCAGACACACTTTTAATTGGTTCTACTGTTGAAGATTTTAAAGGCCCAGTGCAGTTATTTCTATCACAATATCTAATCATTTCTGGGTAACAATTAAGTACCTTGCTTCTTAGCAAACAGCAATTTCTCAAGCAATAATTTTGCTAAGACTGTCTGGGAGTGGTCTGAGTGAGGGGCCTAATTGGAATGAGACTAATGGGAGGGATCTGTAACCTAAAAACTAGTTATTATTGGCAGAGAGGTTTGAAACTCTCTTTGTTATTTGTCTATTAACTTATACCGCCTTGTGATGTCACCAGGCAGGCCAAAACTCAGGCAAACTTTTCAAACAGCTCTTACACTAAAACGGCATTATCTTCATTTTCACAATTTTACAGTATCATTCCAACCTCAGTGTGGAAATATATATAAAATGTTTTTGACTGCACTGGGCCTTTAACTGGTTCTACTGCTGAAGATTTTAACTTGTTCTACTGTTGCAGCTTTTAACTGGTTCTACTGTTCTGTTCCAAGCTTTTAACTGGTTCTAATGTTCAAGCGCGTAGGCGCGTTGGGCCAGTATCCAAAAGGTTGCTGGATCGAATCCCAGAGCTGACAAGGTAAAAATCTGTAGTTCTACCCCTGAGCAAGGCAGTTAACTCACTGTTCCCAAGGCGCCGAAGACGTGGATGTCGATTAAGGCAGCCCTCCGCACCTCTCTGATTCAGAGGGGTTGGGTTAAATGCAGAAGACGCATTCCAGTTGAATGCATTCAGCTGTACAACTGACTAGGTATCCCCCTACCTGGTTCTACTGTTCTGTTCAAGCTTTTAACTGGTTCTACTGTTCAAGCTTTTACCTGGTTCTACTGTTCAAGCTTTTAACTGGTTCTACTGTTCTGTTCCAAGCTTTTAACTGGTTCTACTGTTCAAGCTTTTACCTGGTTCTTCCTGCTCTACCTGTGTGTGGTTTGAAGAGTTGGTCTTGTATGATTGATGATGCACTGCAGTCCCAAATAACTGCTCAGCGCTACCTGTGGAGATACATTTTGGCATCATCATCATAATCCTATCACAAGGTTGAGGTGAGGCATTTAAGCCACCACTAAAAAGACAGAGCCCTTAGGAGCTGTAAGAGGACTCGGGTGTTAGGGGCTTTGCGCTGGGGTCTTTTTGTTGAAGTGTCATAATTTCAAGGAGCGAGCACACACACACCACACACAGTGGCAGACTTACCATTAGGCAGTAGAAGCAATTGCCTCAGGCCTTACACCATGAAGGGGCCTCATGAGCTGGGCATAATGAAAACAAATTATACTAGTCATCTTTTTTTTTAAATATATATATAATTTCTCAGCTTGAGGACCCCCCATGCTCCGCTCGAACCTGACAGAGTTCCTGTGCTTTTTTTCACGTGATATGATTGCAAACTTGACTTTCACTGAAATGAAGCTGCAGCAATGAGGTGCTTTCAGAGGAGGGCAGAGAAAAGAAAGGAAGAAGATTTTATTTTAACAGAAAGATAACTTAAGTTAATGCATTTCTTTAGTAAAATAAACAAGTACTGCTGATAATACTGCCATTGTTGTTGAGGCCCATGTCATACTCTTTTTGGCCAGACAGCATCAGATACATGGGCTACATATAGTTAGACAGAGGGGCGCTGTTTCGCTCGCTAGGATGCTTTCTCCTGTGAGATAGTTTCAGCCACTTGTGAATTAAAGGAAAGTTGGCGGGTGCACAGTGCACGGTTCGGATATTTTGGGATGAAGGTGAGAAGGTAATCTACTTTTTGAAGTGATTTGTTTGACAATCAGATGAAAACATAATGAATGGTTGTGTTCGTGGCACATTAAAAGGTAATATATTTTTACATTCTAGTAATTTAGCAGATGCTTTTATCCAGAGCTACTTACAGGAGCAATTTGGGTTAAGTGCGTTGCTCAAGGGCACATCGACAGATTTTTCACCTAGTCAGCTCGGGGATTCCAACCAGCAACCTTTCGGTTACTGGCCCAACGTTTTTTTTTTTTAGATAACAAAAACATTTAATATGTTTTATTTAACGAAAATGCATGGTCATACATACGAACACTTACAGAAAGGAAGGAATAGGTTAAGAGTTAAACATTCCCACTGATTGAAAGCGTTATAGTAACAATACAGAAAAACATTTCAATATAAAATGCCTCTAAAGAAATTTCAGCGTCAAAATACAAACTTCATCCTAGATACGTAAGCATAGGGACCAGTCCTATAACCATAGTGAATAATTATGGGCTTCAGTTACAACAACGCAGAGGAAATGGAAGTGTCCATTAGAATGACCAGTCCAGTTAGACTGCTGTGCCTCTCTCCAGATTCTGCTTGATCTCAGCTGTGTATTTGCCATAGAACCACTCTGCCTTCTTGTTGAACTTGGCATTCCTCTCGTTGATGTAGTCGATGTCTGCGTCATCGTTGTAGGCCCTACGCCGGCTGTATTTCACCCGCTTCTCGATCTGTTTCTCCACATCCTCCACCATGCGGTAAATGCCCTCCTTGGATGGGACGTGGGTCCCATGGATCAGACTGTTGGATGTGGGGTGGAACTCCTCACCACACTGCTCTCGCTGCCGTCCATGTCTGGTTTGATCTGCTTGGTGAGGTGCTGGTACTGTCGCAGCTGGGCCTCTGCGTAACCTGAGAATCCTGGGTCAGGGTTCTGCTTCTTCTTTCGCTCCCACTGCTCAGCATCCTGATCACCAGCAGTTTCACCCTGTCATAGTCCTCCCCTTTGGCTGCACACTCCTTTTTATTTTAAATCGGTCATGAGTTCCCACTCCAGACGGGCTTTCTTAGCCTCTCAGTTAGTTGGCAGCTTCATTCTCTTGTCCTCCTCCACAACCTCCTTGTGATTGAGTTTGCGTGCTTCATTCCTTTTGAAATGCAGTTCCCGGAATTTTCAGTCTCTCCTCTCTCTTCTGAGATGCAGCACTTTCGGCCCAACGTTCTTAACCACTAGGCTACCTGCTGCTGTATTACATTTTTACAGTTAAATAACGTCTTTACTATAAAACCATTTATAGTACTGGCCTCTGCCTGGGGCCTCCAAATCACTAAATCCACCCCTGCACGCACGCACACACACGCAGGCAGACAGACACACACTAAACTCTAGCATTAAATGAGCAGCAAAGGAAGGAGGAAAGAGAGAGAACTGATAGAGAGACGAAGGAAGGGGGGGGTATCTCATTAGAGCTGCTCTGCTCTTGTAACAGAGCGTTTTTAAATGACAGCGCAACCAAACACGGATTACACGCGAGGATAATCCGTCTGTGCTGTGCCAACGCTCCTCTCTCTGCAATCTTCTGGGAAGCGCGAGGGTGCGGAGAAGCGCCATTCATCTGCTGCTGAGGGCGAGTGCGAGATAGGCACGCAGATGAGAAGGTTTACACTAAATATAGAAGGGGACGCAAGGGAGAGGATGAAAAGAGAGAGGGGATGTGAGAGAGAGAGCATGGGAGAGTGTCAAGTCGCTCAGAGGGAGGCATGATCCCTGAAGAAATAAAAATTAACCTAAACGGGTGTAGGCTATATAATGAATACGATTTTGCACTTAAGAGGAAAAACCCTCTTTGACATTGATGAATTGCCTGCAAACAATGTCATCCAATTCATTTCAAATGGGTAGCCTAGCCTACTTTCCATGAATTGGACCAGAAGTATTGTCTAACACCAAGTCCTTTGAATTTTGTAAACTTTTTATTGGTGGTGATTTAAAAACCTTAAAAGGCTTATTGCAGTCAAAAACGTTATTTCCCTGATTTTGTATCTATTTCTACACTATGAGGTTGGAATAATAGTGTGAAATTGTGAAAATTATGATAATAGGATTTTAGTGTAAGAGCGGTTTGAAAAGACCACCTGAAATTTCAGGGATGGCGTTTTGGCCTGTCTGGTGACATCATCTGGCGGTAAATTAGTTAATAGACCAATAAGAGAGTTCCAAACCTCTCTGCCAATAACAGCTAGTTTTCTGTTTTCCCCTCCTCACTCTGACCACTCCCAGACAGTCCTAGCAAAATTCTTGCTTGAGAAATTGCTCTTTGCTAAGAAGCTATTTTTGTTTCTGGTTGACCATTTTGATTGAAAACAATCCCATTAAGGTACTTCATTGTTACCCATAAATTATTTGATATTGAGATAAACGGCTGCATTGGGCCTTTAAGAAAACGCCAAAGGCAAATTGCACGAGTTTGCATGGGCCAACATGGAGCTCGCCTGTGGGTTTGCCTTTTTGCTCCGGCACGCTCACCGCACGTGGCGAACTGCTTGGTGCGCATTATAAGGATGGCAGTTTAGCGAACGGGAAATGATACATGACAGGTCGCTTACACACCGAATCACTCTCTCGCACATTTCCCCCACGCTCTCCAGCAGCGCTTGACACAATTTACTCTCTGTCACGTATATCTGGGCTTCAGCCTCTGCTTGGAATACTAACCACACATAGTATCTGGCACAGGCATCATCATCATACAGCAGATAAGACTCGTTAGGCTACAGATTTCGGCAGAACGTATGTGCAGCCTGGAGAGAATTGGTCGGTTATTAACCGTTGTGACCCGAACTTGTGCTGTGCCCAAAAAACAAGCCCGTGTATGGGATCCATCAGTCTATACGTTAGGCTACTATCCCCCTCTTTCTAAAAAGTTAACACTGCACAGTTGAGCCTACACACGTCTCATTAAACATATCTCCCAATACTTTATTTTTGTCTTTGAGGCCCCAGAGAGATTTTGCCACTACAACATAAATAGGTTCTGAGAATACTTCCTTTTCGTTTAATCTAGGAACATAACACCCGTGAACTCTGCACCACATTTCCATATCTCGTCTTCATAAAAACATTTCATTCGTTTTTAGAGAGAAGACAAACAAAACATAAAAAAGGTAGCCTACCGTTTGGAATCACGCGCAGAGAAGTCTCTCGACAGTCAGGACGCATGGGCAAGCAATGAGCTCGTGTGTTCACACCGTTACCGACACACAAACAACCCCAACTTTCTGTGGTAAAAGTGTCTTCGGGATGTTTTCCTGAGCGCCTGTCTGTCAATCCCCTGTCCTCTGCGTAATCACCCCGGTTGACGAGCCACAAACAGCCGTTAAGGTCATACTGCTCCGGTAACGGGAAAGCCCGAATCCTCCCTCTTGACAACTGTACGGTACTGTATCTCTCGGGCAGCCAGATGCGCGTGATAACTCCTCACACACACTCGGTTCTCCCCTCCCTCCCTTTCTATATCTCCCTGTGTGCGAGAGCGTCAGGGCAGTCCGCCTTTCTACTTCCCTCCTTTGCTTATTGAACAGTCGCTACAGTTGCAGAAGGCTGGTTTAACATACAAAGAGGGAAGAGTAAGAGTATGCGTTAAGAGGATGCCACAGAGACTTTACAATTGAGATTGTGTGTGTGTCTGTGGGGGGCATCCTCTGGGTTCAGTCAGTCATGGACAAAAGTGTTTTTAAGGTAATGGGTTAAAATCTGTGTTACAAGGGGGCCAACGTGTGTGTATGGACGGGTGTGTGTCCAGAGTGTCTGGGGCTCATGTTAGGCGTTGGTCGCCACTGTAAATACATATTTCATAAGGACTATCCAGACTTCTCCATAATTCAGAGCAGTCTGGATAGCAGCTACTTTTCATTAACAACCAGAAATAACTATATATTGTCTGGTTCATTAAGAAAGATTAACTTAGATATGTTTTTGGTTGTTGAGTCAATTATTAGACAATGCCAATTTCAAGCTTATCTTTCAAAAAAATAAAAAGGTATTTCAGAAGATTTAGGCAAGTTAGCTGGCTAACTCATTGATCCTGCGTTGTAGTATAACCCTGATTAAAACTGGGGGAGAAGTGTTAGCTTGAAATTGGACTGATGGTACACAGTAGAACTGTCAAAAAAAGATTAGAGCTTTGCGTTAAGTACAGGAGATTGTGTGATTAGTTCATTAAATCAATTTTATTTATTTTTTAAACAAAATAAATCCAAACCATAAATTGTCAACATGAACACTTCAACAAGAACCCAACTTAAACCAGAACAAAATAGTGACATACCAAGGCTCTCTGTAACCATCACAATCCTATCAGTAACCATTGCATTCCTAGCAATATGATCAGATTCCTATAGGATCAATCACCTAGATTACATCCCAAATGGCACCCTATATAGTGCCCTACTTTTGACCAGAGCCCTATGGGCCCAAATGTAGTACACTATAAGGAATAATGTGCCATTTTAAACACAACCCTAGTTCCAACAATGCACAGGGAGCAGCAGGAGAATTGACATACAGAGAGAACACTAAACCAAGAGATCCATGACATAATACAACTATGTGCATCGAGGGTGCATTTATAAGAAATCCAGGGCAGGTAAAACTGTAGTCTGTACACCTGGGCAAAACGCTAGATGGTTCCAAATAGGAAATCCCAACCATGACCCCAAAGTGACCCTTTAAAGTGGGACCTTAGTTTTCTTTCTAGAACTATCAATCACACTAAAGGGAGGCAAGGACATGGGAATTAGACAGTGATCAGTGCTACCAGTACATACTAACAACAGTCCCTCAGTCTCTAGAACAGGGGTGCCCAAACTCGGTCCTGGGGGGGGGCCCCCCTGGGTGCAAGCTTTGATTATTTGAATCAGCTGGGTAGTGCTAGGGCAAAACCCAAAACATGCACCCCTGATGGGGGGTGCCCAGGACCGAGTTTGGGAAACGCTGGCCTAGAAGACAAAGACCGGGAGTCAAAAAATAGATCTCAACTGATATCAAAATAATGAATATCTTCAAATGCTAAATGTGTTTATCACTTTTAAATGCAACCAGTTAACCCGTCGGGCTGAAAAGTGATTATAATCAAATTGAAAAGACGGTGTTAATGCGTCATAAATAAATAAAATCACACCACCTCTAAAAAGAAAGCAAAACATTCGTATAAAACAGACTGTGAACAAATCAATCAGTGCAATAAAAAAAATATATATATAAAGTGACCTTTTTAAGAGAACTTACACCAGTAGTGATGGAACGCATTGCTTTTAGTTATGTCCTTCATTTCAGAGTGAATTAAAACAGGTTTCCCAACCCAGGCTGCATTATAAAAGTAGTTTATCAACACCTTCAGGTGAAATTGACTCAATGATTTTCCTCTTGGCGACGTACTGCAAGAGCTGGAACCGTCTAAGAAACATTGGCCACAGGATCCATAACTTTGGAAACGGCAACACTCGAAGGTCTGCATCCCAAATAACACCATATTCCCTATATAGTTCACTACTTTTGCTCAGGATCCTAGTCAAAAGTAGTGCACTAAATAGGGACAAGGGTGCCATTTGGGACACACCCTAAGAAACATTGGCCACAATAAAAGGATCCATAACTTTGGAAACAGCAACACTCGAGATGAAATCAGTGCATCCCAATTGTAAATACACTATAACATCGATTCAATAAACCCCTCTTAACAGAAAAGCAGGCAGGCACTTCTAATTCAGTGATGTAAATCAAAATAAAAAGGTGATTGAAGTAGCTTATTAAGACAGGAACCTGTCAAGAAATGAAATAAAAGAGCACTAAGGTAACAGGAGTGCCTGAAGAATAATGTGCCAGTGTTGTACCCAATTCTGCCCCCATAATAATTTGATGCATTAGTTTCTTAAATCAGAAGAATATGGGGATGGAAACTTGAATTAATAATAGAAAAAGTTAAATCGGAACTAACAATATTCTAAAGATGAATTTGTTGCATTACAAATATATGTACAGAGGCCCAGCAAAAAGCTTACACCCAAAGTAAAATTAAAATAATTTCAACATAAATATTAAAACATAAAATATAAATATGTACAGATGAGCTTAAAAGTATTTTCTTTTTGGGGGTTTGGGACAATAAAAAAAAAAAACATGAAAATCCCAAACGACGACAAAAAAAAAAAAAGGGGGGGTGACACCACCATGCCCTGTGCTGTGGACAAGCTGAAGCTCCAAAATCACTTCCTCCCTTCCCTGCATGACAGTGGTTGAGGTGGGTTGAAAGCGGCCCAAACGCCAGGACCGTGGTCCTAGCCAAGCCAATCAGAGCCCGGTCACAGTGACCACGCCCATCGGGTGCAGGTGTCGAGCCACCGCGGTCTCAAAGCGAGTGAGGGATGTCGGAGAGAGAAAGCATCCTGAAAATGTATATATTTTAAAGTCTGTTGCTTCTAGCGCTCTAAAGGCCAGTATGTCACCTTGTGCGCCAGTCTGCATGGAGACGTCGCCCCCTGTGGTGGACAGAGGAATAACAAGCATTCAGTCAACCATCAGGATTCTAGAACTTTTTCAATGGGAGAATATTAATTGCATTTATTTTATTCCTCGCGTCCTCTCCGCGCCTCCTTTTCAAAACCCATTGGGTTATCTCGTCCTCAAATTGTATTGGAAAAGAAGGCCTGAGGTCCATCTCAATTTGACTGAGAAGGAGGCGAGGAGATAGGATGCGAGGAATCGCAAGAAGACAAATTGAGACTGTCCACACAGTCTGACAACTAGAGGAAATAGGATAGAGTATGTTCTTCAAGAGTGACAGATTCTGCCATCATCCCTGACAGTCAACAGACAAAAAACAACAACAGATAATTCACTAATTGAGCATTTAAATCAGCACTTTGGAGAACAGTTGAGATGAGTTGTAAGAACAATGAAGAGATGGAGAAAGACTTGATAGAAATGGCAGATGAGAAGAGAAGTTGAGACAGCAGAGGAGAAGGGAAAGATGGATAGAAAGGTTAGCGAAACCAAAAGAGAAAGAAAGGTGGAGGCACAGGGGAAGACAGAGATAAATGTGTGCGCTTGCCTGGTAAAACGGGAGGGTCAATGTCTGTGTGTGTGTGTGTGCGCGTGCTAACCTGGTACAGTGGACTACAGCAGAGTCAGCAGAGTCGGGACTCCACAGTCCACAAAGTTCTGGAAACGGGGCACCACATCACATCACATAATGAGCCGGCTGAAACAACCACAGTGAACCTTAACACAGGAACTACTACAGCAAAAACACCCTTGGTGAAAATTACAGTCATCCTTAGCCAACACATTAATTTCTGAAAATACTGATACACCCTGGCAGATGGTCGATATTATGTCCGCTTAAAGCATTCACACCAACATGACAATATAGGCTTTAACCAACACTGCCACCCAGTGGCCATTACTCGATCAGACAACAGGGATGGGCAACCTGATGTTGAATTGCATTGAATTCTATGTCGGGCAGAAATGAGTGTTTGAATCAGGAAAGTCTTCTACGAGCCAGAAGTTTAATAAAATGATATTTTAATGTACTTTACCGGTTGTCCGTGCGGTTGGTCCATTTGGCAGTAGGAATGTGAGAATATATATCCACAGGAAAGTATAATTACATCAACTTTTCAAATAACTGGTAGTGCGTTCAGATTTTGATCAACCATGTACACGAGCTCTGCAAGTATGCATGCATCTTGTGCATGTATTTTTATCTTGTTCACTTGCTTCAGGTGATAGAAATCTGAACGTACTACCAGCGCTTTGAAAAGTTGATGTAATTCCTGTGGATATATTGTCTCACATTCCTACCGCCAAATGGACCAACCGCACAGACAACAATTAAAGTACGTAAAAATATCATTTTATTCAACATTCTGGCTTGTAGAAGTCGTGAGACAAAATGCTCATTTCTGTCCGACGTAGAATTCAATGTCGGGTTTCCAGGCAAGGCAACTGGCGGTCCGCGGGGAACTCAGTCGGGGTCTTAACTTACTGTTAAGAGTTAAAATAGTGGTATAATTATTTTTGGGGGATAATTTTTTTTTTCTCTTGTTATGTCAGTCACTGATAGTCACTCAATTATCCCATGTCAG
Source organism: Coregonus clupeaformis (assembly GCF_020615455.1). NCBI lineage: Eukaryota > Metazoa > Chordata > Actinopteri > Salmoniformes > Salmonidae > Coregonus > Coregonus clupeaformis. Next base: position 41,535,981 of record NC_059199.1, read on the forward strand.
CTAAAAAAATGTTGATTGCTAAGTTAGTCTAGACAGCTATCTAAACTTGTCGAATTACCGACCGGGGGACCCACATGATTTTGTTTGTCACTCTCATTCAGATATCATATTAAAAACTGCAAACATTTCTCTCTGCCCAATCGCAAAATGTGTAGAATTTCAGGAAATGAACTATAAAACATACCCTTTTTTCCTCTCTGCTGTCCAGAGGGGCTGCTAAAATAAATTGCTCGCAAGGTGGGGCCGCCCCTCCAACAACATTTCGCTTAGAGCCCCCAAAAGGCTAAGGCCGGCTCTGACTGCATCCTTTGGACAAGTAGGACAGATTTTTTACTTGTTAGAAAGCTGAAGTCACGGCCTCCCGAGTGGCGCAGCGGTCTAAGGCACTGCATCGCAGTGCTTGAGGCGTCACTGCAGACCCGGGTTTGAGCCCAGGCTGTGTCACAACCGGCCGTGACCGGGAGTCCCATAGGGCGGCGCACAAATGGCCCAGCGTCGTCTGGGTTAGGAGAGGGTTTGGCCGGGGGGGCTTTACTTGGCTCATCGCGCTCTAGCGACTCCTTGTGTCGGGCCGGGCGCCAGCAGGCTGACTTCAGTCATCAGTTGAACGGTGTTAAGAAGCGCGGTTTGGTGGGTCATGTTTCGGAGGATGCATGACTCAACCTTTGCCTCTCCTGAGCTTGTTGGGGAGTTGCAGCGATGAGACAAGATTGTAATTGGATTTCACAAAATTGGGGAGAAAAAGGGGGTAAAATACAAACAAAAGATAACGCCTGAAGTCACTTGTGTAAAAAATTATGTTTTTAAAAAACATCCATAACACCATAGGCCAAAAGGGTGACTTGAAAATGAGTGAAGTACATAGGAGGGATCTGAAATAATTTTCTGTGCTTGCCTATAGACCACCTGTCAAACTCGATGAATGAAGGTCACTGATTAGTAAGGAACTCCCTTCACCTGGTCGTCTAGGGCTTAATTGAAAGGAAAAATCAACACTAGGCCCTCCATGGAATGAGTTTGACACCCCTGCCATAGACAATGTTATCACCCCCTAGCGGCTATCCAAAATAAATGTACAAAAAAGTAACTAAATAAATAAAAAGGACCGCTACATTTGGCTGGCATGCTCCGGGAGGGACGAGAGGAATCATGACATTGACAAAATATATTTTGTGGAGCCAAAACGTCTCAAATAGCCTATTCCACTCTGGTGGAGCTTTGGTACCAACGAGATTTGTACTAGCCCAGGCCTATCTGGCTTTCTGTGGTACCAACGAGATGTGTAGTAGCCCAGGCCTATCTGGCTTTCTGTGGTACCAACGAGATGTGTAGTAGCCCAGGCCTATCTGGCTTTCTGTGGTACCAACGAGATGTGTAGTAGCCCAGGCCTATCTGGCTTTCTGTGGTACCAACGAGATGTGTACTAGCCCAGGCCTATCTGGCTTTCTGTGGTACCAACGAGATGTGTAGTAGCCCAGGCCTATCTGGCTTTCTGTGGTACCAACGAGATGTGTACTAGCCCAGGCCTATCTGGCTTTCTGTGGTACCAACGAGATGTGTAGTAGCCCAGGCCTATCTGGCTTTCTGTGGTACCAACGAGATGTGTAGTAGCCCAGGCCTATCTGGCTTTCTGTGTGTGCCGAAGCGTGCAGATGGAGCGAGTGACACGGTCAATGAGCCTCACTGGCTGTGCGTCTTGTGATGCAGAGCAAACTCTGCTGTCCTCAGAACTGGATAATTATAAACTGATTCAAATGTTTTCCCCTCATCCTCCTCTCTTATTGGCCTAGGCTACTAAATGCGTTGTAGCTAGGTTGCACATTGCTAGGATAATATGGAAATAGGCCTTGGCGAACTACGCATTTCTTTCATAAGCTTTCCTCAGCTGTAGCCTAAGTTCTCTTTTGACTCCTCATTAGATTTTTCCATTTTGGTATTTTTTCTCTAAATTTCACTTCTTCTCATTCAAATATATGTCATTCAAAATAAATCTGAATGAGAATAGACTCCGACTTTCCTAAAGTTGCAGCTTTTAAATGGGAATAATTATGACATTAAACATTTTATTAGAATAGTTTGGAAAATACTCTTCATAACTTTAATTTGTCTTAATGCTTTTATGATATTTCAGTTAGTAGGATTAGGCTTTTGGTCGTTTGGTTCGCTATGGCAAGAAATTATTTTTTTTCTGGCAGATGCATGCATCATTACTGTCTTATAACGTTTTGCTCAACTGTAAGGTTTGTTCAAATTTCTCATTCGATTTTTATATCTTGCTATTGTTTCTTCTCCCTCTCTCATTATTACCTTAGGCCTCCCATGTTTTGGGGTTATTCAAAAGCAACTTAAAACTTTCTGAGATATGTTATGGAGTTCTAGGCTTCATTCATTGTTTGATCATGAAACAATGCTGCAGGAAAAATGTAGCATGCATTAAACTGAAAGTGGCTTAAAACCCTTTAGAACCAATCGTGGCTGTCAACTGCCTTTTAAAAAAAAATGTATATAGTGGCCGTGATCGGCCTTGTTTTTCTAACAATAATATTGGTCAATATCGCTAAATTAACTTGCTAAGAACCTGTTGTCATATTCGCGTGGCTTGTGACAAGGTAGGGGGGTATACAGAAGATAGCCCTATTTGGTAAAAGACAAAGTCCATATTATGGCAAGAACAGATCAAATAAGCAAAGAGAAACAACAGTCCATCATTACTTTAAGACATGAAGGTCAGTCAATGCGGAACATTTCAAGAACTTCAAGTGCAGTCGCAAAACCGATCAAGCGCAATGATGAAACTGGCTCTCATGAGGACCGCCACAGGAAAGGAAGACCCAGAGTTACCTCTGCTGCAGAGGATAAGTTCATTAGAGTTAACTGCACCTCAGATTGCAGCCCAAATAAATGCTTCACAGAGTTCAAGTAACAGACACATCTCAACATCAACTGTTTCAGAGGAGAATGCGGGAATCAGGCCTTCATGGTGGAATTGCTGCAAAGAAACCACTACTAAAGGACACCAATAAGAAGAAGAGACTTGCTTGGGCCAAGAAACACGAGCAATGGACATTAGACCGGTGGAAATCTGTCCTTTGGTCTGATGAGTCCAAATTTCAGATGTTTGGTTCCAACTGCTGTATCTTTGTGAGACGTGATGTGGGTGAATGGATGATCTCTGCATGTGTATTTCCCACCGTAAAGCATGGAGGAGGTGTTATGGTGTGGGGGTGCTTTGATGGTGACACTCTCTGTGATTTATTTAGAATTCAAGGCACACTTAACCAGCATGGCTACCACAGCATTCTGCAGCGATACGCCATCCCATCTGGTTTGGGCTTAGTGGGACTATCAATTGTTTTTCAACAGGACAATGACCCAACACACCTTCAGGCTGTGTAAGGGCTATTTGACCAAGAAGGAGAGTGATGGAGTGCTGCATCAGATGACCTGGCCTTCACAATCCCCCGACCTCAACCCAATTGAGATGTTTTGGGATGAGTCGGACCGCAGAGTGAAGGCAAAGCAGCCAACAAGTGCTCAGCATATGTGGGAACTCCTTCAAGACTGTTGGAAAAGCATTCCAGGTGAAGCTGGTTGAGAGAATGCCAAGAGTGTGCAAAGCTGTCATCAAGGCAAAGGGTGGCTACTTTGAAGAATCTAAAATATATTTTGATTTGTTTAACACTTTTTTGGTTACTACATGATTCCATGTGTTATTTCATAGTTGATGTCTTCACTATATTATTCTACAATGTAGAAAACAGTAAAAATAAAGAAAAACCCTTGAATGAGTAGGTGTGTCCAAACTTTTGACTGATACTGTAGCTATTCCAATCAGTTAAAATAAAATAACATATTGGTAATGCATTCTTAACAGTTCGCAAAACATAGTCATTCAGAGGGAGTGTCACCTGGTTGACGAGCCGTGTCCTCTGCTCCCCGCTCCAGTGTGGAGAGGCGTACTGGGAGAGGAGCGCAGGGGTCAAAGGTCAGACATACATGTCTAACATGCTTCCTTCTTTTCCTCAATAGGTTATATATGTGGAGAGGAACAGGTGAGAGTGTGTTCATCATGCTATGGTATAATATGAAAGCAGATGTGTGTGTGATCTCTAGCATTTCACCCATGTATATTAGTTTGGATTTGTGTTGATGCGGAATGTGTCATGTTGTAGTGCATGTTTTCATACCAAATGCCACTAGTTCTCCAGGGAACGATACATTTATTCAATGAATACGTTATTCCCCCCTCTGCCTGCATGAGTGTGTGTGTGTGTGTGTGTGTGTGTGTTTGTTTACCTGGTATGCGTAAGCAGTTTGCGAGTAGCTCATGGGCATCTGTGGCATCATGACTCCTGGAAAGCCGTTGTACGAGTAAGGCTGAGAAGAGAGGAAGGAGAAAACGGCAGTGTCAAAGGTAGATGTATGCAAAGTGTCTTCCCTCAGTATAACATCTAAGATAGTCAACTGTCAATCTGGTGTAATTGGGCCATGTTCAGCAGAGCACAACGTTGTGGAACCTTATGTAGAAAACACATGCCTTTGATATGTAGTCAGCTCTATTCATGACAATTCTACCTGCAACGTTCCACAATGTTTGCCTACTGTACGTGGCCCTTGTGTGCTGGGTGGGGTTGGTGCACTTTTAGGACCACTGTTAGTCCTAAAGTGTGAACTGATTCAAGCCCATCTTGCAACACAGACCCTGTGTCCCAAATGGCACCCTGGGCCCTGGTCAAAAGTAGTGCACTTTATAGGGAATAGGGTGCCATTTAGGACACACACAGTGGCTTTGGGATGATGACAGTGCCTTACCTGGATGTAGGGATTGCCCCCATTGAGTACAGGCGAAGGCTGAGCCATGCCCCCTCCCATAGGATAGCAGCAGGTGCAGTAGATGTACTGGGAGGGGCTTATCCAGGGGGCCTGACCAACAAGGTGAGACGGCATGGAACCTGGGCAGGGAAAACAAATAAACAAACATTCCTCCACATTCCAGGCTGACTATAATTGCAGATGCATGCCAGATCTCACAATGCCTAGATAGGTGTTTAACATTTCAGCTAACCACATCATTTGATATAGCAATTTGATGGCCGACTGCAGTCTATCTGGCACGCAACAATTGGTTGATGCAATGTAGTGGACCTAGAACACATTTAGCCACAACCCAGACTTCAGTTGTGGCAATGGAGTACCAAAGGCAAGGAGTAGAAGCCATAAGAAAATGTTGAGACTCAGATATATCAATGGACAAAATGCACACAAACAACACACAGACTCACGTGAGCTCCTTTCCTTCATGATTGCTGGACCCAGTTTGAGTTTCCTCCCTTTAAAACTGATCTGTTGCTACAGAGTAAACATGGTGAAGTCGAAACACATTAGCTTGTGAGTAGAGTGAAGGCAAAGTTTGAAAGACTTGAATCCATTTACGATGTGACCATGTTAAATAAATTACTCTTACTTCAACGATGGTTTGGATGTCGACATCTTCATTGAAGTAAACAAATCCATATCTACACAAAAGTCAAAGAGTGACATTGTTCCATAAAACAATGTTCGGGGATGCACTTTTCTTGACTAAAGGTAGAGCCTACTAATTTGGGACTTACCCTTTGCAGATACCTCCACGGTAAGTGATGATTTTCACTTCCTTCACGGCACCAAATCTCGCAAAGAAGTCCCGGATTTCGTTCTCATCCACCTAGAAAAGGACAATATGAGCAAGTTAGATTATGAAGATGTAGCCGAATCCGTTTGGAAATTATTTTAGCTACTCACCTTCATGTCGATTCCTCCTACAAAAAGTGTGTTTGGAGTCATTTTACCTTCAGGTAAAATATAACCATTTGACAGCTTCAAACTTGCGGCCGTCTGACATCCGTTTCTTTGTTTCTGGATATCCTGGAACGAAGAAAATTAAGTAGCTTGACACTGTTCACACCAGTTGTTTTGCACTTTTCTTCAAGGTGCAACCACAACATGCTGAAGTTGGCAGAAAGATTGTAGCCATCTTTATTGTGGCCAGTATCAGATGGATAATATATTGATCCAACGAGCTAGTTCAGTCACAGGTTAAAATAATTAGTTATACCCTGTGTCCAACCATTCTATCCAGGATTATAATTTTTTTAAAGGCCAGCGGGAAATCTCAGACAATTCTGAGTGCAATCCACTTCTATTTCAGCCATCAGGATATTGTCCACCCTTTCCCGGCTAGCTAGTTGCTAACTACCAATAGAAAAACTGATTAGCTAACGTTAACTATACCAAATGATTATTATTCATATGTGTTATAACTTTGGCAAATCAACTAGCTAGTTAGCCAGCCAGGTAATGAACGATTGCCTATCTTGGATGCCCGTGCCCTGGCTTACTAGCAAGGACAGAGAAGACATGAGGCAACTAACTTTAGCTAGCTAGTAACGTTAGGTATGTTAACTAGAAACGGGGTCGTTTATTGGAGGGCAAATTATTAACTAGTTAACTAAACGACCAAGCTATAATGTTATGAGCTTATTTAATCAAGCATGAGAACTGGCGATACACTTCGTTAATGTTAAGTATTTTAGCTTGCTAGTTAACCTAGAAATGTGATATGTAGCTTGCAAGTTATCTAACTTTAGCTAGCTCACTCCCGAGAAATTGGACAGCGATTTTTTTTCTCACACTCTGTGGTCGAGGGCGATTTATTCAATACTTTAACATTACACATTATGTTTGGGTCATTCTCAAAACACAGATGTAGCTAGCTACTCACCATTTCTAAAACCGTTAAAACCGAATAAATTAAACACACTGCCGCGCAAACTTTCCCCGCTTGAAGTGAAACCGATGACTGTCAAAATCGCTGCTCCACGCGCAACTTCTCACTTGGTGAAGCTAATTGGGATATTCCAAAAAGTACAAGGGTTGTTTTTTCAGTGTGTTTTTATTCTCTGTTGTTTTTTTACGCGTAATTTCGTTACAAGAGTTAACACTATTTAGGGGTGTATTCTTTAAATAAAGACGTCTGATATCAAGCCTCTAGTTTTTCAAATGGTACAACATTTTGAAGATGGTGAATATAAGATGTTTCACAAAGATCGAGAATGTAGCTAGCTTTTTAAAATGTGTGAAAGGATTGTTCACGAATGTAGACATTCAGCAGCAGCTACATTACAACAAATAACTAAATAACCACAGTATGGCATAAAGTACAGTAATAAAATCCATTCCTTTGATGACATTTAGCTAATCGGGTGAATCTGAGTCAGGTCATATGATATTGCTCAGATGTACAGGGAGAGAGAGTGAAATGAAAGATTTGTACAACTAGCCCAAGATAGCCCATAGCCTGGCGTTTCCAATGGGAGCAAATTAATCATAGTGGGCAGATGAAGGAAGAAAGTGGGCAGAGCCAAGCACGAGCTAGTGAGATCCTATTTGCGCGTTCTAGCAATTATTTGCATATTTCCGTCAGGGGGAACGCCAACTCTGTTAAATGCCCCGGTGCAATAGCTCAATTCGCACTTGCACTCGTAAACAAAGCAATTTTATTAGAAACTTTGGCAAAGGGTAAAGTCTACAAAACGCAGTCCACTCTGTTTGTTACAGATTTTAGTTTTGGAAATAGAATCGTATGATTGTGGTCCTCTGTAGCTCAGCTGGTAGAGCACGGCGCTTGTAACGCCAAGATAGTGGGTTCGATCCCCGGGACCACCCATACACTAAAAAAATGTATGCACGCATGACTGTAAGTCGCTTTGGATAAAAGCGTCTGCTAAATGGCATATTATATTATTTATATGAAATGTTTCATCGATTAAAAAATTAGCAGAATCTCGGCCAAAATCCAACCGGATGCTTCACATTTATACATCCGGTGAAATATCTGGCTCATTGTTCTATCTATGGTGAGATGCAGGACAGACATGGCTTACCGATAGGGTGCCCCCTTGCATTTCATAGTATTGAGTCTCTATCAGAGCTCCCAACAATAATTTTATTGTATGTGCAAAATTGTCCTCTGTAGTGGTCATTAGGATGTAAATATATATATAAAAAAGTACATTACAGTCAATGGGTACAGAAGGTGAAAAACATAGTTGAGGCATCTGGGTGTCCACTCCAGAGGACATTTCTTGATAAGCTCTTATTTAGCTCTTATTTAATGTGAAAAAATTATTACACAGTCCTGACAACCCACTTAACTATTCCTGAGATATTCATATACTAGAAACAATTTGAATATAAAAAAAAAAACGAAAGTAATTGCACACACTTCTTTTAACATTTCCATAAAATGTGCTAATTTTGTAGGCAGACATTTTTTTAAGAACCAGGAAGGTAAAGTTGTCAAGGTCACACCCCCACACATGTGATATTGGAAAGCCCAGAATGTCTTCTGAGTGGCGCAGTGGTCTAAGGCACTGCATCGCAGTGCTAACTGTGCCACTAGAGATCCTGGTTCGAATCCAGGCTCTGTCGCAGCCGGCCGCGACCGGGAGACTCATGGGCGGCGCACAATTGGCCCAGCGTCGTCTAGGGTAGGGGAGGGAATGGCCGGCGGGGATGTAGCTCAGTTGATAGAGCATGGCGTTTGCAACGCCAGGGTTGTGGGTTCGATTCCCACGGGGGGCCAGTATAAAAAAAATATGTAATCACTAACTGTAAGTCGCTCTGGATAAGAGCGTCTGCTAAATGACTAAAATGTAAAATGTAAATGTAAATGTTCTCAAAGGGACAACAGGACTTAACACAGTGGTTTGTATGGCCTCAGAGACACGGACCAATAACTGATGTCCACTAGAGAGGACAAAAATGAATAGCTGTTTAATGCCATGTGGGGACCACCACGGTTCACACTTAAAAGTCAAGAAGAGGTGGGCGTGTTTATGGAAACGTAGCCAATATTGCATCTGTACTATGCTGTTGTATGAAAAGTAATCAATAGGTAGGTGCCCAATGTGTAACACTCGCGCAGACAGTGAAGTAATTCGACCAGCTGGAAACATGCTGCTCGTCTACTGTAGTAGTATAGAATATATATGCCTAGGCTACGAAGGTTAGGTGGCTTCAGAATACAGTGAGAACTGACAAGTCAAGCCCCTGAAGCAATTATGTCTAGAAGGAATACAGTTTTTGTCAAACGTGACTTTTCGTAGCAGGTTAGGAGAATTAGGTTAAGGTTTGCTAAAATGCACAAAACCTTTGACGGCAATTTGACAAAAACTGTATACCATCTAGGCATGACCCCCTGAAGCCCGTTGCCTTCACTTCCCTATTATGAAGATGACAATTGCGCTGTCAGGAGTGGTTACAACTGCGCAGGGCACTTGAGGTGTGCCATCCGGTTCACTGTAACAAAAATCTCTTTTTGACTTTTCATTCTGGTGAGTCGCCGGTGATGCTGCAAATGATTTGTATCAGTGGCATTCCCATTCTCGTGTAAAGCAATGTCTACCGACGGAGAAGCAAGATTTGTAGAGGATATCTTTTGGGTAGTCTACTTTGCAAGAGAACACAGGATGTGTGGCTGTCTGTTAAAGCCCGGAGTCGCTTTGGCGCGCTGAAGGATCGTATGATTGTCAGTTATTTCACGTAGCGAGGCGATCACCAATCAAGGCATACACACAGCTACGGTGAACGAAAATCCACATTTGTAGCGGACTTAAAGACCCGTAGGGTGCGCGCCCACCGGTTGCTGGGATGAAACCCTCGCGGAGCAATGGGATGAGCCTCGAGACTCATCGAGCGGATTTGCTGTCCAACGGAGGCTGCGGGATGTCAGACACCGTGACTGCTGTCCAAACCGAGACTGGTCCCGGATCCCCAATGACTGACAAACAGGGAGCGGGAGAAACTACAAACGCCAAAGGAATCCCTAGGCGGAGCAGTATTATCAAGGTAAAGGTTGGGGGGTATTAAATACACCGAACTGACCATACTAAATTGATCTGTAACTGTTCAAGAACACACACACTGTCTCATCTCTTTCTTCCTGGCTCCTATCCGTTTCCTCTCCTCTCCCTGTCTCCTCTCCTTCTCCCTGTCTCCTCTCCTCCTCCCTGTCTCCTCTCCTTCTCCCTGTCTCCTCTCCTTCTCCCTGTCTCCTCTCCTTCCTCCCTGTCTCCTCTCTTCCCTGTCTCCTCTCCTTCTCCCTGTCTCCTCCTTCTCCCTCTCCTCTCCTTCTCCCTGTCTATTCCTTCTCCTTCTCTGTGTCTCCTCACCGCCCTGTCTCCTCTCCTTCTCCCTCTCCTCTCCTTCTTCCTGTCTATTCCTTCTCCTTCTCCTCTCCTTCTCCCTGTCTCCTCTCCGCCCTGTCTCCTCTCCTTCTCCATGTCTTCTCCTTCTCCCTCTCCTCTCCTTCTCCCTGTCTATTCCTTCTCCTCTCCTTCTCCATGTCTTCTCATTCTCCCTCTCCTCTCCTTCTCCCTGTCTATTCCTTCTCCTTCTCCTCTCCTTCTCCCTGTCTTCTCCTTCTCCCTCTCCTCTCCTTCTCCCTGTCTATTCCTTCTCCTTCTCCTCTCCTTCACTTCTTCTCCCTGTCTCCTCTCTTTAGACCACAATGATTGGAAAGACCTGGACAGATGATTGCTTTCACCTATCATGTCAGATCAATGCAGATAAAGGGAAGGATACAAGGAGAGGAAGCCACTTTAGACTATTGTGATGCACCCCAGATACTTGAGCTCCAGCTGCTTGCAATGAATGCAATAAATGCTTGAAATAAATAGGCTACTATTTGGCAGTGGTTTTAATGCCTATCTCTACGCCTACTACTAAACTAGCTTTGCGTTGCCTTCCTCGTCAAGACAGAAAGACAGAGATTGATTCCTAGATCTTTGGACTGGGCTGGATGGAATGACCCACCTGACCCTTGACCCAGCGCCTCCCTCTTTATTCTTCTACTTTAGACAGACTTCATCCCTGTTTTAAACTTTGAAATAAGTCCTTCATTTTCACTTCCCCAAGGCAATCTTTTGATCTGACAACTGGTGAGAAGGACTCGAGTATGTGTTGAAATCATTGCTTGATCTGTGATCACAGCAAGACTTGTCCGAACAGTTGATCTTATATTGATCTTTTGCGTTGCCAGTTTTGTATGATGCTGCTCCCTACAGAGGAATTACTTGTTGTCAGCGTTGGCTCTGTGCCGGTCTGATTCGCTCTCAGCGCTTGGCAGGGCAGGAGGTTGGCCAATTTCCTCACAGTTGATGTTGCAATGTTGCTTTGAGTCACAAACAGTTAGATATAGTGATGACTCTCTCTCTCTCTCTCCTCTGTCTAACTTTTTCTCTCATCATGTTTTGTTGCTGTCACTCTCTTTTTCACTCTCTCTCTAACTTCCTTCCTCTCTCCCTTTTTCTCTTTCTACCCCTTGACCTTATTTGTTTCTGCGTTGCCAGTAAAGGATTGTCAGAAACACAAATGTGTTTACCTTTCTGTCATGCTTCAGGAAAGTTGTGGCGTCTAAAATAACCAGCTCTGTCCCATGCTGGGCTGTAAGTGGCGTTAAATGACTTCTGCGAGGGCGGTGCTGCTCGACGTACGCGGCAGGGTGTGGAGCCAGCTCTGCTATCTGCTGCTGCGTTTGTTTGATGTGGTGGTGGTGATAGCTACAGCACACGTCTAACTTGCAACACACACACTGTGCATCTTCAAAGGGCAGCAGAGCACGACACAGCACGACACAACTGAACGCAAAGCAACATAGACATATATATATATATATATTTCGCAGGCACTTTTATCCAAAGCCACTTACAGTAGTGCATGCAAACATTTTTATATGAGTGGCTCCAGTGGGAATCGAACCCACAATCCTGCCTTTGCAAGTGCAATGCTCTACCAACTAACGTGAGCCACATAGCCTACACACTGAAGTCTAACACATTAAGCTTACCACAAGTAGTCAGTTGACTATCATGCACTAGCTAGCACCCTAGTTGCTCATCTTATTCCCCTGCCCATTTCTCTTTGCACGCCCCTGCTGCCTGCGTGAAAACAACCTGTATGGTTCATCTCAATAATTAAAATCAAATACAATTTGATTTGTCACATGCGCTGAATACAACAGGTATAGACTTTACCGTGAAATGCTTACTTACAAGCCCTTTCCCAACAACACAGAGTTAAAAAGTAAGAAACATTATTAAAAAAATTATAAAGGAAAAAGTAACACAATAAAATAACGAGACCATATGCAAGGAGTACTGGTACCGAGTCAATGTGCAGGGGTACGAGGAATTTGAGGTAATATGTACTTGTAGGTAGGGGTGAAAGTGACTAGGCAATCAGGATAGATAATAAACAGAGTAGCAGCAGTGTATGGTGAAGAGTGTGAAAGTCTGTCTGTGTGAGTGTGTGTGAGCGTGTGGGTAGAGCGACAAGCTCTCACAGTCTCACGTCAGAATTAGATGTGCATCCATGTTTTTCAAACATCAAATTTCAAAGTGTTTGTTTACCTCTCTTTATTGTTCCAAGGTTAAGGTTAGGCATTAACTCCGAATTCTTAAGGTTAGTCATTAACTCAGAATTCTTAAGGTTAGTCATTAACTCCGAATAGTTAAGGTAAGGGTTAAGGTTTGGGATAGGCTTAGAACAAAAATATCACCTCACCTATTTTTTCAGTCTTTCCCCCCTATTGCTCTTCTTCTCTTTCATCTACTCCTCTTCCCTCCTGTCCTCCTCTTACCCCCCTATTCCTCTCTCCATCCTTGGCCTCCTGTCCTAATTTCACCCCTGGCAGCATCCCAAATGGTACCCTATTCCCTACAGAGTTAACTACTTTGGGACAGAGGCCTGTTCAATTCTCTCTTCTTGTCTTGTGTACGTGCAGGGTGGGTAGGTATGTAAGGGTGCTCTTGTGCCCTCTGAGTGGTACCCTGTCTCTGATTGCTACCCTGTCTCTGATTGCTACCCTGTCTGAGTAGTACCCTGTCTCTTTCTAGTACCCTGTCTCTGTCTAGTACCCTGTCTCTGAGTAGTACCCTGTCTCTGTCTAGTACCCTGTCTCTGTCTAGTACCCTGTCTCTGTCTAGTACCCTGTCTCTGCGTAGTACCCTGTCTCTGCGTAGTACCCTGTCTCTGCGTGGTACCCTGTCTCTGTCTAGTACCCTGTCTCTGTCTAGTACCCTGTCTCTGCGTAGTACCCTGTCTCTGCGTGGTACCCTGTCTCTGCATAGTACCCTGTTTCTGAGTAGTACCCTGTCTTTGTCACCCTGTCTCTGCGTAGTAACCTGTCTCTGTCTAGTACCCTGTTTCTGTCTAGTACCCTGTCTCTGCGTGGTACCCTGTCTCTGATTGGTACCCTGTCTCTTTCTAGTACCCTGTCTCTTTCTAGTACCCTGTCTCTTTCTAGTACCCTGTATCTGCATAGTACCCTGTCTCTGTCTAGTACCCTGTCTCTGTCTAGTACCCTGTCTCTGCCTAGTACCTTGTCTCTGCGTGGTACCCTGTCTCTGCGTGGTACCCTGTCTCTGCGTGGTACCCTGTCTCTGCGTGGTACCCTGTCTCTGCGTGGTACCCTGTCTCTGCGTGGTACCCTGTCTTTGTCACCCTGTCTCTGCGTAGTACCCTGTCTCTGTCTAGTACCCTGTCTCTGTCTAGTACCCTGTCTCTGCGTAGTACCCTGTCTCTGCGTGGTACCCTGTCTCTGCGTGGTACCCTGTCTCTGATTGGTACCCTGTCTCTGTCTAGTACCCTGTCTCTGTCTAGTACCCTGTCTCTTTCTAGTACCCTGTCTCTGAATAGCACCCTGTCTCTGTCTAGTACCCTGTCTCTGTCTAGTACCCTGTCTCTGTCTAGTACCCTGTCTCTGCGTGGTACCCTGTCTCTGCGTGGTACCCTGTCTCTGTGTGGTACCCTGTCTCTTTCTAGTACCCTATCTCTGTCTAGTACCCTGTCTCTTTCTAGTACCCTGTCTCTGTCTAGTACCCTGTCTCTGAGTGGTACCCTGTCTCTGTCTAGTACCCTGTCTCTGTCTAGTACCCTGTCTCTGTCTAGTACCCTGTCTCTGTCTAGTACTCTGTGTCTGTCTAGTACCCTGTTTCTGAGTAATACCCTGTCTTTGTCAACCTGTCTCTGCATAGTACCCTGTCTCTGTCTAGTACCCTGTCTCTGCGTGGTACCCTGTCTCTGCGTGGTACCCTGTCTCTGCGTGGTACCCTGTCTCTGCGTGGTACCCTGTCTCTGCGTGGTACCCTGTCTCTGCGTGGTACCCTGTCTCTGCGTGGTACCCTGTCTCTGAGTAGTACCCTGTCTCTGCGTGGTACCCTGTCTCTGCGTGGTACCCTGTCTCTGCGTGGTACCCTGTCTCTGCGTGGTACCCTGTCTCTGAGTGGTACCATGTCTCTGCGTGGTACCCTGTCTCTGAGTGGTACCATGTCTCTGAGTGGTACCCTGTCTCTTTCTAGTACACGTCATCACGCAACTGACGTCATCAGAGCGCGCAACAGAACCGTGTACTGCCTACACTCGGTTTGTTGTTTTTATGAAATCGTTTTTAAATCATAGCTAAAGTTTGCATTGCTACTGATTCCGCGACGCGGTCAGCCTTTACGGCTGGGACCGCAAGTTTGTGTCCCAGACTCCTGTTAAGATGGATGTCTCTCATGGCTTCGCTCACCCCTGGATGTACCACCTGCCAGTACCTGAGCCAGAGAGTCGCTGAGCTGGAGGGGAGAGTATCTGTCTTGCGCCAGATCAAGGAGGACGAAGAACTCCTGGACTCCATGGTTGTACAAACCACCTCCAAAATCGACGACGTCACCTGCCCCTGGCTCGGCACCTCCACTTCTGGGGAGCCTGTAACGGAGAAACTCCATTCGGTTCCCTTAAATGAGCCATGGCCCAGGCTAGGAGCTAAACCGAAAAGCCCGGTCTGTTCCACCACTTCTGCTCCGCAGGGTCCCTCCGCTACATCTCTACTGCTGCCATCTCACTCTCAGGTGGAAGTGCCCAAGCACACTCATCTGCGCTCCTTGCCTACCGCTCGGTCGTCAGTCTCAGCTGCTAGCCCCCCTCAACCTGCTAGGAGGCAGATCACCCGGGAGAGGCCCCGTCATTTACCCAATAAACCCATCTGTAGTCCTTCCGTTCTCGTGGTGGGTTCATCCATGGTCCGAAACGTTTCAATCCGGAAAGCTGAGACTTTCTGCTACCCTGGCACTAGGATCCCTGACCTAAATTCCATGCTACCGCTACTTATTAGCAAGCACTCCGCCGCTTCAACTGTCATTGTCCATGTTGGGTCAAATGACATTAAACTCCAGCAGTCAGAGAAATTGAGAGACGATTTTAAAACATTGATAAATATGCTGCTGGAATCTGGGAAGCAGTGTGTTGTTTCCGGTCCTTTTCCATCCCCACGGATATGGTTTTTAGTCGTATACGCCAATTACACACCTGGCTTAAGGGATACTGCTGCACGATGGGAATTCCTTTTGTGGATAACTTTGCAGCTTTTACAGACCGACCAGGTCTATTTCTTCGGGACAATTTACATCTTAACAGGTATGGCTCCAGCATCCTCTCCACCAACATGTCTCTTACTCTTGCCTCATGTAGAGCCTTTGATACCTGACGTTGTGTATTTTCGGGGGTTGACTTTTGGGATTGTACGCTCCCCTATCAGACTATGTTCAATGCTCCTCTCCCAGTTTCATTAATTAGTCCCTCAATTGCAAATATGGAACAAACTTCAGCTAACAACCTTTCTGCAATTCCTAGATTATTGTCCAATCACCGTATTGCGAATACTACTTACATGCAGAGAGCTATTGTTAGTAGTAATCTTGTCCCCATAAAATTGAGCTCTGTCAATAGCTCGAAAATGGTTTATTGCTCATTCAGTGCAGCTTCAGGTGCTACCTTGGATACTCCATCTGATATGAATTCCCGTAGCAATGGCATTGGAATAATTCATTTGAGTGCTAGAAGCCTGATCCAAAAGTTGGACTTTATAGACATTTTGGTCTCACAATCAAATGTTGACGTACTGATTGTATCTGAATCGTGGCTGTGTGATTCTGTGCCTGATTCAGATGTTCAGTTGATTGGGTACAATATTTATAGAGCTGATAGAGTTGGTAGAGGTGGTGGTATCGTGATTTATGTAAAATGCTGCTTAAATGTTTCTGTGTCCATATCAACCTCTGTCCCAAAGTACTCTGTCTCTGCGTGGTACCCTGTCTCTGCGTGGTACCCTGTCTCTGCGTGGTACCCTGTCTCTGAGTGGTACCCTGTCTCTGCGTGGTACCCTGTCTCTGCGTGGTACCCTGTCTCTGAGTGGTAATCTGTCTCTGCGTGGTACCCTGTCTCTGCGTGGTACCCTGTCTCTGCGTGGTACCCTGTCTCTGCGTAGTACCCTGTCTCTGCGTGGTACCCTGTCTCTGAGTAGTACCCTGTCTCTGAGTAGTACCCTGTCTCTGCGTGGTACCCTGTCTCTGCGTGGTACCCTGTCTCTGCGTGGTACCCTGTCTCTGAGTAGTACCCTGTCTCTGAGTAGTACCCTGTCTCTGCGTGGTACCCTGTCTCTGAGTAGTACCCTGTCTCTGTGACTGAAGTTCATGTTGATTGAGATAACGATAAGACAGAAAAACTCTGTCATCTACCTGTAGGAATCACAAACACAAAGTGTCGTCTGTGCTTCCTGTTTTGCTGTCAGTCACGCACACCAAAGTACCCATGGAGGGGCAGTGGGGGTGGTCAGGTGTAGTGAGTTTGGAACTTTGGTATGGTAGGATATCTTCAACTGTTTGGATGATGTAACAAATCTGGTCTGTGTTTGTAGTACAATATATGGTTATGGTGGAGTGTGTGTTATTCCAATGTGTTTTCTGACTGAGAGAACAGTCTTAGCCTTGGGGGTTGGCAGACAGCTGGGGAAGGATATGGTTTGAATTGTAGCTCCTCCGACCTGCTACTCGGGTTATTGATTGACATCTTTGACCCACTTTAGCCTGCTTTGGCCTACTTTAGACCACTTCTGATTGCTTCAGGCTGTTTTAGAGCAAGTAACCACAGCAAACCAACAACTTTAAATCTATCTTTTTCCTTCAGTGGTTGTGATGGAACAAATTATGTTTTCTGAATCACACAGCTAATCCTGTTCTCTACACACACACATACATACATACATACATACAGTGCCTTCAGAAAGTATTCACACCCCTGGACTTTTTACACATTTTGTTGTGTTACAGTCTGAATTTAAAATTGATTAAATTGAGATTTATGTCACTGGCCTACACACGATACCCTATAATGTAAAAGTGGAATTATGTTTTTAAAAATGTTTACAAATGAATTAAAAATGAAAAGCTGAAATGTCTTGAGTCAATACGTTTTCAACCCCTTTTGTTATGACAAGCTTAAATATGTTCAGGAGTAAAAATGTGCTTAACAAGTCACATAATAAGTTGCATGGACTCATTCTGTGTGCTATAATAGTGTTTAACATGATTTTTGAATGACTACCTCATCTCTGTTCCCTACACATACAATTATCTGTAAGGTCCCTCAGTTGAGCAGTGAATTCAACCACAAAGACCAGGGGTGGTTTTCCAATGCCTCCCAAAGAATAGCACCTATTGGTAGATGGGTAAAAAAAACAAAAATAAACAGACATTGAATATCCCTTTTGAGCATGATGAAGTTAATTACACTTTGAATGGCGTATCAATACACTCAGTCACTACAAAGATACAGGCGTCTTTCCTAACTCAGTTGCCGGAGAGAAAGGAAACTACTCAGGGATTTCACTGTGAGGCCAATGGTGACTTTAAAACAGTTAGAGTTTATTGGCTGTGATAGGAGAAAACGGAGGATGGATCAACAACATTGTAGTTACTCCACAATTCTAACCTAAATTATTGAGTGAAAAGAAGGAAGCCTGTACAGAATAAAACTATTCCAAAACATATATCCTGTTTGCAATAAGGCACTAAAGTAAAACTGCAACAAATTTGGCAAAGAAATGAACTTGCGTTATGTTTGAGGCAAATCCAACACAACACATCACTGAGTACCACTCTTAATATTTTCAAGCATGGTGCTGGCTGCATCATTTTATGGGTATGCTTGTAATCGGCAAGGACTAGGGAGTTTTTTAGGATAAAAAGAAAAGGAATAGAGCTAAGCACAGGCAAAATCCTAGAGGAAAACCTGGTTCAGTCTGCTTTCCAACAGATACTGGGAGACAAATTCACCTTTCAGCAGGACAATAACCTAAAACACATTGCCAAATATACATTGGAGTTGCTTACCAAGACGACATTGAATGTTCCTGAGTGGCCTAGTTACAGTTTTGACTTAAATTGGCTTGAAAATCTATGGCAAGACTTGAGAATGGCTGTCTAGCAATGATCAACAACCAACTTGACAGAGCTTGAAGAACTTGAAAAATAATAATGTGCAAATATTCTACAATCCAGGTGTACAAAGCTCTTAGAGACTTACCAAGAAAGACTCACAGCTGTAATCGCTGCCAAAGGTGATTCTAACATGTATTGAGTCAGGGGTGTGAATACTTATGTAAATGAGATATTTCTGTATTCAATTTTCAATACATTTGCCAACATTTATAAAAACATGTATTTAATCAATGTTGAATTCAAGCTGTAACACAACAAAATGTGGAATAAGTCAAGAGGTACTATGAATACTTTCTGAAGGCAACACACACACACACACACACACACATTCATACATACACTTGCCCACTGCAGGAGAACATAAATACTGATGGTAATCCTACTGTTGCTATGGAGGAGTGCTGAGGTTAGGTGAGGACTTTTCATACGGTACCAGTCAAATGTTCGGACACACCTACTCATTCAAGGGTTTTTCATTGAAGAATAATAGTGAAGACATCCAAACTAAGAAATAACACACATGGAATCATGTAGTAACCAAAAAAGTGTTAAACAAATCAAAATATATTTTATATTTGAGATTCTCTCAACCAGCTTCACCTGCAATGCTTTTCCAACAGTCTTGAAGGAGTTCCCACATGCACAAGCAATTCTAAATAAATCACTGCCATTGTCACCATCAAAGCACCCCCACACCATCACACCTCCTCCTCCATGCTTTACGGTGGGAACTACACATGCAGAGATCATCCGTTCACCCACACCGCGTCTCACAAAGACTCGGCGGTTGGAACCAAAAATCTCCAATTTGGACTCCATACCAAATAACACATTTCCACCGGTCTAATGTCCATTGCTCGTGTTTTTTGGCCCAAGCAGGTCTCTTCTTATTATTTGTGTCCTTTAGTAGTGGTTTCTTTGCAGCAATTTGACCAGGAAGGCCTGATTCACACAGTCCCCTCTGAACAGTTGATGTTGAGATGTCTGTTACTTGAACTCTGTGAAGCATTTATTTGGGCTGCAATTTCTGAGGCTGGTAACTCTAATGAACTTATCCTCTGCAGCAGAGGTAACTCTGGGTCTTCCATTCCTGTGGTGGTCCTCATGAGAGCCAGTTTCATCATAGCGCTTGATCGTTTTTGCGACTGCACTTGAAGAAACTTTCAAAGTTCTTGAAATGTTCCATATTGACTGACCTTCATGTCTTAAAGTAATGATGGACTATCGTTTCTCTTTGCTTATTTGAGCTGTTCTTGCCATAATATGGACTTGGTCTTTTACCAAATAGGGCTATCTTCTGTATACCCCCCTACCTTGTCACAACACAACTGATTGGCTCAAACGCATTAAGAAGGAAAGAAATTCCACAAATTAACTTTTAACAAGGCACACCTGTTAATTTAAATGCATTCCAGGTGACTACCTCATGAAGCTGGTTGAGAGAATGCCAAGAGTCTGCAAAGCTGTCATCAAGGCTATTTGAAGAATCTCAAATATAAAATATATTTTGATTTGTTTAACACTTTTTTCGTTACTACATGATTCCATATGTGTTATTTCATGGTTTTGATGTCTTCACTATTATTCCACAATGTAAAAATAATGAAAAACCCTTGAATGAGTAGATGTGTCCTAACTTTTTACTGGTAGTGTATGTGTGCATAAGTGTGTGTGTGCGTATCTGTGTGTGTAATAACAATCACCAGATTCATCACACCTCAACTCACCAAGGCTCCACTGAGGCATCCTACATTTTAAACAAATAATCTGTTCAAACAACCAAACAAATATTCACGCTGTCTGAATGACCTTTATCATGTCCGCCTTTTACCTGAGAATCATCCTCAAACCTGCATCTCATCTGGAACATCAGACTTGTAGAGAAGGAGAGATACTTCTGGTAAGCTCTCAGTTGGTGGATTTGACTTGAGGAGAGATACTTCTGGTAAGCTCTTAGTTGGTGGATTTGACTTGAGGAGAGATACTTCTGGTAAGCTCTTAGTTGGTGGATTTGACTTGAGGAGAGATACTTCTAGTAAGCTCTTAGTTGGTGGATTTGACTTGAGGAGAGATACTTCTAGTAAGCTCTCAGTTGGTGGATTTGACTTGAGGAGAGATACTTCTGGTAAGCTCTTAGTTGGTGGATTTGACTTGAGGAGAGATACTTCTAGTAAGCTCTTAGTTGGGGGTTTTGACATGAGGAGCGATACTTCTAGTAAGCTCTTAGTTGGTGGTTTTGACTTAAGGAGAGATACTTCTGGTAAGCTCTTAGTTGGTGGTTTTGACTTGAGGAGAGATACTTCTGGTAAGCTCTCAGTTGGTGGATTTGACTTGAGGAGAGATACTTCTGGTAAGCTCTTAGTTGGTGGATTTGACTTGAGGAGAGATACTTCTAGTAAGCTCTTAGTTGGGGGTTTTGACATGAGGAGCGATACTTCTAGTAAGCTCTTAGTTGGTGGTTTTGACTTAAGGAGAGATACTTCTGGTAAGCTCTTAGTTGGTGGTTTTGACTTGAGGAGAGATACTTCTGGTAAGCTCTTAGTGGGTTGTTTTGACTTGAGGAGAGATACTTCTGTTAAGCTCTTAGTTGGTGGTTTTGATTTGACTGAGTCCATCTGCTGGTTGTGGATTGTTGTGGGTGTTGTGAAGTAAATGGTGTGTTGAATCATGTTGTTGATGAGGGAATGACACAACCACTTCACACTTCCTGTTTCTCCTCCAAGTTGTAACGGTGACTTCCTTTCCCATACTGTATCATGTACGCACGCACACACACACACACACACACACACACACACACACACACAGAAGTGCATGAATGTCGTATGTACACACACACACACACAGGTGAGGAAGTGGGACAAATACGATCATAGTTAGGCCTACATATACCACTTTAATTCTAAGCCTCCCTGTCCAGAACATGTATTCCATGTTTTGTGTGATGGGTTTGTTAGTGTTTTGAGCACAGAGATCCCAGATAGCCGTGTGTTTATGCCTACTGGTACCTACTGTGTGTCTCTTTATCCTCACTCTTAATTAGTAGTCCTCCCACTAATAACCTACATACTAATTCTTTATATATATATATTTTTTATAATATTTCTTTTTTTTTGACAATATACAAAGACAACTTAACATTCCACAAACATAGCGCCACTAAACTAGACATGATGTTGGCTGGGACTGACCAACCTTCAGCATAGAAGGAAATAATACTAATAAAGACAAAAACATAAACTTGGACGTACATGCATTTCAACAAACATTAATGACATCATACTTGGACGTACATGCATTTCAACAAACATTAATGACATCATACTTGGACGTACATGCATTTCAACAAACATTAATGACATCATAAATAATATAATATAAATAATATAAATAATAACATCATACTTGGACGTACATGCATTTCAACAAACATTAATGACATCATACTTGGACGTACATGCATTTCAACAAACATTAATGACATCATACTTGGACGTACATGCATTTCACCAAACATTAATGACATCATACTTGGACGTACATGCATTTCAACAAACATTAATGACATCATACTTGGACGTACATGCATTTCAACAAACATTAATGACATCATACTTGGACATACATGCATTTCAACAAACATTAATGACATCATACTTGGACGTACATGCATTTCAACAAACATTAATGACATCATACTTGCTCAGACCCACATGCTCCCACTGTATTCATACCCATCTTGTCCGTCTCACAATAACATCCCTTCTCATTTCTCATCTTTTGGATATCTCCAGCTTGTAACACTTTATGCCACATGGATTCAAATTGCACTGGTTTGTTTCTCTCTGTAGCTCACATTTTGTCAATCTTTAAATATTGACAAATGGTGAATTCTGAAAAGCTGTCCAAGGATTGTTCCATAGGGGTGTGTTTTTAGGGAGTGATATTGGTTCTTGTAGAATCTGTTTAATTTTCTTCCATGTTGTTTATAGTGTTCTTAACTATGAAGTTGTTAATGTTCTTAGCTTTATCGTTTTGAAAATAGACACGTGAAAAGATTCTGGGGATGAGCATGCACATATTCAATATGTACCCATTGTTCCACTTTAGCGCATTTAACAATATGTCGCAAGTAAAAGCCTTGGGTGGCAAGTTGATACAATTCCATGTCTGGGAGGTTAAAACCACCCTCAGACTTAGGAAGATGTAAAAACTTTCTTATTTATTCGGAGTTTTATTTGCCTATATAAAGTATGTTTTGACCGAGTATACTGTTGGGAGCCATGCCATTCTGAAGAGGTTTATTCAACCTGTAAAATTTATGGGAGGATTGTTCCATTTCATTTGATCTGCTTTCATGTTTTTGAGTAATGGGATAAAGTTATCTTTATATTTGTTGTTTCTTTGTCACTTATTAAGCATCCTAAGGATTTCATATTTTCTGTGGTCCACTTAAAGGATTGCTGTAGATCGTGAGTTATTTTTCCTATTGCCATTATTTATTTATTTTCACGTACATTTTATATCCTGAGATTTTACAGTATTCTGAAAACATTCTAATTCTGCTGACTGGAGTTCTGTAATTATGCTCATTCTGGGTGGGTGTTGATTACACACTCATGTTCAGAGGCCATGATTTGAACACCATGTTTGCATATGAAGTTGGTAAGTGACAGCATAGATAGACTAGAGACTACCTGCTGCATGCACACACAAGCACAAGCGCACACAGGAGCACACCCTCACACACTTTCACACACAGCTTTATCTTCTGGAATTAGGTCAGAGGTTAGAGAATGGTTGATAAAGGGTCTGTGGTCTATCTGTGTGCCAAAGCTTTGGTTATTAATGCATTCCAGGAAAGGCTTGTATTTATTTAGCACACACAGGATTCTCTGTTCCGACCTCCATCCACCCACATCTATTTCGCTCCTCGCACTCTTTCGACATACCTCTCTCCCTCTATCTATCACAGATTAACCTTTCATTTTAGCTATACTCCCTGTTTATTCCTCATACTTCCCCTCAGAACCTCAACCTCTCTCTGCGTATCAAGGCCTATCTACCGTTTCCTTCTCTTGTTCTCCATCTTTCTCTCTCCCTCTCTCTTCATCTGTTCATTCACCCGTATAATCCTGTAAAATTAATCTCTCCTGTCTGTTCAATGCAGAAGCACATTGAGCAAAGTTCTTTTTTTTTTTTTTTTTGGGGGATTATTTCGGGTTAAAAAACACACCAGGCCACACTTGAACGTCTAAAACTAAATAGAAAGTATGTAGAAATTATAATGGACCTAATATATTTTCAAATTTCGGCCCCTGTTTTCTGGCCCGCAAAGAGATTTTGACAAACAAATGGGTCAAAAAACAATATACGTAAAAATGTATGCGCACATGACTGTAAGTCGCTTTGGATAAAAGCGTCTGCTAAATGGCATATTATTATTATTATTATTATTAATATGTGCGGCCCTCCGTTGAATTTCGAAATCTGATGTGGCCCTCAAGCCGAAGGGTTAGCGCACCCCTGATATACACTACATAACCAAAAGTATGTGGACACCTGCTCGATAAACATCTCATTCCAAAATCACGGGCATTAATATGGAGTTGGTCCCCCCTTTGCTGCTATAACAGCCTCCACTCTTCAGGGAAGGCTTTCCACTAGATGTTGGAACATTGCTGCAGCGACTTATTTCCATTCAGCCACAAGAGCGTTAGTGAGATCGGGCACTGATGTTTGGCGATTAGAGCTGTCTCGAAGTCGGCGTCCCAAATCAACCGAAGTTCTTCCACACCGATCTCGACAAACCATTTCTATATGGACCTCTCTTTGCATGGGGGCATTGTCATGCTGAAACAGGAAAGGGTCTTCCCCAAACTGTTGCCACAAAGTTGGAAGCACAGAATCGTCTAGAATGTAATTGTATGCTGTAGTGTTAAGATTTCCCTTCACTGGAACTGAGGGGCCTAGCCCGAACCATGAAAAACAGCCCCAGACCATTATTCCTCCTCCACCAAACTTTACAGTTGGCACTATGCATTGGGCAGGTAGCATTCTCCTGGCATCCGCCAAACCCAGATTCGTCCGTTGGACTGCCAGATGGTGAAGCGTGATTCATCACTCCAGAATACGTGTTTCCACTGCTCCAGAGTCCAATGGCGGTGAGCTTTACACCACTCCAGACGAAGCTTGGCATTGCGCATGGTGATCTTAGGCTTGTGTTCGGCTGCTAGGCCATGGAAGCCCATTTCATGAAGCTCCCGATGAACAGTTATTGTGCTAACATTGTTTCCAGAGGAAGTTTGGAACTCTGTAGTGAGTGTTGCCACCTAGGACAGAGGATTTTTATGCGCTTCAGCACTCGGCGGTCCCGTTCTGTGAGCTTGTGTGGCCTACCACTTCGCGGCTGAGCCGTTGTTGCTCCTAGATGTTTCCACTTCACAAATACAGCACTTACAGTTGACTGGGGCAGCTCTAGCAGGGCAGAAATTTGATGAACTTACTTGATGGAAAGGTGGAATCCTATGACAGTGCCACGTCGAAAGTCACTGAGCTCTTCAGTAAGGTCATTCTACTGTCAATGTTTGTGTATGGAGATTGCATGGCTGTGTGCTCGATTTTATACACCTGTCAGCAACGGGTGTGGCTGAAATGGCCAAATCCACTAATTTGAAGGGGTGTTCACATACTTTTGTATATATAGTGTAGATGCATACATTTGTGATAAAAAACATTCACAAGGGTTCCCAACAACTTCACTTCAGAGAACACAACTCTGTGTTTTCAATGCGGCAGTTGACAACAGTCTACAGTCTTGTTTGTCCCCTACTATGGGCCCTGGTCAAAAGTAGTGCACTACGTAGGGAATAGGGTGCCATTTGGGACGTAGTCCTTGTCTCATGTCTTCTCTTCTTCTTCTTGGCTCTTCAGTTCAGTACTTCCTGTGATGCCCCAGCCCACCACAGGAAGTAGCTTTGTGACTGACCACAGCTTCTAACTGCTTCCTGTTTTGAAGGCTTCAGAGTGGCGATGGGAGGTTTTCACCATATGTCTCAAATCTATGAGAAACACTGGCGACAAGGAGAGAACTGTTCAGGACAAAGCTTTTGTTTGTTTCTTTCTTTCTTTCTCTCTCTTTCTCCCACCGAAGCATTCACCCACCCACACACACACTCAGACACACACACACGAACACGAACACACACACACCTACACTCAGTTTAAGGTAGTGTGGCTAATTATATCATTCAAGCAGAGGTTACAGACCATAAAAGGTTACCTGGCTCTTTGGCAAAAACTTTAGAAGACAGTGTACACAGTGTGTGTGTGTGTGTGAGTGTGTGTTTCTCACCATGGTTGTCTTTATAAGCTTGCGTACAGGTGCACATTGGTCACTTGTGTACAACTGAATGAGTGCGTTTGTGTGTGACCAGATACTCTCTTTTCAAGGTAATTTGTTCAGGGTCTATATTGATGTCAGAGATGAGTGTGTGTGGTGTGTGTATTGATACGTTTAATGAGGTTGTGTGTACAGTCGTGTTCAAAAGTTTTGAGAATGACACAAGTATTGGTCTTCACAAAGTTTGCTGCTTCAGTGTTTTTAGATATATTTGTCAGATGTTACTATGGTATACTGAAGTATAATTACAAGCATTCCATAAGTGTCAAAGGCTTTTATTGACAATTACATTAAGTTTATGCAAAGAGTCAATATTTGCAGTGTTGACCCTTCTTTTTCAAGACCTCTGGAATCCGCCCTGGCATGCTGTCACATCCTAACTGATGGCAACCCATTCTTGCATAATCAATGCTTGGAGTTTGTCAGAATTTGTGGGTTTTTGTTTGTCCACCCGCCTCTTGAGGATTGACCACGTTCTCAATGGGATTAAGGTCTGGGGAGTTTCCTGGTCATGGACCCAACATTTCAATGTTTTGTTCCCCAAGCCACTTAGTTATCACTTTTGCCTTATGGCAAGGTGCTCCATCATGCTGGAAAAGGCATTGTTCGTCACCAAACTGTTCTTGGATGGTTGGGAGAAGTTGCTCTCGGATGATGTGGTGGTACCATTCTTTATTCATGGCTGTGTTCTTAGGCAAAATTGTGATTGAGCCCACTCCCTTGGCTGAGAAGCAACCCCACACATGAATGGTCTCAGGATGCTTTACTGTTGGCACACGTTCACACGTTCATTCATACTCCTCAGATAAAACACTGCTGCCCTTCGGCGTTCTCCAAACTCATTTTCCCCTCTCTGTGTGATCACACTCATGTGTACATACCCCCCCCCTCTCTCCCCCTCCCTCCCTCCCTCCCCCCTGCAGTCAACCTTAACGATATGACATAGTAATTTAGCATGTCCTTTTATCTAAAGGTTGACGCAGATGAAGGAGATAGAAGGGCCCATAGAATTACATACAGTGATGATTGCACAGGTCCTACACATTTAACATTTTAGTCATTTAGCAGACGCTCTTATCCAGAGCGACTTACAGTTAGTGAGTGCATACATTTTCTTTTCATACTGGCCCCCCGTGGGAATCGAACCCACAACCCTGGCGTTGCAAGCGCCATGCTCTACCAACTGAGCTACATGGGGCCCACCTATTTGTTTGGTGCAATTCTCTATGGGTGTTTGTGTGGGTTTTGATTCTACATTGGTTCTACATTGATTCTAAGTTGATTCTACATTACTCAGATTTAAGTTGAATGTTTTCCAGTGTTAAACCTATTCTTGTGTATCGGCTAGGCTGAATGATAAGATCGCCAAGGTCTTCATTGGCAGTGTCAGAGGCACCTTTTTAATGTGTGTTAACGTGATTGGATTACAGAACGTGACAGTGACCCCTCTGTTCTTCCCTGGTTCTCCATCATTCTGTCAGACTCCAGCGCCGATGCTGCCACAGATTGCCTTTGACTGTTTTTTTTCAATCTAGAGCTAGATATATCCGTAATTGAATAAACCCACCCCCAACCAATGTTCTCATCCTTCCCTTTAATATCTCTCTCGCTCTGTCTCTCAACCTGCCCTTTTGATTGGTCGATAGAACGGAACAGTGATAGAACTCAGATGATTCGGAGGCCAAAGTCATCAAGGGGGAACAGAATTAGAATTTTCAAAACCCATCAGTGTTTGATTAATGGGTTATTGGTGAAGGTGAAAGGCACTCTGACACATTATATCAGAAAGAACACCAACGACAACTAAGTGAAGTGAGCCTGTGCTGTGCTAGGTTGGAGTGTAGGTTAATCTGTATTAATAAATATATCTCTCTCCCTCGCCCTCTGCTCCACTCTCTCTATCTCTCCACTTTCCCAATTTCCTCTTATCGATTCCCCACACATCCTCTCCCCCTCCCTCTCTCTATCTCCCTCCACCCCTCCCTCCGTCCCTCCCTCCTTTTCTCTGTAGGATGGGTCTCGTGCTGGTCGTGAGAGGAAGAAGACAGTCTCCTTCAGCAGCAGTCTCTCTGAGAGGAAGATCAGCAGCGCTGCAGACTGCATCAGCGCTATGGTGGGGAACATCACCCGTTACACACACTAGTTACTACACTAGTTACTACACTAGTTACTACACTAGTTACACTCTAGTTATACATTTCTGAAGTGGCAGTGTTTGTTGGTTTGTTTTTATATAAGTGACTGAAATATAACTGGGGTGTATTTGTTAGTGCACACCGTAGCAAAACGAAAAACAATAGTTTCTTATTGGCCAAGTGCAGGTAGTCCCTCCCCGTTTTCGGCCCATTTTCTTACTAGTGAATAGGATCAAGGTGTGTGCATGATTGATTGCTGTCTGTCTCCAGATGGAGGGTACTGAGTTTCGGAAGGTGCGCTCCAACTCCCGGGTCTACCAACGCTACTACTTGCTGGAGTCAGGTCTGCAGGCCCTGCGATGGGAGCCCTCCAAGAAGGAGTCAGACAAGGCCTGTATTGCCGTCCCCTCCATCAGAGAGGTAAGTAGCTACGCACGCATCGCCCTCCCCTCCATCAGGGAGGTAGGTACACACCTACAAGGAGAACAAAGTGGAGATGGGATGTTATGAACCTTTTATAGACTTAACTCCTGATAAATGCAATGACGTCTGGTTTCCTGCAAAAAAACAGAGCAATTTAATTAGATGATCTGCAATACATTTAAATGGAGTTTGCACTCATCAGGAATTGACTATTCTTCAGCGCTGTCTTGGAGCCAAATAACTTTCAGTCAGTGAATGGAACGGAGTGAAACAATAGGAACAGTTGACTCCCATGTGTACTGTTCTGTACTTCCTGGTCTCAATTGATTGGATCCTTCTTTGTGTCATTCTAGGTCCGCACCGGCCGCAACACAGAGACCTTTAGGACCAACGGCGTCTATGACCAGATCTCTGAGGACTGTGCCTTCTCTGTCATCTACGGAGAGACCTATGAAGCTCTGGACCTGGTGGCTTACTCTGCAGAGGTGGCCAACGTCTGGGTCACTGGCCTGAGGTAGGATACATGTCCACAATGTCTTGCCGGGTTGCCAGATATGAATTTAGGAAACATGTCCACAATGTATTGCCGGGTTGCCAGATCTGGGATTTGGAAACATGTCAACAATATCTTGCCGGGTTGCCAGATCTGGAAGTTGGATACATGTCCACAATATCTTGCCGGGTTACCAGATCTGGAAGTTGGATACATGTCCACAATATCTTGCCGGGTTACCAGATCTGGTTGTGCTTTAGTTTAGACAACTCTCCATGGCCCAGTGGTGTCATACCAAAAGGATGTCAAGATCTGGACTGGAACCCAAATGGAAGTGAATGAAAACAACTGGAACAGATGACTCTCATTGTGTTTCCTACCCTGGTATCTTTCAATTATGACATAATCTCTGTGCAATCCTTCTCTGTCTCATCCTAGGTATCTAATTCTGTATGGGAAGCATGCCATGGACATGATGGCCAGCAGTGAGGACAGCCTTCGTCTCGCCTGGCTAGCAGAGACATTCTCCTCTATGGTTGTGTCAGATGGACAGGGTGGAGGAGAGGAGGAGGGGATCAGTTTGCGATCGGCTGTAGGACTGATCAGGAGTGTTAACCCTGGGGTGAGGAGTGGGAAAGTGGAACACAGGTTTAAGGAGCTCCATCGGCTCAAGGAGAGGACGAATGTGGCGGGGACAACTGCAGTTGGAACTGATGTTGGGACTGTGGCTGGAGCTGAAGCAAAGGTTGGCGCTTCAATTGTAGCTGTAGCTGGGATTGGCTCAGGAGCTGGCGATGGGGACGGGGACAGGGTTCCAGCTGGGGCCGGAGCTGGCGATGGGGACGGGGACAGGGTTCCAGCTGGGGCCGGAGCTGAGGAAAGGAATGGGGAAGAGTCTGGAGCTGGGACTGGAGCAAACACAGACAACAGAAGAGGAGGAATACAGGACAGGGTCACCAAGGAGGAGTTCATTGAGGTCTTCCACGACCTTTGCACCCGACCGGAGATCTACTTCCTTCTGGTGCAGTTCTCTAGCAACAAGGAGTTCCTGGATACCAAGGATCTGATGAGGTTCCTGGAGGTTGAGCAGGGCGTGGCTCAGGTAAGGATTGGGAAGAGGACCACTTTTCTGTTCTACCAGTAGAACTGTTTCATGGGTTTTCTGTTCTACCAGTATAATTGTTTCATGGGTTTTCTGTTCTACCAGTAGAGCTGTTTCATGGGTTTTCTGTTCTACCAGTAGAGCTGTTTCATGGGTTTTCTGTTCTACCAGTATAATTGTTTCATGGGTTTTCTGTTCTACCAGTAGAGCTGTTTCATGGGTTTTCTGTTCTACCAGTAGAGCTGTTTCATGGGTTTTCTGTTCTACCAGTAGAGCTGTTTCATGGGTTTTCTGTTCTACCAGTATAATTGTTTCATGGGTTTTCTGTTCTACCAGTAGAACTGTTTCATGGGTTTTCTCTCCCTTTGTCTCTCTCTCTTTTCCTCCTCTATAGTCCCTCTTAGCTCTGTCTAGCTGATAAGAAATAAAGTGTCCCTCCAATAGACAGTTGTTTGGTCGGGTTTTATTTGATCGATTAGAAATACATAGAACGATGTCACTTCAAGAGATGCTCATTTCTCTGTTCTCCTCTCCCCTCTGTGTCTAGGTGACAGAAGACACCAGTCTGGAGCTCATCCAATCCCACGAACCGTCGGAGGAGGGCCGTCGCCAAGGCTGCCTCTCATTGGACGGTTTCACCAGATATCTCACCTCCCTGGAGTGCCACATGTTTGAACCGGAGCACAGCCAGGTGTGCCAGGACATGAGCCAGCCCTTATCCCACTACTACATCAACTCCTCCCACAACACCTACCTCATCGAGGACCAGTTCAGGGGGCCCACTGGCATCACCGGCTACATCCGAGCTTTAAAGATGGGCTGCAGATGTGTGGAGGTGGACGTCTGGGATGGCCCTGACGATGAACCCGTGGTTTATACCGGTCACACCCTCACCTCGCCCGTCGTGTTCCACTGTGTCCTGGATGTGATCGGGCGTTTTGCGTTTGAGGCTTCGGAGTATCCACTGATCCTGTGCGTGGAGAACCACTGCTCCCCCTGCCAGCAGAGAGTCATGCTCCAGCACCTGAGGAGGATACTGGGGGAGAGGTTGTACACAGAGCCCCTCAGGGAAGGGGAGGGGTACCTGCCCTCGCCCAATGCCCTGAGGGGCAAGATCCTGCTGAAGGGGCAGAAGTTGGAGGAGGGGTGCGGGGGGGCTGAGGGGGACGTGTCTGACGAAGATGAGGGGGCGGAGATGTGCCAGAGAATGAAGGCTGGTAACAGTGGAGGAGGAGGAGAAGGAGGGGGGGAGGAAGGGCAGAAAGGTGGTGGGGGTGGTGGTACTAGTAGCATGAAAACTCTGACCCCTCCTCCTACCCCTAAACGGTTCCAGCTCCTAAAGGAGCTCTCTGACTTGGTGACTCTGTGCAAGTCGGTACGCTTCACAGACTTCCAGACGTCGTTCTCTACCCAGAAACCCTGGGAGCTCTGCTCGTTCAACGAGACCCTGGCTGTGCGCTGCGCCAGCGAGCGGCCGGGAGACTTTGTCAACTACAACAAGCGCTTCCTGTCGCGGGTCTACCCCAGCGCCATGCGCATCGACTCCAGCAACATGAACCCACAGGACCTGTGGAAGTGCGGTTGCCAGATTGTGGCTTTGAACTACCAGACGCCTGGATTGATGATGGACCTTAACATCGCCTGGTTCCGCCAGAACGGGAATAGTGGGTACGTGCTGCGACCCGCCATCATGCGACAGGAAGTGTCGTATTTCAGCGCCGATACGAGAGACTCTGTGCCGGGTGTGTCCCCTCAGCTGCTCCATGTTAAGGTGAGTGGGTAGTAGATAGACAACAGTGGTGTTTATTTATATCTGTGTAATAGAGGCTCCTAATCACTTCCTGGCTTGTTGGCTCCTTAATGGTTGAATGGTATTGTTTAAGTTATTCAGTACACTTCTCTTAATGGTTGAATGGTATTGTTTCAGTTATTCAGTACACTTCTCTTAATGGTTGAATGGTATTGTTTCAGTTATTCAGTACACTTCTCAATTGTTAAATGGTATTGTTTCAGTTATTCAGTACACTTATCTTAATGGTTGAATGGTATTGTTTCAGTTATTCAGTACACTTATCTTAGTGGTTGAAGGGTATTGTTTCAGTTATTCAGTACACTTATTTTAGTGGTTGAATGGTATTGTTTCAGTTATTCAGTACACTTATTTTAGTGGTTGAATTGTATTGTTTCAGTTATTCAATACACTTACTTTAATGGTTGAATGGTATTGTTTCAGTTATTCAGTACACTTATTTTAGTGGTTGAATGGTATTGTTTCAGTTATTCAGTACACTTATCTTAATGGTTGAATGGTATTGTTTCAGTTATTCAGTACACTTATCTTAGTGGTTGAATGGTATTGTTTCAGTTATTCAGTACACTTATCTTAATGGTTGAATGGTATTGTTTCAGTTATTCAGTACACTTATTTTAGTGGTTGAATGGTATTGTTTCAGTTATTCAGTACACTTATCTTAGTGGTTGAATGGTATTGTTTCAGTTATTCAGTACACTTATTTTAGTGGTTGAATGGTATTGTTTCAGTTATTCAATACACTTACTTTAATGGTTGAATGGTATTGTTTCAGTTATTCAGTACACTTATCTTAGTGGTTGAATGGTATTGTTTCAGTTATTCAGTACACTTATCTTAGTGGTTGAATGGTATTGTTTCAGTTATTCAGTACACTTATCTTAATGGTTGAATGGTATTGTTTCAGTTATTCAGTACACTTATCTTAGTGGTTGAATGGTATTGTTTCAGTTATTCAGTACACTTACTTTAATGGTTGAATGGTATTGTTTCAGTTATTCAATACACTTACTTTAATGGTTGAATGGTATTGTTTCAGTTATTCAGTACACTTATCTTAATGGTTGAATGGTATTGTTTCAGTTATTCAGTACACTTATCTTAGTGGTTGAATGGTATTGTTTCAGTTATTCAGTACACTTATCTTAGTGGTTGAATGGTATTGTTTCAGTTATTCAGTACACTTATTTTAGTGGTTGAATGGTATTGTTTCAGTTATTCAATACACTTATCTTAGTGGTTGAATGGTATTGTTTCAGTTATTCAGTACACTTATCTTAATGGTTGAATGGTATTGTTTCAGTTATTCAGTACACTTATTTTAGTGGTTGAATGGTATTGTTTCAGTTATTCAGTACACTTATCTTAGTGGTTGAATGGTATTGTTTCAGTTATTCAATACACTTACTTTAATGGTTGAATGGTATTGTTTCAGTTATTCAGTACACTTACTTTAATGGTTGAATGGTATTGTTTCAGTTATTCAGTACACTTATCTTAATGGTTGAATGGTATTGTTTCAGTTATTCAGTACACTTATCTTAGTGGTTGAATGGTATTGTTTCAGTTATTCAGTACACTTATTTTAGTGGTTGAATGGTATTGTTTCAGTTATTCAGTACACTTATCTTAGTGGTTGAATGGTATTGTTTCATTTATTCAGTACACTTATCTTAATGGTTGAATGGTATTGTTTCAGTTATTCAGTACACTTATTTTAGTGGTTGAATGGTATTGTTTCAGTTATTCAGTACACTTATCTTAATGGTTGAATGGTATTGTTTCAGTTATTCAGTACACTTATTTTAGTGGTTGAATGGTATTGTTTCAGTTATTCAGTACACTTATCTTAGTGGTTGAATGGTATTGTTTCATTTATTCAGTACACTTATCTTAATGGTTGAATGGTATTGTTTCAGTTATTCAGTACACTTATTTTAGTGGTTGAATGGTATTGTTTCAGTTATTCAGTACACTTATCTTAATGGTTGAATGGTATTGTTTCAGTTATTCAGTACACTTATTTTAGTGGTTGAATGGTATTGTTTCAGTTATTCAGTACACTTATCTTAATGGTTGAATGGTATTGTTTCAGTTATTCAGTACACTTATCTTAGTGGTTGAATGATATTGTTTCAGTTATTCAGTACACTTATTTTAGTGGTTGAAGGGTATTGTTTCAGTTATTCAGTACACTTATCTTAGTGGTTGAATGGTATTGTTTCAGTTATTCAATACACTTACTTTAATGGTTGAATGGTATTGTTTCAGTTATTCAGTACACTTATCTTAGTGGTTGAATGGTATTGTTTCAGTTATTCAGTACACTTATCTTAATGGTTGAATGGTATTGTTTCAGTTATTCAGTACACTTATTTTAGTGGTTGAATGGTATTGTTTCAGTTATTCAGTACACTTGCATTAATGATAAGGTGTGTGAACAGTTCAATCAAACAAACAGACAATCAATCAATCAATAAATGGATCCATCCATGCAGGTGATCAGTGGTCAGAACCTTCCCCGTCCGAGGGGTTCTGGAGCTAAAGGAGACGTGGTGGACCCGTATGTCTACGTGGAGATCCATGGTATCCCTGCCGACTGCGCCGAGCGCCGCACCCGCACAGTGATGCAGAACGGAGACAACCCCATCTTTGACGAGAGCTTTGAGTTCCAGATCAACCTGCCCGAGCTGGCCATGGTGCGCTTCGTGGTGCTGGACGATGAATTCATAGGGGACGAGTTCATAGGTCAGTAGTGGAAGGAGGGTGAAGGTCAGCTCTGCACTGACTGCTAGTCCGGTGTCCAGTCTGCTTTTGGTTGAACTTGTTATCTGAAGCCAACTAATGATACTACAACAACCTTTCAGCCATATGAAGGTTATTGCTAGCTTACTAGCAAGTATCACTAGCTAAGATAAAGAACACTTGGTAGCAGTTAGTGAGTGAACATTCACTATCTTCAAGGTAATTTCATTGTCTAACACTCCTGTACATAATTTGTAATCCCCTCTGTTTTACCACAGGTCAGTACACCATTCCACTGGAGTGCCTACAGCCAGGCTACCGGCACGTACCGTTACAGTCTCTGACGGGAGAGGACCTCCCGTACGCCCGGCTGTTCGTCCATGTGGCCCTCACCAACCGGAGAGGAGGGGGCAAGTCCCACAAGCGTGGGCTGTCTGTGCGGAAGGCGAAGCGAGGGAGGGAGTACGCTGCACTCCGGGACCTGGGGATCAAAGCCGTGGACGAGGTTTTCAAAATGGCCACCCCGCCACTAAAGGAGGCCACGGACCTGCGGGAGAACATGCAGGTGAGAAGGAGAGGATAAACAGTCATTTATCAATCACAATTTTCACATTGAAGGACTGAAATGCCTGTATACCTGTATTCACAATGGATGATGTCTAACTCAGAATAGCCATGTCAATTTATGGTAGATTAACCCAACCCATGGAGGGTTCAATCTCAGTGATCACTAAGTTATGACTCCGAGATAAAGATGGCTGACATGGTCATTCCTCCAGAGACATCAACAGGTTCAGACTGAGTGGCGGTGGACAACACAGAACCAGTGAGAGATTGTTTACTGCATCTAAACTGGCTAGTTAGCCTGATCTATGAAGTTCTGCTTTAGACTGACAGGTTATGGTTATGGTAAGCTGATGGTAAGGTGATTGTCCCTGTAAGCATTTAGTCTGGCTGTCTAAGTGATGTTGAGGACCTCTGATCTGTTTAGGCTGGAGATGACTGGGATTCATGCTATGACACTAATACAAAGAGACAGGGAACACACACACACTCTCTCTCAAACACACACACACCTAAACAGAAGTAAACACTGAAGGCAAGCACTATGACATCATGAAGAGATTAGAACAGCTTCTCTGTCAGTGTCAGTTGTTAAAGCAGGTTGACGTTTATTGTCATAAATCCTGCCCTGGGGGCAAAGCTGAGTGATTTCCGCTAGATGGGCCAGCAGCTAAGTCAAAATTAGCGAAATTGTAAAAATTAATGTGATTTTGTGTCTTAATTTAATGTTAGGGTTTGGCATTAGGGTTAGCAGTGTGGTTAAGGTTAGTGTTAAGGTTAGGGCTATGTTTAAAATCTAGTGACCACTCTGCAGAGCTGCCCCCAGAACAACATTCATGATGAAAAACGCTAACCTGTGTTCTTAAATAAAACTGTTTACATTTAGATTTTAGCAGTTCAATGACCGCAATAAACATTAATTTAATAGTGTGGCAGTGATACGGTCAATTTGTGATTGTCACTTTCACCATCTCCCAATAAAGCTTCTCTAATTCAATCAGATGTTCTCAGTGATGGTATCCCAGGAAACCATGTCACAGTTTGATCCACGATTAAACCCTCAGCAACTAATCACTTAGTAGGGGATTACATTTACATTTACATTTGAGTCATTTAGCAGACGCTCTTATCCAGAGCGACTTACAGTTAGTGAGTGCATACATAATTTTTTATACTGGCCCCCCGTGGGAATCGAACCCACAACCCTGGCGTTGCAAACGCCATGCTCTACCAACTGAGCTACATCCCTGCCGGCCATTCCCTCCCCTACCCTGGACGACGCTGGGCCAATTGTGCGCCGCCCCCATGGGTCTCCTGGTCGCGGCCGGCTACGACAGAGCCTGGATACGAACCAGGATCTCTAGTGGCACAGCTAGCACTGCGATGCAGTGCCTTAGACCACTGCGCCACTCGGGAGATAAGTATGATCCACAGAACAATACATCACTAATACAGGACAAGGAGAGTGTGTGTGTGTGGATTCCCCACACGAATAGTAAACAAACACAACTTTGACAAACTGGGGACATTTTGTTAGTCCCCATGAGGTCAAACGCTATTTCTAGTGGGTTTAGGGTTAAGGTTAGAATTAGTGTTAGGGTTAGAATTACGTTAACGGTTAGGGTTAGGAGTTAGGGATAGGGTTAGGAGCTAGGGTTAGTGTTAGGGTTAGGAGCTAGGGTTAGGTTTTTGGGTTAGGGTAAGAGTGGGTTAGGGTTAGGGTAAGGTTTAGGGTCAGGGGATAGGGAAAATAGGATTTTGAATGGGACTGAATTGTGTCCCCCCACAAGGTTAGCTGTACAATACTGTGTGTGTGTGTGTGTGTGTTTTTATATAGATGTGTGTGTGTGTTGCATAACCCCCCGACCCTCTGTATCTCTCTCTGTCCCTGTAGAACTCGGTGGCAGTGTTCAGGGAGCTGTGTGGGGTGTCAGCGGTGGCTAACCTCATGCAGTGTGTATTGGCCCTGGGGTCCCGTGTGGTGGGGGCCGACGGGGACCCCCTGATGCTGTTTGAGCTGAGGGAGCAGTACCCCTCCATGGAGCCCCAGGGGCCCCTGCCGGACGTCCTACGCAGGGTAGTCTCCACCTTCGAAACGGTGAGGATCAATCAATTAATCAATCCTTTACATTTTATTTACAGTATGTAGCGCTTTGGGTTTCAGTTGAGAATAGTTGTGCAGGTTAGATTAAACAATCCACCGGTCAGATAGCTGTGGTTTAAATTAAACAATCCACTGGTCAGATAGCTGTGGTTTAAATTAAACAATCCACTGGTCAGATAGTTGTGGTTTTAATTAAACAGTCCACTGGTCAGATAGCTGTCGTTTTAATTAAACAATCCACTGGTCAGATAGCTGTCGTTTTAATTAAACAATCCACTGGTCAGATACAGTGGGGAGAACAAGTATTTGATACACTGCCGATTTTGCAGGTTTTCCTACTTACAAAGCATGTAGAGGTCTGTAATTTTTATCATAGGTACACTTCAACTGTGAGAGACGGAATCTAAAACAAAAATCCAGAAAATCACATTGTATGATTTTTAAGTAATTAATTTGCATTTTATTGCATGACATAAGTATTTGATCACCTACCAACCAGTAAGAATTCCGGCTCTCACAGACCTGTTAGTTTTTCTTTAAGAAGCCCTCCTGTTCTCCACTCATTACCTGTATTAACTGCACCTGTTTGAAATCATTACCTGTATAAAAGACACCTGTCTACACACTCAATCAAACAGACTCCAACCTCTCCACAATGGCCAAGACCAGAGAGCTGTGTAAGGACATCAGGGAAAACATTGTAGACCTGCACAAGGCTGGGATGGGCTACAGGACAATAGGCAAGCAGCTTGGTGAGAAGGCAACAACTGTTGGTGCAATTATTAGAAAATGGAAGAAGTTCAAGATGACGGTCAATCACCCTCGGTCTGGGGCTCCATGCAAGTTCTCACCTTGTGGGGCATCAATGATCATGAGGAAGGTGAGGGATCAGCCCAGAACTACAGGGCAGGACCTGGTCAATGACCTGAAGGGAGCTGGGACCACAGTCTCAAAGAAAACCATTAGTAACACACTACGCCGTCATGGATTTAAATCCTGCAGCGCACGCAAGGTCCCCCTGCTCAAGCCAGCGCATGTCCAGGCCCGTCTGAAGTTTGCCAATGACCATCTGGATGATCCAGAGGAGGAATGGGAGAAGGTCATGTGGTCTGATGAGACAAAAATATAGCTTTTGGTCTAAACTCCACTCGCCGTGTTTGGAGGAAGAAGAAGGATGAGTACAACCCCCAAGAACACCATCCCAACCGTGAAGCATGGAGGTGGAAACATAATTCTTTGGGGATGCTTTTCTGCAAAGGGAACAGGACAACTGCACCGTATTGAGGGGAGGATGGATGGGGCCATGTATCGCGAGATCTTGGCCAACAACCTCCTTCCCTCAGTAAGAGCATTGAAGATGGGTCGTGGCTGGGTCTTCCAGCATGACAACGACCCGAAACACACAGCCAGGGCAACAAAGGAGTGGCTCTGTAAGAAGCATCTCAAGGTCCTGGAGTGGCCTAGCCAGTCTCCAGACCTGAACCCAATAGAACATCTTTGGAGGGAGCTGAAAGTCCGTATTGCCCAGCGACAGCCCCGAAACCTGAAGGATCTGGAGAAGGTCTGTATGGAGGAGTGGGCCAAAATCCCTGCTGCAGTGTGTGCAAACCTGGTCAAGACCTACAGGAAACGTATGATCTCTGTAATTGCAAACAAAGGTTTCTGTACCAAATATTAAGTTCTGCTTTTCTGATGTATCAAATACTTATGTCATGCAATAAAATGCAAATTAATTACTTAAAAATCATACAATGTGATTTTCTGGATTTCAACCGTCTCTCACAGTTGAAGTGTAGCTATGAAAAAAATTACAGACCTCTACATGCTTTGTAAGTAGGAAAACCTGCAAAATCGGCAGTGTATCAAATACTTGTTCTCCACACTGTAGCTGTGGTTTAAATTAAACAATCCACTGGTCAGATAGCTGTGGTTTTAATTAAACAGTCCACTGGTCAGATAGTTGTGGTTTTAATTAAACAATCCATTGGTCAGATAGTTGTGGGGTCGTCTGGGGTTATGTTACAGTGATGTTTTTATGTAAGATGTGTGATGACGGAGGGATGTGTGATGACAGTAAGATGTGTGATGACAGGTTTTAAATTGATTACTGATTTAATTTAAAAGTGATTGTTTTCGAGACTGATCTTGTGTACACTGTCTACAGATGATCCAGGCGAGCAGAGCAGTGATTGAGCTGTCAGACGGAGTCTACGACAGGATCCTACAGATACAGACAACAGGTGAGAGAGAGAGAGAGAGCGAGAGATTCCCTCCCCCATATGCTCCCCGAACACAACTACGTAGCTCTGTCGCACGCTGGGTATGTACATGGTCAATGGTAGGCTTGGAGGGGACTCCTACGGTAGGTACACCTATAGCTCATCTCATCTCTTGGCAGTAGTACTGTAGACTACTTTATCACCGACCTCAACCCAGAGTCTCTCAGAGTGTTCACAGTCAGCCCACTGACACCCCTATCAGACCACAGCAAAATGACAGGCTACTTGAACAGAGCAATACTCAATCATGAGGCATCAAAGCCAAAGGAACTGAATAATATTAAGAAATGCGATAGATGGAAGGAAAGTAGTGTCGAAACCTACCAAAAAACAACTAGGAAACAACAAATTCAATCCCTTTTAGACAACTTCCTGGACAAAACGTTCCACTGTAATAGTGAAGGTGTAAACCTGGCAGTAGAAAACCTAAACCGTATATTTGACCTCTCAGCTTCCCTATCAAATCTAAAAATCTTTAACAGAAAACCAAAGAAAAGTAACAACAATGACAAATGGTTTGACGAAGAATGCAAAAACCTAAGAAAGAAATTGAGAAACCTATCCAACCAAAAACATAGAGACCCAGAAAACCTGAGCCTATGGTGAATGGTGAATCACTAAAACAATACAGAAATACACTATGGAAAAAGAAGGAACAGCATGTCAGAAATCAGCTCAATGTAACTGAAGAATCCATAGACTCTAACCACAATTGGAAAACCCTAAACAAACAACAACACGAAGAGCTATCTATCCAAAACTGAGATGTTTGGGTAAACCACTTCTCCAATCTTTTTGGCCCTATAACAAAGAACAAACAGCAAAAAAATATACATGATCAAATGCAAATCTTAGAATCAACTATTAAAGACTACCAGAACCCACTGGATTCTCCAATTACATTGAATGAACTACAGGACAAAATACAAACCCTCCAACCCAAAAAGGCCTGTGGGGTTGAAATGAAATTGTCACGCCCTGGCTCGGGGGACTCTTAAATGTTGAGCCAGGGTGTGGAGTTTCTGTTACATTTTCGATGCTTTTGTTCTAGATCGTTTATATCTATGTTGGCCAGGGTGGTTCCCAATCAGAGACAGCTGTAGCTCGTTGTCTCTGATTGGGGACCATACTTAGGCAGCCTGTTTGGCACTAGTATTTTGTGGGATCTTGTTCCGTAGGGTTTTGTGTATAACCTAGGACTTCACGTATCGTTTGGTTTATTGTTTTGGTTCGTGTGTGTTAAGTACAAATAAAGAATGTACGCTTATCACGCTGCGCCTTGGTCCGCTTCATCTGTCGATGATCGTGACAGAAATGATAAAATATACAGACCACAAATTCCAATTGGCAATTCTTAAACTCTTTAACATCATCCTTAGCTCTGGCATCTTCCCCAATATTTGGAAACAAGGACTGGTCACCCCAATCCACAAAAGTGTAGACAAATTTGACCCCAATAACTACCGTGGGATACGTATGCATCAACAGTAACCTTGGGAAAATCCTCTGCATTATCATTAACAGCAGACTAGTTCATTTCCTCAGTGAAAACAATGTACTGAGCAAATGTCAAATTGGCTTTTTACCAAACTACTGTACGACAGACCACGTATTCAACCTGCACACCTTAATTGACAAACAAACAAAACAAAACAAAGGCAAAGTCTTCTCATGCTTTGTTGATTTCAAAAAAGCTTTTGACTCAATTTGGAATGAGGGTCTGCTATACAAATTGATGGAAAGTGGTGTTGGGGGAAAAACATACGACATTATAAAATCCATATACACAAACAACAAGTGTGCGGTTAAAATTGGCAAAGAACACACACATTTCTTTCCACAGGGCCGCAGGGTTGCAGTTTAAGCCCCACCCTCTTCAACATATATATCAACGAATTGGCGAGGGCACTAGAACAGTCTGCAGTACCCGGCCTCACCCTACTAGAATCTAAAGTCAAATGTCTACTGTTTGCTGATGATCTGGTGCTTCTGTCACCAACCAAGGAGGGCCTACAGCAGCACCTATATCTTCTGCACAGATTCTGTCAGACATGGGCCCTGACAGTAAATCTCAGTAAGACAAAAGTAATGGTGTTCCAAAAAAGGTCCAGTTGCCAGGACCACAAAACAAATTCCATCTAGACACCGTTGCCCTAGAGCACACAAAAAACTATACATACCTCGGCCTAAACATCAGCGCCACAGGTAACTTCCACAAAGCTGTGAACGATCTGAGAGACAAGGCAAGAAGGGCCTTCTATGCCATCAAAAGGAACATAAAATTCGACATACCAATTAGGAGCTGGCTAAAAAATACTTGAATCAGTTATAGAACCCATTTCCCTTTATGGTTGTGGGGTCCGCTCACCAACCAAGAATTCACAAAATTGGACAAACACCAAATTGAGACTCTGCATGCAGAATTCTGCAAAAATATCCTGTGTACAACGTAAAACATAAAATAATGCATGCAGAGCAGAATTAGGCAGATTCCCGCTAATTATCAAAATCCAGAAAAGAGCTGTTCAATTCTACAACCACCGAAAACCACCAAACCTTCCATAACAAAGACATCACCTATAGAGAGATGAACCTGGAGAAAAGTCCCCTAAGCATGCTTGTCGTGGGGCTCTGTTCACAGAGCCCCAGGACAGCAACACAATTAGACCCAACCAAATCATGAGAAAACAAAAAGACAATTACTTGGCACATTGGAAAGAATTAACAAAAAAACTGAGCAAACTAGAATGCTATTTGGCCCTAAACAGAGAGTATACAGTGGCAGAATACCTGACCACTGTGACTGACCCAAACTTAAGGAAAGCTTTGACTATGTACAGACTCAGTGAGCATAGCCTTGCTATTGAGAAAGGCCGCCATAGGCAGACCTGGCTCTCAATAGAAGACAGGCTATGTGCACACTGCCCACAAAATGAGGTGGAAACTGAGCTTCACTTCCTAACCTCCTGCCAAATGTATGACCATATTAGAGACACATATTTCCCTCAGATTACACAGACCCACAAAGAATTTGAAAACAAACCCAATTTTGATAAACTCCCATAACTATTGGGTGAAATACAACAGTGTGCCATCACAGCAACAAGATTTGTGACCTGTTGCCACAAGAAAAGGGCAACCAGTGAAGAACAAACACCATTGTAAATACAACCCATATTTATGTTGATTTATTTTCCCTTTTCTACTTTAACTATTTGCACATTGTTGCAACACTGTATTTAGACATAAATGACATTTGAAATGTATTTTATTATTTTGGAACTTTTGTGAGTGTAATGTTTACTGTTAATTTTGGTTTTGTTTATTTCACTTTTGTTTATTATCTATTTGACATGCTTTGGCAATGTTAACATATGTTTCCCATGCCAATAAAGCCCTTAAGTTGAATTGAATTGAACTGAGCGAGAGAGGCAGGCCTCATCACGTGACTCAAAGCAACATCAACTGTGAGGAAATTGGAGTTGGCTAGGGCTAGTTAGAGAGCAAGATGTTTTCCTTCAGTGATCTGACTCCATTTCAACAGCCCAGTAGTCGTGAGAAAGACTTGC
The DNA here is from genome assembly GCF_020615455.1 of Coregonus clupeaformis. Classification (NCBI taxonomy): domain Eukaryota; kingdom Metazoa; phylum Chordata; class Actinopteri; order Salmoniformes; family Salmonidae; genus Coregonus; species Coregonus clupeaformis. The sequence goes on from NC_059199.1 coordinate 41,578,966, forward strand.
CTACAGGAACCTGCCAACCGACTCTCCAGCTGAGACCTCATCAATAAAAGCCTGAAGCCTAAAGTCGGCTGAGACTTCCATGACTATGTCCCAAATGGCACCCTATTCCCTATATAGTGCACTACTTTTGACCAGAGCCCTATGGGCCATTTGGAATGCACCCCATGTCTCTACTTCATCCATGACAGGAACTATTTTCATCCTGGCTCTGAGGCAGATTTGTCCATATGTTATTATTAGATGAGTTTGTTTATTGACTGAGCTCTTGATTGATGTAGTTTGTGTTGACATAAGCTCGGAGTACAGGTCAATATGGTCTTAGGCATAAATCTAGAATCAGTTTGTCCTCTCCAAATCCCATCCTTAACCAATAGGGATGGAAATGCAAAATTGACCTTAGATCAGGCTCTTGGGGTAACTTGGCGGAGCAAGGTTTGTTTACCATGCGGCGACTCTGCTTGCTGGGCATCATGGGAAGGCTGACAACTTGGCCAGGCGGTCGTCGCCACGGTGATAAACAGTGAGTGTTCCGTGGTTGCCAGGAGATGGTGATTGATTGGCAGATGAAATCTGAGGTAGAATCTGAGGAGAGTAGAGGATGTTGGTTTGAGATGTCTGGGTCTGGGTCAATATATAAATATAGCCCTAGAGAGAGCGAGAGACAGATAGAAAGATATACAGTGCATTCGGAACGTATTCCGACCCATTCCCTTTTTCCACATTTTGTTACATTACAGCCTTATTCTAAAATGGATTAAATAAATAAAATCCTCATCAATCTACACATAATACCCCATAATGACAAAGTGAAAACAGGTTTTTAGAAATGTTTACACATTTATTAAAATAAAAACAGAAATACCTTATTTACATACGTATTCAGACCCTTTGCTTTGGGACTCGAAATTGAGCTCAGGCGCTCATTTAACATCCTTGAGATGTTTCTACAACTTGATTGGAGTCCACCTGTGGTAAATTAAATTGATTAGACATGATTTGGAAAAGCACACACCTGTCTATGTAAGGTCCCACAGTTGACAGTGCATGTCAGAGCAAAAACCAAGCCATGAGGTCGAAGGAATTGCCCGTAGAGCTCTGAGACAGGATTGTGTCGAGGCACAGATCTGGGGAAGGGTACCAAACAATGTCTGCAGCATTGAAGGTCCCCAAGAACACTGTGGCCTCCATCATTCTTAAATGGAAGAAGTTTGGAACTACCAAGACTCTTCCTAGAGCTGGCCGCCCAGCCAATCGGAGTAATCAGAAGAGAAGGGCCTTGGTCAGGGAAGTGACCAAGAACCTGATGGTCACTCTGACAGACCTCCAGAGTTCCTCTGTGGAGATGGGAGAACCTTCCAGAAGGACAACCGTCTCTGCAGCACTCCACCAATCAGGTCTTTATGATAGTGTGGCCAGAAGGAAGCCACTCCTCAGTATGGTCCCGTGTAGCTCAGTTGGTAGAGCATGGCGTTTTGCAACGCCAGGGTTGTGGGTTCGATTCCCACGGGGGGGCAGTATGAAAATGTATGCACTCACTAAATGTAAGTCGCTCTGGATAAGAGCGTCTGCTAAATGACTAAAATGTAAATGTAAAAGGCACACGCCTACTTGGAGTTTGCCAAAATACACTTAAAGGACTCTCAGACCATGAGAAACAAGATTCTCTGGTCTGATGAAACCAAGATTGAACTATTTTGCCTGAATGCCAAGCGTCATGTCTGGAGGAACCCTGCCACCATCCCTACGGTGAAGCATGGGGGTGGCAGCATCATGCTGTGGGGATGTTTTTCAGTGGCAGGGTTGAAAAGATGAACAGAGCAAAGTACAGAGAGCTCCTTGATTAAACCTGCTCCAGAGCGCTCAGGACCTCAGACTGGGGTAAAGGTTCACCTTCCAACAGGACAACGACCCTAAGCACACAGCCAAGACAACTCAGGAGTGGCTTTGGGACAACTCTCTGAATGACCTTGAGAGGCCCAGCCAGAGCCTGGACTTGAACCTGACCAAACATCTCCGGGGAGACCTGAAAATAGCTGTGCAGCGACGCTCCCCATCCAACCTGACAGAGCTTGAGAGGATCTGCAGAGAAGAATGGGAGAAACTCCCTAAATACAGGTGTGCCAAGCTTGTAGCGTCATACCCAAGAGGACTCAAGGCTGTAATCGCTGCCAAAGGTGCTTCAACAAAGTACTGAGTAAAGGGTCTGAATACTTATGTGAATGTGATATTTCATAAAATATATGTATATACATTTGCAATGATTTCTAAAAAGCGTGTTTTTCTTTGTCATTATGGGGTATTGTGTGTAGATTGATGAGGAGAAAAAAAAACAATTTAATAAATTTTAGAATAAGGCTGTAATGTAACAAAATGTGGAAAAAGTCAAGGGGTCTGAATACTTTCCGAATGCACTGTATACAGTGTATACATTTTGTTGTGTTACAGCCTGAATTTAAAATGGATTAAATTGAGATTTTGTGTCACTGGCCTACACACAATATACCCCATAATGTCAAAGTGGAATTATGTTTTTCAATTTTTTCCGAATTAATTAAAAATGAAAAGCTGAAATGTCTTAAGTCAATAAGTATTCAACCCCTTTGTTATGGCAAGCCTAAATAAGTTCAGGAGCAAAAATGTGCTTAACATGTCACATAAGTTTCATGGACTCACTCTGTGTGCAATAATAGTGTTTAACATGATTTTTGATAGATTTTTATTTATTTTTAAAGCAGACATTGAATATCCCTTTGAACATGATGAAGTTATTAATTACACTTTGGATGGTGTATCAATACACCCAGTCACTACAAAGATACAGGTGTCCTTCCTAATACTGTTACCGTAGAGCAGGGGTGTCAAACGTACGGCCCGCGGGCCGGATAAGGCCCGCAAACGGGTTTAATCCAGCCCGCGAGATGATTTTGAAAAAAAGAAGGAAAAAAGAAGGAAAAAAACTGCTGTTCCAATTGTGTCCACTGGATGGCGCAAGAGAAATTGTGTTAAGCAAGCAAACTGTTTATACCGGGGCAGAGCAAGTAGGTCAAGCACGTGCAGCCAATGAGCTACTTTGTTTTGCCCGCGATATTTATTACGGCTTCTACTTTTAACATTATGTGCTTTGGCACCCTCATTGCCCCAATATGTCTCTGTCAAAAAAGAGAAAAGTGGACGCAGAGTGCAGAGTGTTCCAAGAAAAATGGTCATCCTATTTAATCACGGAATTGAATGGGAAAGCTGTATGTTTGGTGTGTTCAGAGCATGTTGCAGTGCTGAAAGAATATAACCTTCGTCGCCACTATGTGAGTCTTCATGCCGACAAATATGACAACTTTCAAGGACAGCGGAGATGAGAGAAGGTGAATGAACTGTTGGCGGGTCTGAAGAAACAGCAGTCTGTGTTTACTCACAGCCGAGACATCAGTGACGCTGCAGTGAAAGCTAGCTACCTCATTGCTAATGAAATCGCAGTGGCTTCAAAACCATTTAGTGAGGGTGAATTTGTAAAAACATGCATGATGAAGGCAGCGGAGATTGTGTGCCCTGAAAAGCGGCAGGCTTTTGCAAATATCAGCCTGACAAGAAACACAGTTGCAGACAGAATTTCCGATCTTTCAGTGGATTTGGACAGCCAGTTGAAGCATAAAGTAAAGTCATTTATTGCATTTTCGGTTGCAATTGATGAAAGCACGGACATTACAGATGTTGCACAACTGGCCATTATTTTCATCCGCGGAGTTGATGACACATTGACCGTCACTGAGGACTTCGTGGAGTTGGTGCCGATGACAGATACAACGACAGCAGCTGATATTTTTACCGCACTCGTCGGCGCACTGGACAGGGTCGGAGTGGACTGGTCCCGCGCTGTCAGCCTGGCTACAGATGGTGCGCCCTCAATGATCGGGAAAAAAGCAGGCGTTGTGACAAAGTTCAGAGAGAAAGTGCAATCTGCAAATGGAGGACGTGATTTTTGACTTTTCACTGTATTTTGCACCAGGAGGCTTTGTGTTGCAAGTCATTAAAGATGGATAACGTCATGAAGGTGGTCATCCAAACTGTTAATTTCATCCGATCCAGAAGCCTGAATCACCGTTAGTTTGACAGCCTTCTCAGAGAGAAAGACCACATCTATGGCCTGCCATACCACACTGAGGTAAGATGGTTAAGCCGAGGTGCTGTGCTGAGGCGTTTCTTTGATTTACGAGAAGAAATTGAACAGTTCATGGAAGAAAAGGGCAAACCAGTGTTAGAATTTCATTCCGCAGAATGGATGCCGGACCTTGCATTTCATGGTGGATGTTACAGAGCACCTGAATAACTTGAACAAACAGCTGCAAGGGCGCAACAAAGTTGTCACGCAGTATTATGACAGCATACGTTCTTTCAAGTTGAAGCTGTCATTGTGGGAGACGCAACTTGTCGGTGGTGATGCAGCTCACTTCCCCTGTCTGAAAAATGTGTGCGCGACCCAACATGTGGCAGACATGAAGCGGTTCAAAGATAAAATAACTGGACTGTTACGGGAGTTTGAGCAACGCTTTCAGATTTATGTTTATATGTTTTTATGTTGATGTGCTATTGTTTTTAATAGATTTTATTTTATTTGTATATTTAACCTATTCTTGACTCTGTGGTTCTTGCACTTGTTTGGGGAACAGGATTTCATTATTTTTATCTACATTTCTGCCTGAGAAATGACACCCTGATATAGTTCTGTGATCTGTGAAACAGTTCTGTTAATCACTGAGGCATTGTGTGTTTGTGTTCTTTTTCTTTAGAATTTTCAAATAAACTTGACGTGTTTTATGATTAATAGTGATGTTGTGCTTGTACTATTTTGGACACACTGTCCTCAGGCTCCAGCTTTATGTTGTATGTTGATCGTATTAAAACAAAGAAAACAATCTGAAGTTGTTGTTTTTAAGTTATATATATACCATGATTTTTCCGGTCCGGCCCACTTGGGAATAGATTTTCCTCCATGTGGCCCCTGAGCTAAAATGAGTTTGACACCCCTGCCGTAGAGGAAGGAAACCGCTCAAAAAAGAAATGGAATGGAGCTAAGCACAGGCAAAATCCTAGAGGAAAACCTGGTTCAGTCTGCTTTCCACGACACTGGGAGATTAATTCATTTACATTTTAGTCATTTAGCTGATGCTCTTATCCAGAGCGACTTACAGTTAGTGAGTGCATACATATTTATTTATTATACTGGCCCCCCGTGGGAAACGAACCCACAACCATGAACCATGCTCTACCAACTGAGCTACATCCCTGAGCTACGGACAGAATTCACCTTTCAGCAGGACAATAACCTACAACACAAACCAAATCTACACTGGAGTTGCTTACCAAGAAGACAGTGAATGTTCCTGAGTTACAGTCTTGACTTAAATCTGCTTGAAAATATACTGCAAGACCTGGAAATGGTGTCTAGCAATGATCAACAACCAATTTGACAGAGTTTGAAGAATTTTGAAAAGAATAATGGGAAAATGTGGAAAAATCCAGGTGTAGAAAAATACTTATCTAATGAAGATATGTTTTATTTTCCATACATTTTTACAAAATGTTCGCATTTTTCTTCCACTTTGATATTAGAGAGTATTTTGTGTAGATCGTTGACAAAAAATGACATCCATTTTAATCCCACTTTGTAACACAACTAAATGTGGAAAAATTCAAAGGGTGTGAATACTTTCTGAAGGCTATGTAGATATAGGCCGGGAGAGAGAGTGAGATATGAATGGCTTAATAGCTAGAGGAGAGATAACGAGCTTGATAAATGATAAATTGAGTGATTATATAGATATGGCTAAACAGCCCAGAGTCTGCCCCCAGTCTCCTCTCAGAGATTTTATCTCAGGTTGCCTGAGTGCCACCATTTATTCCTGGATAAATATCAGAAATTAAAATGATGTGTGTTTGTGTCAAATAAAATAAAATGTTATTTGTCACATGCTTCGTAAACAATAGGCGTAGACTAACAGTGAAACGCTTACTTACGGGTCCTTTTCCAACAATGCAGAGTAAAAAAATTGAAATAGTGACATGAGGAATAAATACACAGTGAATAACAATAAAGAGTAAAAATATCATGGCTATATACAGGGAGTACCAGGTAATAACATGGCTATATACAGGGAGGACCAGGTAATAACATGGCTATATACAGGGAGGACCAGGTAATAACATGGCTATATACAGGGAGGACCAGGTAATCAATCAATCAATTTTATTTTATATAGCCCTTCTTACATCAGCTAATATCTCGAAGTGCTGTACAGAAACCCAGCCTAAAACCCCAAACAGCTAGTAATGCAGGTGTAGAAGCACGGTGGCTAGGAAAAACTCCCTAGAAAGGCAAAACCTAGGAAGAAACCTAGAGAGGAACCAGGCTATGAGGGGTGGCCAGTCCTCTTCTGGCTGTGCCGGGTGGAGATTATAACAGAACCATGCCAAGATGTTCAAAAATGTTCATAAGTGACAAGCATGGTCAAATAATAATCAGGAATAAATCTCAGTTGGCTTTTCATAGCCGATCATTAGAGTTTAAAACAGCAGGTCTGGGACAGGTAGGGGTTCCATAACCGCAGGCAGAACACCATGGCTATATACAGGGAGGACCAGGTAATACCATGGCTATATACAGGGAGGACCAGGTAATACCATGGCTATATACAGGGAGGACCAGGTAATAACATGGCTATATACAGGGAGTACCAGGTAATACCATGGCTATATACAGGGAGTACCAGGTAATACCATGGCTATATACAGGGAGGACCAGGTAATAACATGGCTATATACAGGGAGGACCAGGTAATAACATGGCTATATACAGGGAGTACCAGGTAATACCATGGCTATATACAGGGAGGACCAGGTAATAACATGGCTATATACAGGGAGGACCAGGTAATAACATGGCTATATACAGGGAGGACCAGGTAATAACATGGCTATATACAGGGAGTACCAGGTAATACCATGGCTATATACAGGGAGGACCAGGTAATAACATGGCTATATACAGGGAGGACCAGGTAATAACATGGCTATATACAGGGAGGACCAGGTAATACCATGGCTATATACAGGGAGTACCAGGTAATACCATGGCTATATACAGGGAGGACCAGGTAATAACATGGCTATATACAGGGAGGACCAGGTAATAACATGGCTATATACAGGGAGGACCAGGTAATAACATGGCTATATACAGGGAGTACCCGGTAATACCATGGCTATATACAGGGAGGACCAGGTAATAACATGGCTATATACAGGGAGGACCAGGTAATACCATGGCTATATACAGGGAGGACCAGGTAATAACATGGCTATATACAGGGAGGACCAGTACCGAGTCCATGTGCAGGGTATGAGGTCATTGAGGTAGATACAATATGTACATATACTGTAGGTAGTGGTAAAGTGACTAGGCAACGGGATAGATAATAGACAGTAGCAGCAGCGTGTGTGGCATCCGTATGCATGTATGTAGTGTGTGTGTGTGTGTGTGTGTTGGGGTGTAAGTATGTGTGAATGTGTGGATAGAGTCCGTGCAAGAGAGTTAGTGGAAGAAAGGATCAATGCAGGTAGTCCGGATAGCCATTTTATTAGCTATTTAGATGTCTTGTTTAGCAGTGTCATGGCTTGGGGGTAGAAGCTGTTCAATTGTCCTGTTGGTTCCAGACTTGGTGCATTGGTACCACTTGCTGTGTGGTAGCAGAGAGAACAGTCTATGGCTTGGATGGCTGGAGTCTTTGACCATTTTTTGGGCCTTCCTCTGACACTGCCAAGTATAGATGGCCGGGAGCTCGGCCCCACTGATGTGCTGGGCCATACTTTTTGGGATGGAATGATTTGGATGATGATTTGGATGTTTGGGCAGAGTTCTGGCCCATGCTGATGTTCTCTCACTCTCTCTGTTCTGTCGGTTCCGCTCGGTTACACAGGGAAATGGAACGTTTCCCACATGCACACACACAACGGAATGTCCTGGCACTCAAGACTCACGTCGCCTAGCAGCTGCACTGGCAGGCAGGCAGCCAACGTGGTGTGTGTGTAGATGTGAGATTCTGTGTAGTTGTGTACTAGTGAATGTTGAAGTTCGTGAGTTGTTTTCAGGTGTGTGTGTTTGTGTGTGAGAAAATTGAAGTAAAATATATTGAGTTGCGTTCAGGTCTGTGTTGGTTGTGTGGAGTTGCTCAGGATGCTGTGTTTAAAAGTCTCCTCACATTATCGGTGGTTTTGACTAGATGGTATACAGCTACGGACGGAAGGGACTTTTTGTAGCAGGTTAGGAGAGCTTACAGCACATGCTCTGGTTAACCCACGTCTTAGTCTCCAGGGAGATGGTGACAGAGTGTGACAGTGTCCCGGGCCAGACACACCTCATGTACTCAATCTGGCCAGAGGGAAGAGAGGACAAGGAGTCTGCCTGTCACTCTTCAATCTCTCTTGTTCTCTTTCCAAATCTATCTCTCTTTAATTCAGGCCAGGATTAAACCAACGGCACATTGTAGACAAGCTCATTTTACTGTGGACAATGCAGAGATTGCATTGGTTTGCGGAGATTGCATCCACAGTAAACACTGTAGATGTCGGCTCAACCGTAAACTACCTTTTAAAAGTAAAAAAACAATGCACTTGTCTACAACGCGCGTTCTTATTCTTGCATTCAGATCTCTTAAATCTCTACCTTTCTCTGTGTTGTGTAATAGACTGGTTAAGACTTGATCGTTCAATCACAAATACCAGACACCACCAAACCACAGACCTGAGCCGGCCTTGGGACTTAGTTAAGACCTGGAGAGGTTGACAAAGAGGGAAAGGTTCAACATTTTGATATTGCTAATAAGTGTGTGTGTCTTCCCCTAGCCATGGAGTTCCATGAGATGTTGCAGTCCATTGCAGTGAAGGAGGGGCTTAAAGGTCGTAAGGTCACCAGAGCTGTGGAAAGTTTCAGCTGGAACATCACCATACTGAAGGTGAATCTACACACTCACAGCAGACCAAAGACAACCACATACCACAGAACTTTGCCAGTCTGTTTCCACATTAGCCAACACCGACAAACCCCTCTCTCTCCTCCCCCTTCTCCCACTCTCAGGGGCAGGCAGACCTTCTGAAACGGGCTAAGACGGAGGTGCAGGAGAACATGAAGCAGGTACACCACGCTGCCATGACCTCTAACCTTAGTAAGGGCGTGACAGGAGAGGCGACCCGCCCCCGACGCAGCCTGGACGCCATCCAGGAGAGAGCTACAGCTCCGGCTAGAGGTTCCCCTTAGGTACAGGTCTAGGACCAACTTACCCGCCTCAAAATAGGGGAAATGTAAAATCTGACCTTAGTTCAGTTTCTAAGGGCACCCTCATCCTTCTCTGAGGATCAGCAGGTTGACTAGAACTGACAACCAAGTTGCTGATAGGCTCCTTCTGCATCTCGGCCATTTTCTCCACACAACGATGAAGAGGAGGAAGGAAGATGGACTAAAAACAATTGAAGAAAAATACTTCTGTTATAGCACTGTCAGGAGGGAGGAGTAACGTCGAAGACACTGGAGACAGGACTGTAGAGAGGAATGAAGTCAGAGACAGACAATCAGACTGCCCTGTCCCTTACACTGTATGCAGCTGTAAATAAGACGTTTTTAATCCTACTCTCTATGTGCAGTGTTTGTTATTTTTGGACCTGGATTCAATCTGTATAGCCAAGTTATCGCAGAAGATCCGTTTCTAAAATGTTAAGGTAATTTCCGATTGAGCCGACATACAGTTTGCAGCGAATGTAGTCTTCGCGACCGCGGGAACATTGCCTTTAAATTGTCAATCGCGCTATAAAGCGGCTCTTCAGCACTACGGATTCAATAGAGTCCTTGGTTTGTGTTTTTGTTGGGGGGGAGTGGAGATGGCTTTCAGGGCGAACAAAACTGTAGAACAAAGTGAAACTGAATGAGAGAAAAGTGATAACGTATGAGTGTCAGGAGGCTGATTCAGAATGTGTGTGAAAGTGTGACTGCTACCAATAAAATAGCAGACGATTTTATCCAACGCGACTTACAGTAGTGCGTGCATACATTTTTTGTATGGGTGGCCCCAGCGGGAATCAAACCTACGATTCTGAAGTTGCAAACACCAACTGAGCCACTGAGATGTTTCAGCCTCTCCGGGTCCAGTGGAGCAAAATAATGTAGATGTGTACATAGAATTAGAATGAGTTGAACGGGCATCCCCATTCATGTCAATTATGCCGTAATGCACGTGTCAAACTCATTCCACGGAGGGCGGAGTGTCTGCGGGTTTTCGCTCCTCCCTTGTGGAACTCAACCAGACAGTGTTAATGACTAAACTGTATGATCAAAACTACATAACAGTATTTCCACTTCGCTTTCCATAGCACCTTGACCAATGCTTTTCTAGGTGGTTGTGTGTCACATTACAGTATTATGATTTTATCCTAATTCAGTAAAATGTTACTGGATTTTTACAAAATGGTAACTTCCGATCATTAAAAAACATTCCTGATACTGTTGGCCTCCATTGTTTACCGTCAGATAGCGTGACGAATCCGTCTGCACTGAGCATCACGTAGACTCCACCTGTCGGAAGACAATTGTTGTCCTCTTGAAAACCTCCTTTCACCTGATGCTATAAGATGACTTGTTTTATGGTAAATTGACATCAATTTCGCCTCCAAACCATATCCATTACATTTTCATTACCAGAACCAACCAGTAAGGAAATAAACCAGTTACTTCAATCATAAAACACTGCTTTTAGACACACACTGCTTTGACCATTCGCTGGACTCTGATAGCCAGCTGCCCACACATTCGATCATCAGAGACATAAAACCAGGGCCTGACCAAGAGAAGCCAAAGTATTGGATATCCACTGGCATTTTAAAATGTCATTTACAACAGTGGAGGCTGCTGAGGGGAGGACGGCTCATAATAAATGGCCAGAATGGAGTGAATGTAATGGTATCAAGTACGTTTAAAAAATACAATTGTGTTTGATACCATTCCTTTCACTCCATTCCAGCCATTATTATGAGCCGTCCTCCCCTCAGCAGCCTCCACTTACATTTACATTTTAGTCATTTAGCAGACGCTCTTATCCAGAGCGACTTACAGTTAGTGAATACATATTTTTTTATACTGGCCCCCCGTGGGAATCGAACCCACAACCCTGGCGTTGCAAACGCCATGCTCTATCAACTGAGCTACATCCCTGCCGGCCATTCCCTCCCCTACCCTGGACGACGCTGGGCCAATTGTGCGCCGCCCCATGAGTCTCCCGGTCGCGGCCGGCTGCGACAGAGCCTGGATTCGAACCAGGATCTCTAGTGGCACAGTTAGCACTGCGATGCAGTGCCTTAGACCACTGCGTCACTCAGGAGTATAACTTACTTAAAACACTGACCTTACACTGACTTACTTAAAACACTGACCGGCAACACTATCGCCAAACACGCTAACAGTTGATTAACATTATTGTTTACCTTTCATTGCATGTTTTTAGTTAGTATTGCCAATTTAAATATTAGTTGTACTCACAATTCAGCATGTTGCTACCACTTGTACAATGTCCTGTTGAAAAACCATTCTCTCTCTATAAACATACCACCACAGCACTGGTATACTGTAGCAACAGCAATGCTTTTATTGGTCTAGAGTTAATCATATCTCTGCTGTAGGGACATCTCGTGTGCAATGCTTTACTTGGCTACCACAGGAAGCAAGAGAACTAAATACAAGGACATCAGAAATAATTAAATATTATTACATACATTTTCACATTGAATTGATTCCCCCCCCCACCCCCACCAAAAAAGAAGCCTGTTTCCATAATTTAATAATTTCACCTTGTAATGCAGCTGTATAGGGTTAACATTGTATCTTTAAACAAAAAGGTGAAGAAGAAGTGAGTCAGTTAATCTGTCAATGGTTTCCAGGCACTGGTTAATTGTAGGTAGAAGTTGCCTCTAACAACTGATAGAGGATCAGATATTGTACCATCCCCCCTAATGGTAGGTGTAGGACTGGCGATTGGTTATGAGCAACTTCTACCTCGAAACAGTTAAAGGACAATCAAAGAGGAGCTGAATGGAGGCAAGAGACAAGAAAATATCTTTAGACACAGGCATTAGATAAAGACAGAGGTATGGGACAGACAGCTCCCCTACCTGGACAAACAGGGTACTACCCTCCTCCCATTACAGACAGCTCCCCTACCTGGAGAAACAGGGTACTACCCTCTCCTCCCATTACAGACAGCTCCCCTACCTGGAGAAACAAGGTACTACCCTCTCCTCCCATTACAGACAGCTCCCCTACCTGGAGAAACAGGGTACTACCCTCCTCCCATTACAGACAGCTCCCCTACCTGGAGAAACAGGGTACTACCCTCTCCTCCCATTACAGACAGCTCCCCTACCTGGAGAAACAAGGTACTACCCTCTCCTCCCATTACAGACAGCTCCCCTACCTGGAGAAACAGGGTACTACCCTCCTCCCATTACAGACAGCTCCCCTACCTGGAGCAACAAGGTACTACCCTCTCCTCCCATTACAGACAGCTCCCCTACCTGGAGAAACAGGGTACTACCCTCTCCTCCCATTACAGACAGCTCCCCTACCTGGAGCAACAAGGTACTATCCTCTCCTCCCATTACTACATACAGAGAAGAGAAAGGCATTCCCCACACTGATAAATGCACTATGAATTCCAGTTCCTGAAGGTAGCCTGTGGTGATCTGTGTTGATCTGATCCTGTCGGGGCAGAAATGGGTATCACCGTTAAAGTAACTTGTCTCCAACTGGGGTTGGATAAGCGCTAACGCCCAAGCATACAGGAGTAGAGGCTATAGGCATAGGAGATATCTATGGTATTCATGAAGGAATACAGAGCAGGTTAGTGCAGGTAAGATGTCAGAGATGATAAGATAGAACAGGCAGAGGAGATTATAAGGTATTGGCGACTGCCTGACAGTAGGCTGCCATAGTCCAGTCTATGTGCAAATTTGACCCAGCAGTGGCGAGTTGGTTTTCCCCTGTGGGACAGCATATCCTCCAGGTTGGGATGAAGTTACCCCTTAAAGGCTGATCTAATGGTTAAGGTGGGGATTAGGGAGTAGATAAACTGATCCTAGATCTCTGGTTAGGGGTAACTCCCACCCAGATCAGTAAAGTCCAGTCCCTCACAGGTCCTGGGGGTTGACAATAGTGAAGTCTGAGTCTTTGCTGTGAATGCTGCCCTCGTCTGGGCTGGAGGAGCCCGACGCTGCACCCATCAGGGGGTCCTGGAACGCCCCCACGCCCTCCGGCTCCACCCTGACCGAGCTGTGGAGCTGTCTATTTGGAGGGGTCCTCTCCGCCCCTCCCTCGGTGGGCTGCAGCTCTCCATCCTGCGAGACCAGGATGTAGTCGTCCCAGTTCTTCCCCTCCGAGCCCACACACAGAGAGGACTCTGGGGGAGACACCTGCATAAGGGAGACAAGGGGCTTGTTCAACACTGCTGTTGACTGGCTGATCTACAAATCACCTTCCATCATAAATAACTACTAGTATTATTTGTAGATCAGTCAGTCAGTCGCAATATACCCACAATGCATCATAGATTTGAAGCATAGGGAATGATACCAAAGTATGTGAGGATACACTGCAAGTATGTATTAATACAACCATGTGTGTTTTCCACCTGTTGCTCTGGTGGCGTGTGCTCCCGTTCTTCCTCCTCCTGTTCTCCATCACCACGCTGCGGCGCGGCCAGGTAGGGCTGGTCTTCATGGTGACTGTTGGCGTGCTGCTGCTGTGCGATGGCGGCGGCATTGTCATAGTGGTGGTCAGCGATGGTGATCTCCTCATTCTCCTCTGCCTCCAGCAGGCTCTGGTTGAAACGCAGCGCCCCCTTCAGGATGTCCTTGATCTGACGGATTCATTCATAAATACAGACGTAACACACAGAGCAAGTCATGGTGAACACACACAGATGTACTGAGAACACATACACACACACCTACACCTACATAGACAATGTACACATGCACTTAATACACGCGGTCAAAATGCTAACTCTCACTCAGAGAGGCGCAAACATGTTCACACACACACACCTGTTGTGCTGCTGTCCAGTACCTGTTTGAGTCCAGCCAGTGACACCAACACCTCATCCTCTTTCTCCAGGTGCTCCTGTAGGATCACCTCCTGGATCTTACCTGATGAGACAGACATCAGATCACAGTCGCTGGCGACAGACTCAATTCTAAAATATACATAAAAACAATATTTACTCATTATTGTTATTCGTTAAATCACCGGCTGTGTCTGAATATACCCATACTAGTGTACTACATACTTAAACTGCATACTATATACTCATTATCGCATACTATTTAGCACGTACCGTTTAGTAAAAGGTATGCAGTATGCCAAGGCCACAACGCAGTAGTGGCTCCTGACTGGATGAGTAGCTGGGGTGGGGCCGAGTGCGGGTAGATTTTTCCATATTCAACAGACATGCATTGCATTAACCAGCCTGATAATAGCTCATTTTCAATTCGATACATTTCTCTAAACTCTGAATCGAAGGGGAATGGCGTTATAGGCCTACTCAGGCTGGTTATAGACAGACTATCACATTCGACCTATACCGTAGCCCATATAGCCAGCCCATATATCCTATTTAAAAAAGGACTGAAGACAGAAACAGAATTTGGTTCCATTTCAACATAGCCTATTTATTAGTGAAACCAAAGTGCTGTAACATATATGAATTCAATTAAATAGCCTAGTACACACACTAAATATTTTCAAATGTTCAAATCAAAAGGCTATTGCACAGAAAAACTTGGACAGTCGGGTGCATCGCAAATCCAGAACCGCTGGACAGCAGCATAATAAACTAAAGCAGTGATCATTGGGAACGAGATCCTCCACATTCTGAAAATACCTCATGCGCGATTGCATAGTTTCCCGCTATGCGTTGATTTCATTAGCACATCCCCATATCTAATTGATCAGCTGTTGATTTCAGTAGCTTCTCCCCATATCTAACTGATCAGCTGTTGTCAAAGCCGAAATGAGTATGACATACGGGCATTTAAAGTATCCTCGATTTTTTCACATACTCAAACGGCCTACTATTTAGGACTCAAGTATGGGTATTCGGACACGGCCACTGTGTATTTATTCCTCGTGTCACTATTTGTATCTTCATCTTTAACTCTGCATTGTTGGAAAAGGACCCGTAAGGAAGCATTTCACTTCATCTTTAACTCTGCATTGTTGGAAAAGGACCCGTAAGGAAGCATTTCACTTCATCTTTAACTCTGCATTGTTGGAAAAGGACCCGTAAGGAAGCATTTCACTTCATCTTTAACTCTGCATTGTTGGAAAAGGACCCGTAAGGAAGCATTTCACTTTCACTGAAGCATGTGACAAATACAATTTCATAAAGCAGTAACACACAGACAGTAAACAAAAGCCTTTGTTTTAACCACACAACTGATTACACCTGTTTACCGGTTCAATCACTAGATTGTTCAAAACATCATCATGGTTATAGCTCAACTCACAGGCTATAATTGGCACTCACAGATGTGTGTTGATACTTGATTTTCAATCTAACCACTGATGCGTTAGGGTCAGGTTTGTTAAACTCAATGTGCATGTTGATATATGTATTGGTAGATGGTCCCGTGTAGCTCAGTTGGTAGAGCATGGCACTTGCAACGGCAGGGTTGTGGGTTCGATTCCCACGGGGGACCAGTATGAAAAATGTATGCACTCACTAACTGTAAGTCGCTCTGGATAAGAGTGTCTGCTAAATGACTAAAATGTAAATGTGAATTTACCAATGTGTGTGTTCATCATCTTGGCACAGTACTTGCTCATGGCTTCTAGGTCATTGATCTGACCCTGCAGGAAGGACACCTGGGCCTCCAACTCCTCCTCCTTACACAACACAGAGGAGGACAACTTAAGAGTTAGAGAAAGAGAGGGGGTGGAGAGAGAGATTGCCAAAGTAAGTGAAATGGATTAACAAAAGTGAAATAAATAAAAAGTGAACAGTAAATATTACAGTTCCAAAATAATATCGTTACAACACTGTATATAGACATAATATGACATTGGAAATGTCTTTATTCTTCTTGAACTTGTGTGAGTAATATTTACTGTTCACTTTTTATTGTTTATTTCACTTTTGTTTATCCATTTCATTTGCTTTGGCAATGTAAACATATGTTTCCCATGCCAATAAAGCCCCTGGAATTGAATTGAGAGAGGGTGGAGTTGGAGAGACAGAGAGTTGGAGAGAGAGTTGGAGAGAGAGAGAGAGGGTGGAGAATTAGAGAGAGAGAGAGAGAGAAAGAGAGAGAGGAGAATGAGAGAAAGAGAGGAGAATTAGAGAGAGAGACCTGCAGAGAAAGAAAGATAGAGAGCGCGCACTACTCACGGCCTCTTTCTTGCCCATCATGGTCTTGCTGTGGGAGCGAGTGATGTTGAAGAAGGAGTCCTTCTTGGTGGCCGAGAGGGGTGGGGATGAGGTGCTGTTGTCACTTCCCCTGGAGACAGGAAGGGGCGGGGACGCTGTGGTGTGACCCTGTCCCCCAGAGAGACTCTCTATGCTGGGGGAGGAGCTAACTGTCCTGGAGGTTTGGCCTGAAAGAGAGAGAGAACAGATTAACACAAAGACAGAAACAGACAAGGGCTGTGAGTAGCAGAGAGAGAGAACAGATGGACCCGTCCAGTTGTCACCAACCTTGTCCTGTTCTTACCTCCTCAATGTTCACATCTCCTCGACATATGAGTGTGTGATGACTGTATTCAGGTTCAATTTACTTACTGCACCGATGGTGAATGGCTCTGACTCAAAACAGTCTCTCTGGCTCCTGCTGTTGGTTGACTAGCAGTATAACGTGCATCTAAGGCAATATACTATTCAACTCTGGACTACCACACTTCTGCTGGCTTGTATCTTTCAGTGATTGATTAAGACCAGTGTGAATGTGGACCTTATGGATGATCAACGCCATTCACTGACTGATTAATTGGTTGATAAAGTAACCAGGAGGTGCTGTGATGCTCAGAGATCAGGGTTGAAATGAACTGGTGAAAGGGGAGACAAAAACACAGCAACATATGCACACAAGCAGTTGCTATGGTAGCAGTAACCTTGGGTGTCAGAGAAAATGTGGGTGGAGAGAGAGACCCGAGAGACTCCGCCTGAAACTACATCTAACAGACAGGAGGGTGAAGGCTATCGCTCGTGCACACCACAGGAGGTTGGTGGCACCTTAATTGGGGAGGATGGGCTCGTGGTAATGACTGGAGCGGAATCATTGGAATGGTATCAAATACATCAAACACATGGTTTCCAGGTGTTTGATGCCATTCCGTTAGCGCCGTTCCAGCCATTATTATCAGCCGTCCTCCCCTCAGCAGCCTAAACTGGTGCACACACGTGTGTGTGTGTGTGTGTGTGTGTGTATATATATATATATATACACACACACACACACACACACACACACACACACACATACATACACACTTCATAGTTGATTATTGCTATTATACGCTTATGGGGCCATCAATCTTCTCTAAGATACTGGACGGATGGATGTGTTAGCGTCAATGTCATAGTATACCTGTTTGATTAAGAGTGTGTGTTTCCAACCCTCACCTTTGCTCAAGTAGACTGGCATGCTCTCAGACTTGAGTAAGCGGTGGTGCTGGGACTGGGAGTGTGTCCGCGTCTGCAGGGGGGCGTGGCCAGAGGACAGGGGCTCGGCTTGGGAACGGGGGGCTGCAGTGAGGGGGGAGGGGGCAGACAGAACCTCGCTGTTGATTGGAGAGATACCGCTGGCTCCACCCGCTGACATGGCGGGGGCAATGAGCTTCCTCCCAAAGTTGAGAAGGCTGCTGGAGACCTTGTTGATGTTGAGAGGAGCCGTCTTGGCACTGGCACTGGCACTGGGGGGAGATAGAGATAAAGAGAGAGACAGTGAGTGAGTGAGTGTGTGAGTGACAAAGAGAGAGAGACGAAGAGAGAGATGAAGAGAGAGAGACAAAGAGCGAGATAAAGAAAGCAAGAGACAGTGAGAGAGAGTGAGGGTTAGTTTAGCAAGATATTGTGAACCAACAAAGTGCGTGTGTTTGTTTGTTACGATCATTGTCCCTCATGCTCGTGTGTGCGAGTGTGCCTGCGCGTGTGTCTGCTTACCGGGTGTTGTTGACCAGGTCCGCTCCTCTGGTCTTGTAATAGTCCAGATTCTGTTGGAACTGGTAGTTAGCTGGCCGAGGATTGTTCTAAAGGGAAAGGCATTGACAGTGAAAACAGCTCAGATTAAATAGTGACAAAATAAACACACAAAATAGTGTTGTGTGTGGTTGGGGGTCATATGGTCCCAGATCTCTATGTGCTTTAGCCAACTACTCTGACTATCATTGTCATACTACAAACTAGAGGTCTTCACGGGTCCGGGTGAACCTGATATACCAGAGACCCGGCCAGGCCCGGTTCTGAAATTCAAACGTCATCTGGGTCGGTCCTGTATCCTCCCATTCATGTACACTGATTGAAGTGGATTTAACAAGTATGTCAAATGAGGGATCATAGCTTTCACCTGGTCAGTCTGTCATGGAAAGAGCATCTCCCTCTCCCTCTCCCTCTCCCTCTCCCTCTCCCTCTCCCTCTCTCTCTCCCTCTCCCTCTCCCTCTCTCTCCCTCCCTCTCTCTCCCTCTCCCTCTCCCTCTCCCTCTCCCTCTCTCCCTCTCCCTCTCCCTCTCCCTCTCCCTCTCCCTCTCTCTCCCTCTCCCTCTCTCCCTCTCCCTCTCCCCCTCTCCCTCTCTCCCTCTCCCTCTCCCCCTCTCCCTCTCCCTCTCCCCCTCTCCCTCTCCCTCTCCCTCTCCCTCTCCCTCTCCCTCTCCCTCTCCCTCCCCCTCTCCCTCTCCCTCTCCCTCTCCCTCCCCCTCTGAGGTGTGTGTCGCTCAGAAATGTGTGTGAGCTCTAACCTTGGGATCTCGGAGGAACAGAGCCTTGTGTAGTAGGGTGTGGATGTCTCCTATAGGTGGGTAGTGCATTAGAAGGCCCAGACAGGTCTGGAAGTTACTCGCTATCACTGAGATGGGAACAACAACACAAACAGTTAGCAGGGCTCAATGACTGACTGGCTGGCAAGCTGACTGACTGGCAAGCTGACTGACTGACTGACTGACTGACTGACTGGCAAGCTGACTGACTGACTAGCTGACTGACTGGCTGACTGACTAGCTGACTGACTGACTAGCTGACTGACTGACTAGCTGACTGACTGACTGACTGACAAGCTGACTGACTGACTAGCTGACTGACTGGCTGGCTGACTAGCAAGCTGACTGACTGGCAAGCTGACTGACTGACTAGCTGACCGACCAACCAACCCACCGTCTATGTGACTGACTAAGTGATTGACATATGTATTGATTGGCAGTGAGGGAGGTCCTTACAGGCGTCTCTGATATAGAGCAGCATGGCTACAAAGACATAGTCCACCAGGTCCAGAGTGATGCTGTCAGCAAACAGGGCGTCCCACACCACCAACAGGTCCTGCAGGGGGAACTCACGGCCAAACAGCAGACGCACCCACCGACTAGAGATACAGACAGATACACACACACATTTAATAGACGCAAACACACATTAAACAGACGCACACACAAACACAGGTGGCGGTACTCACATGCCGTATATCTGCGGGGCGATCTCCAGGCGGTTGACGTGCATGTGCAGCTCCACATCATGCTTTTTCACCAGCTGGTCCTGGATACGGTTCACTTTGGTCACTATGGCAATGGACGGCCCCAAATCCTGCGGCCGGGCGAACGGCATGCTGGTCAGCATCTCCTCCTTCCCCTGAGGAGAACGTTCACACAGCGTTTAGATGACGTCAACACAACATTGGAATAACATTAACATAATATACAACGCTGGAATACGTTAGAATTAGCAACGTCATCAAAATTGTTCAAAGTTTTTAAAAACAATTCTAAAAAATGCAACAGTTGAGTTGGACAATGGATAAAGATAGATTTTTAGGTATAAAACATTTTACTGGCACGGACAAATAATGAATATAGTTCAGGGATTTGTGGGAATTCAGGTATTCAATTTATTGTCAAATGTCAACAAAATAAATATTTGAATGCACTCATTTATACATTTTCTAATAGTATCAGGTATTTTTATATTTTGTGTTAAAATAAATAAACTTATATGTGCCTGTTTTGCATAAATACACTGGGTGTATATTTGCATATATGAATATATTAACATAAAGGGGTGGAACAGGGCTGCAACCACCCAAAAATGTGCTCTGTCTAGAAGGCCTACCTGTACTCACCTGTGCTGTCTAGACTGCTTCATTAATTACTGTTGTTGTGTGTCAATAGCAGGATCCACTCAGATTAAAAATCAACACGCTTGGCTCCAGATTACACCCATTTATACATACTTTACATTATAGTTGAGATCAGACATAATATCACTATAATCAGTGTTCATTTTTGGAAGTTGCTTTCATTTCAGCGCATCTTATTTGTAAACATTTCAACTGTATTAAATGATAACTTTTCTAAATTCCACAAAAAATGTACACCCATGTTATCTTTCTTCTCTTTCTTGTGATAGAAGTGTCGAGACGATGCGTTAAATCCCCAACAAAGCTTCAGCGTTCTTATAGATACAACGGAAAGACAATGTATTCCATTGAGTCCATTTCAGCCATTACCGGAGTGTTTTTGAAAGGTTATTACAAAAATAGCCTGTGAGTGTTACAACTTTTTCACGTAAAGAGAATATTAACAGGAGTACTACTACTGACCCTTGTGACTACCCTCTCGAAGCTGGAGAACCAGGGTTCTGCTGTCTCCATCAGCTGGGAAAACATGGCACTACAGAACAAAGACACACAGAGTCTCATGTTAGAAGTCTCACTCTCTGTGACCTGTCCATATTATTGCCATCACCTAGGACAGGGACGGGCAACTTTGATGGGGGTGGGGGGCCACAAAAAAACGTAACTCATCATGAGGGCCCCTACCCCCCCAACCATGCTTACTACAAGTTTAGGTCGTTGGCCGCTAGACTAACTTACCAATCTAAAAACATTTAGCTGACATGGGCTAATTGAGTGACTGCTGATACACAACCAAATTTCGAAATTGCATCTAGTGTATTCTTCTATTCTAACTCTCAACAGTAAGTTGAGACCCTGACTGAGTTCCTAAAAAAATACATAATAATAATAACAATATTTTGTGAAATGTGTCCGCGTGCCTACAAAAGGGGGGACCAGTAGGCCATCCCTGACCTAGGAGGTGAAGAATGTAGATGAAAGTAGAATGCATATTTCACTCACTAGGCGTCATGTTCATGGAACATGGGATTCAGTAGAGACATCATCTCCTCACTGTGGACCAAAGACAAAAGCATTAGATCAACACATAGATCAATTTGGAGGAATGAACAGGATAGGGTTAAACTGAAGGGTAGGAAGTTGATGTGGAGTAGGAGTGCAGGTGTGACTGACCTGGGGTGGACGGTCTCGCTGGCGTGCTGAAAAGCCTGATGGTCACAGTGTAGGACGAACACGATAGGAGCCAACAACTCATGCATTCCCTGCAGAAAGAGAGGGGGATAGAGAGAGTGAGTGAGAGGAAAAGGGGGAGAGAGACAGAGAGACAGACAGCGAGAGAGTGAGAGAGAGACAGCGAGAGAGAGAATGGCCTGTTTCTCTCAGGGTGATGCATGAGGTATGTTATCAGTATTGACAGAGCATCATTAAACTTCATTACCCAGTGGCCAGCCATGTGTCACTTCCTGTTAGAACACTGACTGGTCATCATCCTCTCTCCCTCTGTAGCACTATGTAGACAGTACACCGTCTAGTCTATAGGGTGCATTAGCATGCCTGATGGCATATCTAACACAGTGTGTGCCTGTATAAATCTTAACTAATGCTGTAATGGTACCTGTTTGTACAGTAATTGTTCATTCTCTCGGGCGTAACAGAACAAGATGTCTGTCAGCTTGGTCCTTACGTCCTCCTCTTGGAAGTAACGCATCTCAGGAAACCTACAGACAGAATAGAGAGAGAAGAGAGAGGGAGAGAAGAGAGGGCGAAAGGAGAGGGAGAGAAGAGAGAGGGAGAGAAGAGAGGGAGAGAGAAGAGATAGAAGAGAGGGAGAGAGGAGAGGGCAAAAGGAGAGGGAGAGAAGAGAGAGAAGAGAGTGAGAGAAGAGAGGGAGAGAAGAGAGGGGGACAGGGCGAAAGGAGAGGGCAAAAGGAGACGGCGAGAAGAGAGGGAGAGAAAAGAGGGTGAGAGTGTTTATGTGAGAGGTGTACAGTAGACATGAGCATGACATTATTTGATAACCAGAGCTGTATTTAAAGGTGTAGCAGTTGAGAAGATGTTAAATCAGACTCACGTTCTCATCACGTCCTGTTTGATCATCCCTCTCAACTCTTTGTCCTGGAAGAACTTGTTCCACAGGCTCTGGACAGGAGGGAGGAGAGCACAGGGACATATGGACCAGGAAATACACCACAGACCCATTCACCTAGCCTCCTATTACCAGACTGATTACAGAATGTTGTACGAGGTTACCATTCCCCATTGGTGTCAATACACAATTACACAATATAGGAACATATGGGTAAATACAAAAATAAAGGAAACACCAACAAAAAGTGTCTCAATAGGGCGTTGGGCCACCACGAGCTAGAACAGCTTTAATGCATCTTGGCGTAGATTCTACAAGTGTCTGGACCTCTATCGGAGGGATGCGACACCATTCTTCCACGAGAAATGTTGTTGATGGAAAACCCAGTCTCAGGCGCCACTCCAGAATCTCCCATAAGTTTTCAATTGTGTTGTGATCTGGTGACTCAG
The DNA here is from genome assembly GCF_020615455.1 of Coregonus clupeaformis. Taxonomy (NCBI): domain Eukaryota; kingdom Metazoa; phylum Chordata; class Actinopteri; order Salmoniformes; family Salmonidae; genus Coregonus; species Coregonus clupeaformis. Next base: position 41,601,917 of record NC_059199.1, read on the forward strand.
ATGGACATGGCATATGGCTTACATCGTTTTCATGCTCAACAAACCATTCAGTGACCTTTTGTGCCCTGTGGATGGGGGCATTGTCATCCTATGGGAGCATAGCCATGGAAGCCTAAATCATATCCAGCATTATTCTACATGACCCTAAGCATGATGGGATGTTAATTGCTTAATTAACTAAGGAACCACACCTGTGTGGAAGCACCTGCTTTCAATATATTTTGTTATCCCTCATTCCATTATTTTGGCAGTTACCTGTGCATTCGGAAAGTATTCAGACCCTTCACTTTTTCCACATTTTGTTACATTACAGCCTTATTCTAAAATAGATTCAATTGTATTTTTTCCCTCATCAATCTACATACAATACCCCATAACGACAAAGTAAAAACATGTTTTTAGAGATTTTTCCCCCCAAAAAAACCTGGAAATATCACATTTACATAAGTATTCAGATCCTTTACTCAGTACTTTGTTGAAGCACCTTTGGCAGCGATTTACAGCCTCAACTCTTCTTGGGTATGATGCTACAAGCTTGACACACCTGTATTTGGGGAGTTTCTCCCATTCTTCTCTGAAAATCCTCTCAAGCTCTGTCAGGTTGGATGGGGAACGTCGGTGCACAGCTATTTTCAGGTCTCTCCAGAGATGTTCGATTGGGTTCAAGTCCGGCCTCTGGCTGGGCCACTCAAGGACATTCAGAGAGTTGTCCCAAAGCCACTCCTGAGTTGTCTTGGCTGTGTGCTTAGGGTTGTTGTCCTGTTGGAAGGTGAACCTTTGCCCCAGTCTGAGGTCCTGCGAGCTCTGGAGCTGGTTTTCATCAAGGATCTCTGTACTTTGCTCTGTTCATCTTTCCCTCGATCCTGACTAGTCTCCCAGTCCCTGTCGCTGAAAAACATCCCCACAGCATGAAGCTGCCACCACCATGCTTCACCGTAGGGATGGTGCCAGGTTTCCTCCAGACGTGATGCTATGCATTCAGGCCAAAGAGTTCAATCTTGGTTTCATCAGACCAGAGAATCTTGTTTCTCATGGTCTGAGAGTCTTTAGGTGCCTTTTGGTAAACTCCAAGCAGGCTGTCATGTGCCTTTTACTGAGGAGTGGCTTCTGTCTGGCCACTCTACCATAAAGGCCTGATTGGTGGAGTGCTGCAGAGATGGTTGTCCTTCTGGAAGGTTTTCCCATCTCCACAGAGGAACTCTGGAGCTCTGTCAGAGTGACCATCGGGTTCTTGGTCACCTCCCTGACCAAGACCCTTCTCCCTTGCTCAGATTGGCCAGGAGGCCAGCTCTAGGAAGAGTCTTGGTAGTTCCAAACTTCTTCCATTTAAGAATGATGGAGGCCACTGTGTTCTTGGGGACCTTCAATGCTGCAGACATTTTTGCCTCGACACAATCCTGTCTCTGAGCTCTACAGACAATTCCTTCGACCTCATGGCTTGTTTTTTGCTCTGACATGCACTGTCAACTGTGGGAACTTATATAGACAGGCGTGTGCCTTTCCAAATCATGTCCAATCAATTGAATTGACCACAGGTGGACTCCAATCAAGTTGTAGAAACATCTCAAGGATGATCAATGGAAACAGGATGCACCTCAGCTCAATTTGGAGTCTCACAGCAAAGGGTCTGAATACGTATGTAAATAAGGTATTTTAGTATTTTTATTATTAATACATTTGTAATGTAACAAAATGTAGAAAAAGTCAAGGGTTCTGAATACTTTCTGAATGCACTGTATATCATAATAAATGAATTATAAAAGTGTATTAATAAGTAGATATTTACAACAGGGACACCCCCTTAGTCCTGTGATATAGTTATTTAGACGTTTACATTCCCACTGTTATGGATAAGGAGTTGTATCTAGAGAGACTATGAGGCTACACTACACTTACCCCCTCGTCCTGTGAGAGTGGGTTGTTGACCACCAGGTCCTGCTGACCTGCAGCTTTACGGGGGTTGGTGATGTGCTGAGAGGAGAGGAGAGGCGGTCAGTGACTGGCACACACAGACATAGTAAAAAGTATGAGCTGACTCACACCCAAACACACACACGAGCAGGCACGGGAACAGGTGAACACATGGCGCGCACAAACACAACAACTCACCGTCTCTTTGATCCTCTCATACTGGGCTCGTAGCTCCTTGGTCTTGTTGATCCATTGGCTCTTATCCTCAGGAAGGACCTCCAGGTACAACTAGAAGACAACACACATGACTCACATGGTAGAAATACCTTCAGACACCCAAGAGCCATGTTTGTCTGTGACTGGTTTACCTTCCAGCACACACTGCGGAATCGGCTGCTCCGCAATCGACCGTTGATGCCTGCCTGCCGGATCCTGGTCAGGTAATTAGTGTTCAGAAACAAGTCATCCCATTCTTTCCTTCAGAGGGAGGGAGGGAGAGAGGGAGGTAATGGGAGAGATGAGAAGAGCTTTTAGTGAGTTTTCAACCTTCTCCAATTTATTTAATCTAATTTGGAATAAGCAGAGAATTAGATCTGCCTGTGACGTGGACCAAAACGTAAATCACACACACACACACCACTTCTTACCTGTAGGAGAGGAAAGTGGACTTAGACAAAGTGCTACTATCCAGAGATCCTCCTATAAAACACACATTACATTTTTTTTTAACTACAAATGCAGCCACTAGGAGTCGATGTAGACACCAATGATGTGGATCATAGTGGCTCAGCTCCAACATAATGGATGTTAGAATACTTGTCAATGCATCCTTTTCTCTGACAGATTTCAATATACATACATTTCAATAGCATGTTTTCTTGTAGATATTAGGCAGAATCTACTGCACACCCAAAACCAGTAGTGAAGGTGCTGGAAGGAAAATGCTAAACTCTGACAGATTTCAATATACATACATTTCAATAGCATGGTTTCTACCACATGACTTTGACCAATTCGATCATGTCATCAGGAAAATGACAGATGAAGGTACTCAAGAGGCAAAAACAGAGCGAGTAAGAGGCAGGAAAGTCAAACCTAAATCATTGTAAATGAAAAAATAAAATGTATGCCCTGTGGAAAGAGCGTCTGCTAAATGACTAAAATGTAAATGTAAATGTGTAAATAATACCTAATTTGCCCTGCAGGTTAACACACACTTCTGGGAGCTGTCAATAATCATTAGTTACAGGAGTGTATCGTGTGACGTTGCTCTGGGGACACTCACGGTGAATATTCATAAGCTAAACAAAACGCTAAACACACTTTAACCCTTCTTTTGCCCGCAGGCGTCATCAGCAATGTTCCCTCAGCTTCCCCAAGACTGCCGCGCAGAAAGAAAATAACAGCCCGCGCAGAGACGCACGAGATTGAACTTCACTCAACTTTACAAGAGTTTGCCCTGTTACTTTACACTATCAACGTTTCACTCTACTGTGGAAATTGTGATCAAATCAACATAATATTAGCCCCTTTCAATGGAAAATACCGAAACAAAACTAAGGAAGACTTAGTGTGGGATTTTGTTTTAGGCAGAGAGCATCGTCGGAGGATTCTATTGCATTGACAGGCACAAGCGGTCGCGAGTAGATGCACTTGTTTTGAGATCAAAGCACAGAACCACATGTCGCTGCGCGTGCACATTTGTTCATATTCTTGGTTGGTTTCTTTATTCAAACAACATTATTTTCAGTCACCTCCTTGTCTGAGTGGATAACCAGGTTAATGTCAAGCACTGCATTTTTTCAAGGCCTACATTGAACACCACACATTGGCTGCTACTGTAGGTTGTGTCATAGAACATCTATTTCCATGTTAAAATGTTATGGGATGCATTTTCTCCAGTGTTCACAGTAAACGCACGCCGGAAGTTGCCGAGAATTTGCGCTCAGCAAACCTGAAATTCACTCACTGCCTGAAGAAAAATTGAGGGAACGTTGGTGATCAGCTGTATTAATGACTCACCGGTATACAATCCACTCCACCTCTCTCTCTCTAAACCTTTCTCCATCCATCTCTCCTTTTCTCTCTGTACCTCGCACATGTTATTCATTTTGTATGGTTATGAATAGGGCTGTGAATTGCCAGGGACCTCACAATACGATATTATTACGATACTTAGGTGCCGATAAGATATGTACTGCAATTCTCACTATTGTATGTGTATCGCGATTCGATACTGCGATTTTATTGCAATTTGATGTTCCAAACATATTGCTCACTATATGTCTGCTGCAGAGAGACGAGAGAGCATGAGAAAATGAGTTTTGATCAGTCATGGAAATGAAAGTGCTGAAAACATGTTGGTTCACTATTTGAAAACAAGATGGAGAACAAGTTATACGATGCAAAATACCGTAGTTTTGGCACAGGTACAGCCGACTACCGCTAGCTAACATGACCTACAGTAGCAAAAAATTATAATATATATATATTTTACTAATCTATACTAGGAGTCAAATATCATTATAATATCATCCAGAAATAATGTTGTGATGAGTAACTGTCTCGACTTTTTCCCACATCACTAGATATGACTATGAAATGTTAATAACAGCTTAATTAAGCCTCAGAGATTATATAAAGGATTTATAACATGTTAATAAATCTTTAATGAATGTGTTGTAAATGTCGACTCACCACGGCTGCGATTCCTGTTGAAGTTGTGGAGCGGATCAAAACCAGTCTCCTGCTCTCCCTCTGGCTGGAGAGGGTGGTGGGTCTCAAAGTTAGGGTGCTGCATGACCACCCCCCAACAGAACCTGTGATGAGAACAACAGGAGGGTTTAGAACTACCCGTGTACCACCACAGAACAAGAACGAGTATTAACTCTTACAACACCACAGAACAAGAACGAGTATTAACTCTTCAACACCACAGAACAAGAGTAGGATGCAGGGATTTTTCTGCCATAGAAACCCTTGGGCAGGCCGCCCAAGTCCACACCCAAAAAATATATATAAGATAATGGACCTATATCATTTTGATAAAAATGATCTTTGAGCACTAACAATCACCAAAATAAAAAGCTAGACAGTCAGGGAATAGAAAATTCCCAAAACAATATTATTTAATAGTATTGATTTTGTTATTAAACGAAAATATCAAGATTTCTCAAGTTCATATTCATTATCTCCAGCACCAGCCCAACATCACTTTAAAACTGCAACATGTATCTCGGCTCCAAGAAAAAATTCGGAGAATTGCAGGAAATTGGTTTAAAAATGCTAAAACAAAAATAAAATTCAGCTGCCCCGGCCACGCCCACCACCTAAGCCCCTTTTTGATCCAGAAAAAACCCTGAGATGACTGTAACAGCAAAACATACCATAGAGTAAGAGCAAAACTGTACACGACAGAGCTAAAACAGGAGGATTTATCTGATAATAGAAAGAGTGGGAGGAAGTTTAGTAGAACAATTAAAAACGGAACAAAACAGTATAAAATGGGAATACTCTTATCCAATTAAGCTTCAGGCCTAGGCTTTTTTGTCTTTGTTCCATGTCAGTACTTACAGTCACAACAATGTGTTTCTCCTCAGCTTAGACTCACGACAGATGAAGGCTTATCTGAGAGAAACAACACAGAGGGACAAACAGAAGAGAAATCAAAGATAGAAACAAAGAAAAGCAGTCTTGGTATTTCTCTCTATCCCTGGGTACGGATACCACCAAGGTAATTCAACACAACACTAGAAGGGAATTCAACAACACTAGTGAAGGGAATTCAACACAACACCAGTGAAGGGAATTCAACACAACACCAGTGAAGGGAATTCAACACAACACCAGTGAAGGGAATTCAACACAACACCAGTGAAGGGAATTCAACACAACACCAGTGAAGGGAATTCAACACAACACTAGTGAAGGGAATTCAACACAACACCAGTGAAGGGAATTCAACACAACACCAGTGAAGGGAATTCAACACAAGACAACACTAGTGAAAGAGGAACTGATAGATCTGATGACTGAGTTTGTTCCTGCATGGAGTTCAGGCCACTGTAATGTGTGCTGAGTGGCTTTGGAACATTACTGACATAGCCTACACTTTAATAAAACAGATTGGACAAGAACAAGAGAAGTGGAAAATAACATTATGTATGCAAATGAAAAAACAACATACTAATCACAGAGTGACTTCCATGGAGAAAGAGGAGGGGATAGGGATAGAACCAGGGAATGTTCAGACTGACAGCTCTATGTGGGCTACATCGCCATGGAAATCAGGCTAACTACTGTAAAGTCCTACAGTACCAAAAGAAAAGACAACTAAAAGATAAGGCCATCATTGTAAATAATAATTTGTTCTTACAGTGAGGGAAAAAAGTATTTGATCCCCTGCTGATTTTGTACGTTTGCCCACTGATAAAGACATGATCAGTCTATAATTTTAATGGTAGGTTTATTTGAACAGTGAGAGACAGAATAACAACAAAATAATCCAGAAAAACGCATGTCAAAAATGTTATAAATTGATTTGCATTTTAATGAGGGAAATAAGTATTTGACCCCCTCTCAATCAGAAAGATTTCTGGCTCCCGGGTGTCTTTTATACAGGTAACGAGCTGAGATTAGGAGCACACTCTTAAAGGGAGTGCTCCTAATCTCAGTTTGTTACCTGTATAAAAGACACCTGTCCACAGAAGCAATCAATCAATCAGATTCCAAACTCTCCACCATGGCCAAGACCAAAGAGCTCTCCAAGGATGTCAGGGACAAGATTGTAGACCTACACAAGGCAGGAATGGGCTACAAGACCATCGAAAAGCAGCTTGGTGAGAAGGTGACAACAGTTGGTGCGATTATTCGCAAATGGAAGAAACACAAAATAACTGTCAATCTCCCTCGGCCTGGGGCTCCATGCAAGATCTCACCTCGTGGAGTTGCAATGATCATGAGAACGGTGAGGAATCAGCCCAGAACTACACGGGAGGATCTTGTCAATGATCTCAAGGCAGCTGGGACCATAGTCACCAAGAAAACAATTGGTAACGCACTACGCCGTGAAGGACAGAAATCCTGCAGCGCTCGCAAGGTCCCCCTGCTCAAGAAAGCACATATACAGGGCCGTCTGAAGTTTGCCAATGAACATCTGAATGATTCAGAGGAGAACTGGGTGAAAGTGTTGTGGTCAGATGAGACCAAAATCGAGCTCTTTGGCATCAACTCAACTCGCCGTGTTTGGAGGAGGAGGAATGCTGCCTATGACCCCAAGAACACCATCCCCAACGTCAAACATGGAGGTGGAAACATTATGCTTTGGGGGTGTTTTTCTGCTAAGGGGACAGGACAACTTCACCGCATCAAAGGGACGATGGACGGGGCCATGTACCGTCAAATCTTGCGTGAGAACATCCTTCCCTCAGCCAGGGCATTGAAAATGGGTCGTGGATGGGTATTCCAGCATGACAATGACCCAAAACACACGGCCAAGGCAACAAAGGAGTGGCTCAAGAAGAAGCACTTTAAGGTCCTGGAGTGGCCTAGCCAGTCTCCAGACCTTAATCCCATAGAAAATCTGTGGAGGGAGCTGAAGGTTCGAGTTGCCAAACGTCAGCCTCGAAACCTTAATGACTTGGAGAAGATCTGCAAAGAGGAGTGGGACAAAATCCCTCCTGAGATGTGTGCAAACCTGGTGGCCAACTACAAGAAATGTCTGACCTCTGTGATTGCCAACAAGGGTTTTGCCACCAAGTACTAAGTCATGTTTTGCAGAGGGGTCAAATACTTATTTCCCTCATTAAAATGCAAATCAATTTATAACATTTTTGACATGCGTTTTTCTGGATTTTTTGTTGTTGTTGTTCTGTCTCTCAATGTTCAAATAAACCTACCATTAAAATGATAGACTGATCATGTCTTTGTCAGTGGGCAAACGTACAAAATCAGCAGGGGATCAAATACTTTTTTCCCCTCACTGTAACTGACTTGCCTAGTTAAATAAAGGTAAAAAAATATATATACAAAAATAAAGACAACTAAACTATAAAACGATAAAGAAAAAAAAAGACAACTAAAAGATAAGGCGATAAATAAATAAATAAAAAGTCAAATCATGACGTTTCACATAACAACAATACAATGATAGGACATTGAGCAGCTCCATTCCAAAACTAGCCTAAACCACGACGTCTTTCATCAAAAGACACCAACGTCTTATATCGTCCGCAATAAACCATGTTGATCTTATTTAGGTTAAACTCCTCCTCTCTATTCTTTATCATGGATAGGCCTCTTCCATGGTTCTAAATGTGTGCGTGTACACACAGGCTAGGCCTAGTCTACATACCACACGCTTCCTTCCACTGCGGCAGCCAACTCATTATGTATGTTCCTTTATTAATTATGGAAATCACCCTTACAAAAGGCATCTCCTTAAACCCATTAACGAGGCGCATGGAACCCGGCTTCGATAAATCAGCCGTGCACGCTACCAAAATAAATAATTGTATATGCATAATGCATGCTCCCGTTTCCCTCGGCAACATCTGTTCCTCACAAAGACTAATGCCTTCTTTAAGTCATTTGAGTTTTTTTTCCCCTTTTAAAAAGACATCATCCCATTAAATAATTAGAACTAATCTGCAACGAGAGAGAGAGAGATGCTGTCAATAGGTAAATAATAATGCATTGCATTTCATCATTTTGAACTAGAACGGATTCTGAAAAATAGTTTAACATGTTTCAGACGTGCCTGATCATCTAGTTCCTCAAACTATGACTGCCCACTGTCAGGACATGGGCTATGTACGTTTCATGTCAATTCAAATTTTACAGAAGAAGAATCTGAACATGCAAGTAACACAAGCTACTAGCGGTGCAGCAGTTTCAGCATCTCAAGGTCCTCTGTAATAATGTAAAATGACTGGGGTAATCTTTAATGGCCCAATAGAGACCTACCAAACTATTATTAAGGGGGGGTACCAATCTCAATATTTAGACATTTAGAAATGTAACAACTATACTGAACAAAAATATAAACGCAACATGTAAAGTGTTGCTCCTATGTTTCATGAGCTGAAATTGAAGATCCCTGAAATTTTCCATTTGCACAAAAAGCTTATTTCTCTCAAATGTTATGCACAAATTTGTTTACATGCCTGTTAGTGAGCATTTCTCCTTTGCCAAGATAATTCATCCACCTGACAGGTGTGGCATATCAAGAAGCTGATTAAACAGCATGATCATTACACAGGTGCACATTATGCTGGGGACAATAAAAGGCAACTCTAAAATGTGCAGTTTTGTCACACAACACAATGCCACAGATGCCTCAAGTTTTGAAGGAGAGTGCAATTGGCATGCTGACTGCAGAAATGTTCACCAGAGCTGTTGTCAGAGAATTTAATGTTCATTTCTCTAACATCAGCCGCCTCCAATATTGTTTTAAATAATTTGGCAGTACATCCAACCGGCCTCACAACCGCAGACCAGGTGTAACCACACCAGCCCAGGACCTCCACATCCGGCTTCTTCACCTACGGGATCGTCTGAGACAAGCCACCCGGATAGCTGATGAAACTGGGTTTGCACAACCGAAGAATTTCTGCACAAACTGTCAGAAACCGTCTCAGGGAAGCTTATCTGCATGCTCATCATCCTCACCAGGATGCCCACTGGCATCGTCACCGACTTCAGTGGGCAAATGCTCACCTTCAATGGCCACTGGCACGCTGCAGAAGTGTGCTCTTCACGGATGAATCCCGTTTCAACTGTACCGAGCAGATGGCCAATTATCGTGGTCACACCAGATACTGACCGGTTTTCTGATCCACGCCCCTACAAAAAAAAAAAAAAGGTATACGTGACCAACAGATGCATATCTGTATTCCCAGTCATGTGAAATCTATAGATTAGGGCCTAAATAATTTATTTTAATTGACTGATTTCCTTATATGAACTGTAACTCAGTAAAATCTTTGAAATTGTTGCATGTTGCGTTTATATTTTTGTTCAGTGTAGCATGTGTTGCTAATATGACTAGGATTGTGTCCATGGCTACTGGACAATGAAATAAAGTTTTTTGAAAACCAATAGAGAAATAGCCTACTGGTTTCAATGGCATATGAGGAAGTGTTTATAAAATAATTCCCTCGTAATTTGGCTAATCTACTTTGAAACTAGGTAAAACATGCCTCATGAAATGACAAAAAACATCCAAGTTTTAAACAATTACGTTTATGGTCAAATAGTTTCAAAATATTGACTGCCTCCCCTCAGATTGCAAGATGTGTGATGTTGCCGTGCTCAACAGACACCAGCCTTTCTCTCCTAAGGCATTGGTGGGCCTGGCAGGGCGTAGGCATGGTTGGGCCTGGGAGGGCACAGGCCTACCCACTTGGGAGCCATGCCCACCCAATCAGATTGAGAAAAAGCAAAGCAATAATGTATTATTATTACAAAAATACTCCAACATTTACATACACTTATGTTTTTCTTAACAGAATAGCTAGTGTTTTTCAGTTTAAGGACATTTTATTGGCCATTTTGGTTAATGGCCTTGGTGCCCTGGCAGATGGCCTTGGTGCCCTGGCAGATGGCCTTGGTGCCCTGGCAGATGGCCTTGGTGCCCTGGCAGATGGCCTTGGTGCCCTGGCAGATGGCCTTGGTGCCCTGGCAGATGGCCTTGGTGCCCTGGCAGATGGCCTTGGTGCCCTGGCAGATTGGGCACCTCTTGAATGTAAAAATTCCAGGCCTGATGAGCGTGCGTTGGAGCGGCCATGCCTGGAGGAAGAATTCACTTCCATTCTATTCTAAAGTTCTATTCCAGAGTCATCTCCTTTTCTGTAACAATAACCACAAACTTCTCAGTGCAATAATCAACCCAAATTAACTACTGCATAATTTACCACGTCACCAAAAGACACGTCAATAATTCACCGCATTCATCTTTTATGATGTAATCAAATAAATACATAATGGAAGGCATTAATAAACCAATAGGTAAAGAGCTTTGCATTGCTATCTGACTTGGAAGGCCCGAAATGGTAGAAAACCAATAGGATATAACCTGAGCTAGACAGAGAGGCTGTGTAGCTTCTGCCCAGAGCCATAAAGCTCTTCTTCTGCTTTCAGTGAGTCTGATTATGTTGCTGTGGAACAGCGGATAATGAGTTCTGACAACAGCAGAATACACTGAGGAATAACAGAGCAGGGTACTTCAGTGCTAGTATAGAGGACTAGCCTATGGCTTTCATGTGACTGAGGGTCCATCTTAGTAGATGTAGGCTATACAGATCGCATTCGAGAAATTGAAGACTGAACCAATCAAATGGTTTGTTGAGGTTGTCAAGGAAATGGGAAAACCTCTAGCCTGTGCTCTGAGAGACACAATGCCTACAACACAAGGACCATCCCTGTTTTGGACCTTCCTATCAGTCTGCCTAGTGTTACCCGTTTCAAGAAGCTAGGGCATATGTCGCACGTCACTACTTCACAGGAGAGGCATTTCAACTTTTTTTTAAGGCGAGTTTTTGGCAGAAATGCCTTCTGGAACATGTGAACTTTCATGTGCCTTAATAACAAACTTGTATGCCATCTGTAAATATGAATACAATTGTTAAATTATGAGGCTAGTTGGTTTAGCCAAAGAAAAATACAGCAACATTCCCACTAGCCATGATTGGCTGAGATAATGGATGGGCTGGCCAGGCCGAGAGATGAGTTTGGATTGGTCTGCCATGTAGCATGCTTCTGTCTATAACATGAGCTGCTCAGTATGTGTGGATAATCCTTTCTAACGTGGCTTTTTTTGAAAGATATCATGAAGAAGTGAAAAAGTGTTGCATTGCTGTCCTGAAGTTAATAGCACTATCGACAAATATCAGTGGGAAAACGTTGTGATGGACTACTTTCTGTTGACGATCATTCCATGCTGACTCTCTCTGACTGAAAATGTATCAGACGATGACGAAATCCCTGATTTAGGTAAAAACATTTTCATTGAACCAGACACTGTAGAGTCTTCCCCATCACTGTCATCAGAAGAAATGGCGATCAACAGTGTTGTTGTCACGGAAGAAGTTGACCGAGTTTTGAAATCAGTGGAATGCCCGGTGGAAGCTGAGAGATGATTGCCAAATGCGGAGAGTCGAAAAGAGAACACAGGAGGCTGTTGTATAAAACACCTGTCTCCAGATTACATCTTGAAACTAAGGGCAACCATGGCATCCATGACAGAGAGGGAGAAGCGGTCATCCATGTATACGGGGAAGAGTCTACCTACATTTTCAGATATAATACGTTTCTACTTTGGTCAAAAAGTCAATTTCATTGCAAGTTAAAGCGTACTGTTAACTAGGTAACGTTAGCTGGCTCGCTCACTAGCTAACGTTAGGTGTATGATCTGACTAGTAATATTATTAGTATCTCAGAAATTAATTTGCCTTGCTAGTTATAGCCTAATATTAGCTAGCTTGCTAACATTTAACCTAGTTGGTTAGCTTTAGCTACCTGCAGATTCATGCATGGTGCATGGTAGTATGAGTTGGGATTATGGTTCATTGTTTAGCTAGCTAGTTACATGTCTAAACAAAAGACTCTACTATGCAAGTAACCATTTCACTGTACCGTTTACGCCTTCTGTATCCTGTGCATGTGACATTAAACTTGGATTTTATTTGATATAGTGTGTGTTTACCAGAGACGGTAATGTGAAGAACAACATGACCTGCACCAAAATCAGATTAGGATATAGGCCAAGGACTAGATAGTGTATTTTTACTACTACTTTATGCTACTACTTTTACCAATTTTAGTCTTGAAATCTTTCGTTGTTTACTACACTAACATATTCACTCTGTTTAGCACATGGCCTCACATGTGAATCCTTAAAGAGATAGGTGGGGCTTAAGAGGGTGTGAACAATGCTGAATGGGTGTAGACAAAGAAGAGCTCTCCAGTAGGTGTACCAAAACATTCAAGGGCCATTTTTTCAAAAGTGGGGTTACAAGTTTATCAACTTTAAAAGCAGAATTACTTTCCCCATTGTTCCTCAACTGCAGTGTATGATATACAATTTTGTAGCTCTGAGTCTCTACTTTCAGCCAATGTAAAAAAATAAAAAAATAAAAACTATTTCAAATTTTGCTACATAGGACCGAATCCAGGTGGTGGATCACCTAGTAGTCAATACCTTTCCACACATAGCAAAAATAATACTTGGCTACAACAGTAAGCCTAGCTAGTCATAGCTATATATATATATATATATATATATATATATATATATATATATATATATATATATATGTCACCGGCTTACACTGAGACTCATCACCTGCTGTTCTATTGACAGCACTTGTCTGTCTACCTACCAACACTATAAGCTATTGTCACGTCATCCTACAGGGAAAGAGATTATGTTTATGATCCTCCTCACAATAAACTCAGAGAGAGAGAGAGAAGAGAGGCCAGTGAGAGGAGCTGCTCTGAGCGGTGCTGACAGGAAGAGTTAGGCCTAGAGGTCTGATGCCATAAGCTCCATGCTAGGAGAAAAAGGAGAGGAAAAGGAGAGAAAAAATTGAGAGAAAATGGAGAAAAAATGAGAGAACACCGTTAAACTCACATGCCTCGACTTCAGCACACAATTACCTCTGTATAACTGCTGTACAGGCCTCTAGTCCCATGGTCTACAGAAGCTCCCAGGCCAACACACAGGCTAATGTTATGTTCCAAATGGCACCCTATTCCCTATATAGTGCACTACTTTCCCCCAGGGCCCAAAGGGCTCTGGTCAGAACTAGTGCACTATGTAGGGAATAGGGTGCCATTGGGGTTGCACACTAAAGGCTACCACAGATCCTGAGCAGGCCAGGGTGCAGACCGGGATCCTGAAACTTTCTGTCTCTCAGTGTGTGTGTGTGTGTGTGTGTGTGTGTTTGAGACATGAAACATACACACACGCATGCATGCGTACACACTCATCAGGAGCTAACAAAAATAACAAATCTTGAAGTATGAAGACGATCATAGGGAAGAAACATCCTATTGCCCCTAGCCAAGCACAGTTTAGTCCATGTCCATAACTAATTAGCTTAAATCATTTTACATTTTAGTCATTTAGCAGACGCTCTTATCCAGAGCGACTAACAGTTAGTGAGTGCATACATTTTAAAGTTTTAGTCATTTAGCAGACGCTCTTATCCAGAGCGACTTACAGTTAGTGAGTGCATACATTTTCATACTGGCCCCCGTGGGAAACGAACCCACAACCCTGGCGTTGCAAGGGCCATGCTCTTAACAACTGAGCTACAGGGGACCATGAGTCTGGTTATTTTTAAGGTTTCTTTCTATCTACTACCTGGGGATTTTTTTCCCCCTAGGGCTGTCAGCTCAGCTAGCTCTATAGAGCAGGGGCGTAAAATAATACACTATTATTTTAAAAAAATACTCCTCTGAATTTTTTCCTACACCCCTGCTATAGAGATAAGGTAGCAATTGCGCATGTCCTAGAAAGCTACAATGCATGGGGCCTGGACAATAACTAGCGATATCTAACTCCTTGTCCATCCCTCAGGATTTTATAACATGTGGATATCTGTAAAGAAACCGTCTGAGCCTAACTTTCCTCCAAACCGGCACCTATAACTCCTCTGGGGTAGACTATCCGGATGGACAGACAAGGAGTTACGGATTAGATATGCCTTCAGTAACAGGTTAGACTGGCTGCTTCCCTGCAGTCAGTGTACCTTGCTCAGAGATCAAAGGGTCGACACTGACAGAACGGTTCTCTCACGGGACAGACCTCTCCTGTCCGGCCTCTGACCAAAACAAAACAGCTCTAGATACAACATTTTACATTTTAGTCATTTAGCAGACGCTCTTATCCAGAGCGACTTACAGTTAGTGAGTGCATACATTTTATTTTCATACTGGCCCCCCATGGGAATCGAACCCACAACCCTGGCGTTGCAAGCGCCATGCACCCCCAACTGAGCTATACGGCCTTATCAAGGCCTTATACTGGGTCACAATAGTGCTATTGGCAACTATAACTTGGACATAATAGAAACAGGTAGGCTAGTGCATAGCTAACTATCATTCAAAAGTTTCAACTGAATGTCTCAACATGCATCAACCGAATGTGAACACAGGGTAAATAGACCGTTTTAACAAATTATAGCTAGCTAAACGACGGGTAAAATACATGTCACTAGCTTTATTTACAGAAAAGGTGATCAGACATATTTTCACCGCAATGTTAGTGTGTAATATTGGCATGACTTAGCAGCTAACTCTAGCTAGTTGTCCAACATGGTGGTAGACCAACAAACATGTCTTTAACTAGGTAGCAACACCATGCATATTTACAATAGCTAGCACATACTTACTTCATCATGCCACTGCATTGCTGATGGCTAGTAATATAATTTAGTCGTCAAACTGTCTCGCAAGCTTTTTTTCAGGTTAACATTCAGGCTAGCTACAAGAGCATTGCATTGCACCCAGCAGGCCTAGCTGTACACTTCCGACATGCAGCTAGATAAAGACAAAACAAGCTAGCAACTTCATGCAAACTCAAGAGTTGTTTCCCAATTATTAAAAAAAACCTACTCCTTCGTATATTCTGTCGTTAACTGTGAATGTGTGTTTTACCTCTTCTGCTCATGCGGGGTTCCCCATTCTGGTCTGTTTGTCTGTCTTCAGATTGTAAACAGTCGCGAATCAGGCGGATGTGCTGATGCACAGCTGATAGAACATGTGACCAGGGAGGTAAAATGATGTCAGGGTATTTACCTTAAACATACCTTTGAAATGATCAATCATAACAAAAACAGGATGGGGTTGAGGACCCATATTAAAATAGAAACCTTGTGATATGTTTCATTTATATTGCATACTTCTACATCAAATCAAATCAAATCAAACGTTATTTGTCACATGCGCCGAATACAACAGGTGTAGACCTTACAGTGAAATGCTTACTTACAAGCCCTTAACCAACAGTGCAGTTTTAAGAAAGAATACCAAAAAAATACAATACAAAATATAATAACGAATAATTAAAGAGCAGCAGTAAAAATAACAATAGCAAGGCTATATACAGTGGGTAGCAGTACCGAGTCAATGTGCGGGGGCACCAGTTAGTCGAGGTAATTGAGGTAATATGTACATGTAGGTAGAGTTATTAAAGTGACTATGCATAGATAATAAATAGAGAGTAGCAGCAGTGTAAAAGAGGGGGGCAATGCAAATAGTCCGGGTAGCCATTTGATTAGCTGTTTAGGAGTCTTATGGCTTGGGGGTAGAAGCTGTTTAGAAGCCTCTTGGATCTATATTTGGCGCTCCAGTACCGCTTGCCGTGCGGTAGCAGAGAGAACAGTCTATGACTAGGGTGGCTTGAGTCTTTGACAATTTTTAGGGCCTTCCTCTGACACCGCCTGGTATAGAGGTCCTGGATGGCAGGAATCTTGGCCCCAGTGATGTACTGGGCTGTACGCACTACCCTCTGTAATGCCTTGCGGTCGGAGGCTGAGCAGTTGTCATACCAGGCGGTGATGCAACCAGTCAGGATGCTCTTGATGGTGCAGCTGTAGAAACTTTTGTGGATCTGAGGACCCATGCCAAAAATTTTCAGTATCCATAGGGGGAATATGTCTTGGTGTGCTTGGACCATGTTAGTTTGTTGGTGATGTGGACACCAACGAACTTGAAGCTCTCAACCTGCTCCACTACAGCCCGTCAATGAGAATGGGGGCGTGCTCGGTCCTCTTATTTTTCCTGTAATCCACAATCATCTCTTTTGTCTTGATCACGTTGAGGGAGAGGTTGTTGTCCTGCCACCACACGGCCAGGTCTCTGACCTCCCCCTATAGGCTGTCTCGTAGTTGTCGGTGATCAGGCCTACCACTGTTGTGTCATCGGCAAACTTAATGATGGTGTTGGAGTCGTGCCTGGCCATACAGTCATGAGTGAACAGGGAGTACAGGAGGGGACTGAGCACGCACCCCTGAGGGGCGTGTTGAGGATCAGCGTGGTGGATGTGTTATTACCTACCCTTACCACCTGGGGGCGGCCCGTCAGGAAGTCCAGGATCCAGTTGCAGAAGGAGGTGTTTAGTCCCAGGGTCCTTAGCTTAGTGATGAGCTTTGAGGGCACTATGATGTTGAACACTGAGCTGTAGTCAATGAATAGCATTCTCTCATAGGTGTTCCTTTTGTCCGGGTGTGAAAGGGCAGTGTGGAGCACAATAGAGATTGCATCATCTGTGGATCTGTTGGGGCGGTATGCAAATTGGAGTGGGTCTAGGGTTTCTGGGATAATGGTGTTGATGTGAGCCATGACCAGCCTTTCAAAGCACTTAATGGCTACAGACGTGAGTGCTATGGGTCGGTAGTCATTTAGGAATGTTACCTTAGTGTTCTTGGGCACAGGGACTATGGTGGTCTGCTTGAAACATGTTGGTATTACAGACTCAGACAGGGAGAGGTTGAAAATGTCAGTGAAGACACTTGCCAGTTGGTCAGCGCATGTTCAGAGTACACGTCCTGGTAATCCGTCTGGCCCTGCGGCCTTGTGAATGTTGACCTGTTTAAAGGTCTTACTCACATCGGCTATGGAGAGCGTGATCACACAGTCATCCGGAACAGCTGATGCTCTCATGCACGTTTCAGTGTTACTTGCCTCGAAGAGAGCATATAAGTAATTTAGCTCGTCTGGTAGGCTTGTGTCACTGGGCAGCTCGCGGCTGTGCTTCCCTTTGTAGTCTGTAATAGTTTGCAAGCCCTGCCACATCCGACGAGCGTCGGAGCCGGTGTAGTACGATTCAATCTTAGTCCTGTATTGACACTTTGCCTGTTTGATGGTTCGTCGGAGGGCATAGCGGCATTTCTTATAAGCTTCCGGGTTAGAGTCCCGCTCCTTGAAAGCGGCAGCTCTACCCTTTAGCTCAGTGCGGATGTTGCCTGTAATCCAGGGCTTCTGGTTGGGGTATGTACGTACAGTCACTGTGGGGACGACATCATCAATGCACTTATTGATGAAGCCAGTGACTGATGTGGTGTACTCCTCAATGCCATCGGAAGAATCCCGGAACATATTCCAGTCTGTGCTAGCAAAACAGTCCTGTAGCTTAGCATCTGCTTCATCTGACAACTTTTTTGATTGACCGAGTCACTGGTGCTTCCTGCTTTAGTTTTTGCTTGTAAGCAGGAATCAGGAGGATAGAGTTATGGTCAGATTTGCCAAATGGAGAGCGAGGGAGAGCTTTGTACACGTCTCTGTGTGTGGAGTAAAGGTGGTCTAGAGTTTTTTTTCCCTCTGGTTGCACATTTAACATGCTTGTAGAAATGAGGTAAAACAGATGTAAGTTTCCCTGCATTAAAGTCCCCGGCCACTAGGAGCGCCGCCTCTGGATTAGCGTTTTCCTGTTTGCTTATGGCCATATACAGTTCATTGAGTGCGGTCTTAGTGCCAGCATCGGTTTGTGGTAGAGAGTGTGGTCTACAGCTTATCATGAGATACTCTACCTCAGGCGAGCAAAACCTCGAGACTTCTTTAGATATCGTGCACCAGCTGTTGTTTACAAATATACATAGACCGCCACCCCTTGTCTTACCAGAGGCTGCTGTTCTATCCTGCCGATGCAGTGTATAACCCGCCAGCTGTATGTTATTCATTTCTTCGTTCAGCCACGACTCGGTGAAACATAAGATATTACAGTTTTTAATGTCCCGTTGGTAGGATATTCATGCCTGTAGTTCGTCCACTTTATTATCAAGCGATTGTAAATTGGCCAATAGTATCGATGGCAAAGGCAGATTAGCCACTATCCTCTGTCATGTGATGAATAGGCCCATGATGATGAGTATAACATGTGTGTGATGAAGGCCTGCATGCAAAGCACATGTCTGTTAAGGCTTGAAGAGAATCTACAATGGTGAAATAGTTAAACAGTACAATAAGCACACAGTACAATAAGCACACGTTGATTATACCCAAACAGACCGAGGAACAATGCTTACATTGTTTTAGAGTTAGGGTTTGCAGCATAATTAGAGACTGCCCCTGAAGCGCTCCATAGCCACTAGCCCTCTGTAAGTAGAGCAGACAACTATTGTGTCAGATAGTGAATGTGTGTGTGTGTGAGCACGTGTGTGTGTGCGTGCGTGCGTGTATGTGTGCGTGTGTGGTGTGTTCGCATTTAGACAGAGCGTCGGGATTGTAGTACACGAGGGAGCCAGCTGTGATCAGTACCATCAGCTAAGAACCCAAGGGGGGCCAGTTTACCCCAACGCCAGTATGGCAACCTTACCCATGTCTGGCCAAGACAGGTCTGAAAGATGTGAAAAAACGTTCCATTAAAGAGCAACTGAAGGCATTAAGGCATAAACAACTTCTCTGGTAGAAAATGGATGATGTGGCATCGATGTTAGCCAGAAAACGTTTATTCTAGTGTCAAAATTGACTACAAAGTGTAAGTAGGATAATTTTGGTCATATAGTCAGTCTAGTCTAAAACGGAGACAGCGAAGAAGTAGAGGGGTTAGGGAATTAGAAATCGGTTGATTGAAGTAGAGAGAGAACAAGTGAGAGAGAGAGAGGGAGAGAGAGAGGGAGAGAGAGAGAGAGAGAGAGAGAGAGAGAGAGAGAGAGAGAGAGAGAGAGAGAGAGAGAGAGAGAGAGAGAGAGAGAGAGAGAGAGAGAGAGAGAAAGTAGAGTCAGTCAGACCTGAGTAGCGCGAAACAGAAAGTGTTCTTGGGTAGAGAATGATTTATGACCTATTGTTTTTGCTTTGTCATTATGGGGTAATATGTGTCAATTGATGAGGGAAAAAAACAATTTAATCCATTTGAGACACATATTTCCCTCAGATTACAGAGATCCAAAAAGAATTAGAAAACAAACCCAATTTTGATAAACTCCCTTATCCACTGGGTGAAAAACCACAGTGTGCCATCACAGCAGCAAGATTTGTGACCTATTGCCACAAGAAAAGGGCAACCAGTGAAGAACAAACACCATTGTAAATACAACCCATATTTATGTTTATTTATTTTCCCATTTGTACTTTAACTATTTGCACATTGTTACAACACTGTATATAGACATAATATGACATTTGGAACTTCTGAGTGTAATATTTACTGTTAATATTTATTGTTTATTTCACTTTTGTTTACTATCTACTTCACTTGCTTTGGAAATGTTAACATACGTTTCCCATGCCAATAAAGCCGTTAAATTGAAATTGAAATTGAAATTGAAATTGAATTGAGAGAGAGAGATAGAGAGAGCGAGAGAAAGGGAGAGAGAGAAAGAGAGAGAGAGGGAGAGAGAGAGAGAGAGAGAAAAAGAGAGATAGAGATAGAGACAGAAAGAGAGCTAGAGAGAGAGAAAGAGAGAGAGAGAGAACGAGAGACAGAGAGAGAGAGAGAGAGAGAGAGAGAGAGAGAGAGAGAGAGAGAGAGAGAGAGAGAGAGAGAGAGAGAGAGAGAGAGAGAGAGAGAGAGAGAACGAGAACGAGAGAGAGAGAGACAGAGAGAGAGAGAGAGAGAGAGAGAGAGAGAGAGAGAGAGAGAGAGAGCGAGAGAGAGAGAGAGAAAGTAGAGTCAGTCAGACCTGAGTAGAGCGAAACAGAAAGTGTTCTTGGGTAGAGAATGATTTCAATTGATGAGGGAAAAAAACGGTTTAAACCATTTTAGAATAAGGCTGTAACGTAACAAAATGTGGAAAAAGTGAAGTGGTCTGAATACTTTCCGAATGCACTGTGTGATTCTATGCTAAGAGCCTTGTAAGGTTTTTGGTGAGCAACTGAGACACTGATAGAGAAACAGACACTGATTATCAAGAACAATCAAACTCGTTAGTGATGATTAAGATATGCTTAACGAGATAATTAGAGACAATTGATGATAATAGGAACAAAAGTCACTAAGAAAATAAATGTAACGCACAAAGTTCGATGGAAGTTTATACACATTTATAAGTTGAGAAAAACATTGAGGGAGTGAGAGAGGGAGAAAGAGAGAGAGAGTGTGTTTTTGTGTTTGTGTTTGTGTGTGTGTGTATGTGTGTGTGTGAGAGAGAGAGAGAGAGAGAGAGAGAGAGAGAGAGAGAGAGAGAGAGAGAGAGAGAGAGAGAGAGAGAGAGAGAGAGAAAGAGAGAGTGTGAGAGAGAAACCATTTGTATGGGGATTTCTTTTTAAGACTGCTTTTGACTAGTGTTGATGATACTTCAATGCTGATGGTGCCTCATACTTCTCAGAGTTGACTACTTGGCGACAGCCATGAAAGTCATCGTAGCCATGAAGGTCATCACAGTAAAAGGCAATGAGTCTACGGTCCATTAATAACCTCAGTAATGTCTGATGGGAGAGAGGGGGGAGAGAGTAGAGGGGGGGGGGTCATTAACCTGTCCTGCATTAAGAGTACTACAGGAGGATGTTGATATGGGAGGGGGAGGTGGGGCAGCGTAACGAAACAACAATGTCTAATCATCATCATCATTACCATCATAATAATAATCAGAAGCGCTGCATTTTCAGAAACGCCATTATCGTTATTATCACTAATATTACCGATGACGAGGATTCCGCGGGCCCTGATTGGCCCCGGCAGAGATGACATCATGGTAACAGATGACAGAATGCCGCAAATCTTTATTGAGTTACGCTAAAAGACATTCAGAGCAAATGGGGCTTGAACGATTCACTGTCTGATGAAGAGTAGCAATGGGCAATATCATAGAGCAGAGACAAAGAAAGAGAGAGAGAGGAGAGAGAGAGAGAGAGAGAGAGAGAGAGAGAGAGAGAGAGAGAGAGAGAGAGAGAGAGAGAGAGAATGACAGAGAGACATAATGACAGAGAGACAGAGATAGACAGTGGCAGACAGAGAACTGAGAGGCACTAGCCTATGTCTGACAAGACACAAATTCCCTCAGACAGAAAGCACCAACATTTTACAAGGTGACACATTAGAACTAGATAAAGCTAATGAACGGTGCATGCCATCTCTTTAAAGTTTTAGGCATACAATAAAACACTTGTGTCTATCAATGCTCTGTCTGAGAGTTACTGGTTGGTTGAGCATTGAACTAGTTGAACATCCAACTCGGAATTCCAAGTCTCTTTCTAGAGCTCCGACCTGAAGATCACTGACGTCATGATTCAACCTTGTTTTTTTACGAGTTCCCAGTTGTCTTGAAAGCACCATAAATCCAGAGAATGTCAGACTTTGATGACAAAGTTTGATGACAACATTTTCCCACAAGGACCGCAGCCCCACCTTCCTGTTCAAGTGAGCACAGCACAACAAGGTGAGTCCAAAAATGTATGGTATGCTGCTGCATAAATTATATAATATGCCAGGGAGATATGCATACTGTAGCTAAGAAAGTAATACTAAGTGTATGTTGTGTAGTAAGCTGTTAGTAGTCCATGTAACTCACCCTAAAAATGTGTTCCCTTTCCCCCTCATACTGTAACGTAGCCTACTGTTCTGACTTGGGCGTGTAATCATCGAATATTGTAAGAGCTTTGATTGTCTGCTATATGCCCCCTTTATTTATCCTAAAGTTTTGACTTGGTGTACAGGTAGAATACTGTGTGAACGGCCCATGTTCTGAATTCTGTTGCTGTACATTTCAAAAGTGCTAAACAAATAGTTATAGCTCGCTCATTAATGTCTTAATCGAAATTATTGATTGCCTCTTATCCACTCGTCGTCCCCTTATGCCATAGTTTGTACATCTCAATTGTCAGTAGAAACCACATTTGTTTAAGCAAGTCAGCCATATCAGCTATGTTTTTTTTAAAGGCAGTGAATGAGGTTGAATGAACTGTTTCGCTGCCAGACAAGACTCCGCTGATAGCCAGGAGTAGCAGTGGTAAGGATTCACTCCATGGTGCTGAAAATAAAGCTCTGCTGTTGGGACAGCTTTATGTAGGCCCTAACAGTTTGTGGGCATCGTTTGTCACCATTATAGTGCTATTAATGTATTGTTTAGTGTTGTGTTGTGTAGTGTCCTTGCTGGCATGCATTAAAAAAATAAAAATAGTTTGCCTTACCAAGATTGACATGCTAAAATCGCCACTGAACTCAGCACTTCTGATCTACAGTGCCTTCAGAAAGTATTCATACCCCTGGATTAAATAAAACATTTCTCTCTCACCCATCTACACACAATACCCCAAGTGAAAACATGTTTTTTGTAATTTTTGCAAATTTATTGAAAATGATATCTCATTTACATAAGTATTCACACCCCTGAGTCAATACTTTGTAGAAGGACCTTTGGCAGTGATTACAGCTGTGAGGCTTTCTAGGTAAGTCTCTAAGAGCTTTCCGCACCTGGATTGTGTAACATTTGCCCATTATTATTTTCTGTCAAATTGGTTGTTAATCATTGCTAGACAACCATTTTCAGGTCTTGCCATAGATTATCAAGTAGAATTAAGTCAAGACTGTAACTCGGCTACTCAGAAACATTTACTGTCTTCTTGGTAAGCAACTCCAGTGTAGATTTGGCCTTGTGTTTTAGGTTATGGTCCTGCTGAAAGGTGCATTTTTCTCCCAGTGTCTGGTGGAAAGCAGACTGAACCAGGTTTTACTCTAGGATGTTACCTGTGCTTAGCTCCATTCTGTTTATTTTTTATCCTGAAAAACTCCCCAATCCTTAACGATTACAAGCATACCCATAACTTGATGCAGGCACCACAAATCTGTAAAATATGGAGAGTGGTACTCAGTAATGTTTTTTATTTGTATTCAGGACAAAAAGGACAAAAAGTTAATTGCTTTGCCACATTTGTTTTGCAGTTTTACTTGAGTTCCTTGTGGCAAACAGGATGCATGTTTTGGAATATTTATATTCTGTACAGGCTTCCTTCTTTTCACTCTGTCAATTTGGTTAGTATTGTGGAGTAACTACAATGTTATTGATCCATGCTCAGTTTTCTCCTATCACAGCCAGTAAATCCTGTAACTGTTTTAAAGTCATCATTGTCCTCATGGTGAAATCCCTGAGCAGTTTCCTTCCTATGGCAACTGAGTTAGGAAGGACGCCTGTATATTTGTAGCGACTGGGTGTATTAATACACCATCTAAAGTGTAATTAATAACTTCACCATGCTCAAAGGGATATTCATTGTCTTCTTATTTCAAAAATGTTCATCTACCAGTAGGTTCCCTTTGCGAGGCATTGGAAAACTTCCCTGGTCTTTGTGGTGTAATCTGTGTTTGACAGATAATTGTATGTGTGGGGTACAGAGATGAGGTAGTCATTCAAAAATCATGTTAACTATTATTATGTGACTTGTTAAGCACATGTTTACTCCTGAACTTACTTAGGCTTACCATAACATAGGGCTTGAGTACTTATTGACTCAAGACATTTCAGCTTTTCATTTTTTATTATTTGTAAAAATTTCAAAAAACATTATTACACTTTGACATTATGGGGTACTGTGTGTAAGCCAGTGAAAAAAAACTCCAAATTTAATCCATTTAAAATGTAGGCTGTAACATAACAAAATGTGGAAAAAGTCAAGGGGTGTGAATACTTTCTGAGGGCACTGTATCTGGTCTGATCTATCTAAGCAGTGGCTGGTATCAACATCACTCCTTCCCAGCTACACTATAAATACAAAAGTATGTGGACACCCCTTCAAATTAGTGGATTCTATTTCAGCCACACCCGTTGCTGACAGGTGTATCAAATCGAGCACGCAGCCATGCAATCTCTATAGACAAACATTGGCAGTAGAATGACCTTACTGAAGAGCTCAGTGACTTTCAACGTGGCACCGTCATAGGATGCCACCTTTCCCACAAGTCAATTTGTCAAATTTCTGCCCTGTTAGAGCTGCCCCGGTTAACTGGAAGTGCTGTTATTGTGAAGAGGAAACGTCTAGGAGCAACAACGGCTCAACCGTAAAGTGGTAGGCCACACAAGCTCACAGAATGGGACCACCGAGTGCTGAAGCGCGTAGCGCGTAAAAACTGTCTGTCCTCGGATGCAACACTCACTACGAGTTCCAAACTGCCTCTGGAAGCAACGTCAGCACAATAACTGTTAGTCGGGAGCTTCATGAAATGGGTTTCCATGGCCGAGCAGCCTAAGATCTCTATGCGCAATGCAATGCGTCGGCTGGAGTGGTGAAAAGCTTGCCACCATTGGACTCTGGAGCAGTGGAAACGCGTTCTCTGGAGTGATGAATCACGCTTCACCATCTGGCAGTCCGACAGACGAATCTGGGTTTGGCGGATGCCAGAAGAACGCTACCTGCCCCAATGCATAGTGCCAACTGTAGAGTTTAGTGGCGGAGGAATAATGGTCTGGGGCTGTTTTTCATGGTTCAGGCTAGGCCCCTTAGTTCCAGTGAAGGGAAATCTTAACGCTACAGCAAACAATGACATTCTAGACGATTCTGTGCATGACAATGCCCCCATGCACAAAGCAAGGTCCATATAGAAATGGTTTGTCGAGATCGGTGTGGAAGAACTTGACTGGCCTGCACAGAGCCCTGACATCAACCCCATCGAACACCTTTGGGATGAATTGGATGGAACGCCGACTGCGAGCCAGGCCTAATCGCCCAACATCAGTGCCGACCTCACTAACGCTCTTGTGGCTGAATTGAAGTAAGTCCCCACAGCAATGTTCCAACATCTAGTGGAAAGCCTTCGTAGAAGAGTGGAGGCTGTTATAGCAGCAAACTTCATATTAAAGCCCATGATTTTGGAATTAGATGTTCGACAAGAAGGTGTCAACATACTTTTGGTCCTGTAGTATATCTCTAGGGTAGTTGCGCAAAGCGAGTTTTGTCCCTCTCCTTCCGAGCATTAGAAGTGTCTGTCTGAATGAGATGATCTAAAACCCAACCTACATTTCCTCAATGATTCTGTGTCATGTCAGGGTAATACGAGAATGGGAGGGCAGTGTTGTTGCCAAAAAATGTGTTAGTCCATCGTCAGATTGATAAACCACAAAGTTGAGGTTGTGGAGACTTCACCCATCTCTCAAAAATACTGCACCACTGCTCCTCAATGATGTTGGACACCATTACTCAAACCCTAATTCTATTCCTACAACCCTGCTGCAGAACTGCTCCTTAATGACGTTGGACACCATTACTCAAACCCTAATTCTATTCCTACAACCCTGCTGCAGCACTGCTCCTTAATGACGTTGGACACCATTACTCAAACCCTAATTCTATTCCTACAACCCTGCTGCAGCACTGCTCCTTAATGACGTTGGACACCATTACTCAAACCCTAATTCTATTCCTACAACCCTGCTGCAGCACTGTTCCTTAATGACGTTGGACACCATTACTCAAACCCTAACTCTATTCCTACAACCCTGCTGCAGCTCTGCTCTACCACACTCTTAGAAAAAAAGGTGCTATCTAGAACCTAAAATGATTATTCGGCTGTCCCCATAGGAGAACCCTTTGAAGAACCCTTTTTGGTTCCAGGTAGAACCATTTTGGTTCCAGGAAGAACCCTTTTGGGTTCCATGTATGACCCTTTCCACAAAGAGTTCTACATGGAACCCAAAACGGTTCTACCTGGAACCAAAAAGGGTTCACCCTGGAACCCAAAAGGGTTCTCCTATGGGGATTGCCGAAGAACCCTCTTGGAACACTTTTTTCTAAGAGTGCATTATTCATGTTCCATCAACTAATGTTGACTGAGATGTTGGCTAGTTGCACTCAATGATATCGAAGGGAACATTATTGTTTTATGAACTGGTCAGAGTAAAAACACAGTGTGTGTGTGTGTTAATTGTGTAGTTTATATCAGAGATGGAGTGTTAATAGTGTATATCAGAGCATCTCCTTTGTGCTCCGAAGTGAGCTTTTAACGTCCTCAACAGAATGATCTAGAATAATAAGACGTTATTAGATATATATTAAGTAAACTATATGCTAATGTATGACTAATGAAGGTCGATTGATCTATTAACTGTCATTTGCCTGTGTTCTACTTCTCGGTCTTCTACAGCAGAGTTTAAATAAGAAATTATAGGCAGTTTGTATCAAACATTAGTCTTTCTGTGCAACGCATAATATAAACGCTGAATTGTTATGTGAGAAATGATCTTTGAAAACTATTATTTACTCTCGGGGGAGAAAGGTTTATTAAAATTCGCAAAGAATTATCTGAAGAGAGAAAATGTGCAGTTGATTAAAGAGTCCTCGCCTTGAACAACATTAAAGAATAATTAAGATGATTTTACTTCGTAGGCCTATGCATTGGCAGTTATTGTGTGGAGGTGCTTTTAAAAATAGTAAAATTGCTTCTCTGAAGGACTTAATCTCCTATGAATGGTGTTTATATATATGATATGATTTATTTTAAACAAATAATTAAAACACAGTACAACCACACGTGGATACAATGCATTTAAAAATCATAGAGGCTAACACTAAAAAGTTACGAAACAAAATACACCATTCATCAATGAACAACAATTAAAGTATGGAAAACGAATGGAGTTGAAGCAGTATGGAAAAGTCAGTATGGCTTGAAAGGAGGGCGCAGCCAGGGAGAAAGTCAGTCTGTCAGACAAGCCAGGAGCTTTTCATCAAGGCCCATCACTTTGTCCGACGTTCCCAGTTCCTCCATAGTAGCCGCTCCTCTTTACATTTACATTTACGTCATTTAGCAGACGCTCTTATCCAGAGCGACTTACAAAATGGGTAGCTGATGACAGTATAGCGCCCAACTGGGGAACGCATCGGCTGCAGTAAAGCGCCAGAAATTCAACCACACATCAGCAGTGGTCAGGAACAAACTCTGCCTCTCTGACATCTCAGACACAACAGTCTCCACCTTCCAACCCGCAGGTGAAACAAAAAAGCCGGAGCTGCTGCTGCATTATTTAAATAAAAACATTAAGCCACCCAGCTAGCTAGATAGCTATCCAAGGGAAACGAACGGATTTAACAGCAAAGTCTTGTAACTTTGACATTGAAGACCTCCATATTTATGTGATCAAAACAGAGATTTATCAACAACAAAAAATATTGATATAAAAATGTAACAAAAAACCCCACTTAAAATGATTAAATATTTACAAAATGTACAGGATGTGTCATCAGCATTCACAACAGTTTGTGGTTAGATGACTCCTGACACTAGGCCTATATGATAACATTGATAACAAATGATAACATTTCTGGGCATTATCACACCAACAAGTCATCTTGTACCCCCAGAATATGAGGAAATATGTCTGTGAGGAGGCTGAGGTACAGTAGGAATTCAATTGGATAACACTGAACCTGTGTGGCTGTACTTTGCTGTATTTCA
Source organism: Coregonus clupeaformis (assembly GCF_020615455.1). Classification (NCBI taxonomy): domain Eukaryota; kingdom Metazoa; phylum Chordata; class Actinopteri; order Salmoniformes; family Salmonidae; genus Coregonus; species Coregonus clupeaformis. The sequence goes on from NC_059199.1 coordinate 41,630,151, forward strand.
GTGACCAAAAGTACGCTATATGACAAATCACATAAAGCACATATTACATACAACAAACACACAAATGACATGCATAGAAAATAAAAGGAAATTCCGACACTTTCATATACTCTAGGTGACCAAACGAACTTGAATTATAAAGGGACTCGCACAATAAAAAGCAGGAAGCCACTAAATGTACTTATGCGTTGTGAATCATCATAGATGTGTGTGTTGGCCTCAAGACTTACGTACACTTGATCTCCCCTATTCAGCTGAAGATTAGCTCCATTCACCACTGTGTCAGCAATGTCCTCACTACTGGAATGATCCATAGTAGTGACCACTCTTTGTCAATTTCTGAACGAAGCACACACCATTTTCCGTCCATCCCGTGCATGGCTGTAGAAAGTGAAGAAGTATCTCTGGTGCTGTGAATAAACCTGAATTAAGAGAGGGGGTGTATTACCAACAGTGCATATGCAGTAGATTAACGTACTTCAGATGCATCAACACAAACACACACATGCATACACATACACACAGGTACGTACAAACACAGAAAAACTATTATTGCTCCTTCCTCTTTGTCTCTCCTTCCAAACAACACTGTCAGCCTGGCCGCCACCCAGACACCTCCTCTACCCCCTGCCCCACAGCCTGGCTGCCACCCAGACACCTCCTCTACCCCCTGCCCCACAGCCTGCCCGCCAGCGACGGGGACCCAGACACCTCTTCTACCCCCTGCCCATTAGGTATCTTAAGGGTTTTGGCGTGATGTTATCCCACTGACATTCTGAGAATATTCTAAGAACGTTGCGTAATGTCCCAAGGGAACGTTCTCTGGGGGATGTTTGTGTAGTTCCCTGTAAATTCCCAGGATGTCACTGTAGAATTTTAGAAGTCCGCTACACATTCATTACATATAATGCACTAAACAAAAATATAAACGCAACATGCAACAATTTAAAATATTTTACTGAGTTACAGTTCATATAAGGAAATCAGTCAATTGAAATAAATAAATTAGGTCCTAGTCTATGGATTTCACATGACTGGGAATAGAGATATGCATCTGTTGGTCGCAGATACCTTAAAAAAAAGGTAGGGGCGTGGATCAGAAAACCAGTCAGTATCTGGTGTGACCACCATTTGCCTCATGCAGCGTGACAAATCTCCTTCGCATAGAGTTGATCAGGCTGTTGATTGTGGCCTGTGGAATGTTGTCCCACTCCTCTTCAATGGCTGTGCGAAGTTGCTGGATATTGGCGGGAACTGGAACACGCTGTCGTACACATCGATCCAGAGCATCCCAAACTTGCTCAATGGGTGACATGTCTGGTGAGTATGCAGGCCATATAAGAACTGGGACATTTTCAGCTTCCAGGAATTGTGTGTATTTGTGTATTTTTAACAGAGCTGAGCTTTACTTTGAAGTGCAAATTGTAGGAATAGGCCTACAGGTGAAATCACTCATTGATACAGACATGGTGCCATATCAGAAAGAGGTTGTGAATTCAAATCCCAGGTGAAGACATGTTACTGTATGAATAAACATACACAATGTAATCATGTATGTCAAATATGTAAATTGGAAACACTGTGTGTGGGTGTCCCTAGCATTGACAAAAGACAAAGAGCTGTGACTGGATCAGTGGCTCACCAATCAGGGCCTTGATGGGCTTGGCAACAGTAACAAGGGGTGATGTGTAATTAAACTAGGGTGTGTGTGCCCTGGGTAAAACTTGTTGTTGTTGGGAGAACGTTTCTTTGCGACCATCAGGTGACATCCCTGGGACAAACCGGGATCTAGACGAAACATCCAGGGGACCATGACACAACGTCCTGACGACTTTAAGCGACCATTTCGTGACGTCCCGGAGACGTCCTAACGACTCATTATTGTTTGCAGGGTAGGTCGGTCTTCATTTGGATACAATAAATGTTAATTTGTTTTCAATAGTAAAACGTGTCTGATAATTAACTCTGATTATCTGTGCATGTGACCATGTGGGTGTGTGTTTATGCATGAGTGTTTGCAGTGGTGTAAAGTACCTAAGTAAAAATACTTTAAAGTACTACTGAAGTAGTTTTTTGGGTATCTGTGCTTTACTTTACTATTTATATTTTTGACTACTTTTACTTTTACTTCACTACATTCCTAAAGAAAATAATTTACTTTTTACTCCATACATTTTCCCTGACACCCAAAAGTACTCGTTACATTTTGAATGCTTAGCAGGACAGGAAAAGGGTCCAATTCACACAATTATCAAGAGAAAATCCCTGGTCATCCCTACTGCCTCTGATCTGGCGGACTCACTAAACACACACGCTTCGTTTGTAAATTATGTCTGAGTGTTGGAGTGTGCCCCTGGCTTTCCGTAAATTAAAAAAACACAAACATGTGCCTCCAAGCATGTGCCTGATAAAAAACGTTTTATAAGATGATAATGGATAACTTTCGTAGCTACAAACAGACACTCTCATGATCTTGGAGTTCATAGTTAACTAATGTGTCATGCGTACGTGTGAAAAGTAATTTACCTATACAACACAGGAGGCTGCTGAGGGAAGAATGGCTCATAATAATGGCCGGAACGAAGCAAATGGAATGGCATCAAACACTTGGAAACCATGTGTTTGATGTATGTTACCATTCCACTAATTCCCCGCCAGTCATTGCCAGGAGCCCGTCCTCCCCAATTAAGGTGTCACCAGCCTCCTGTGCTATACAACATAAGAGCGATAGCCAACAACGCATTTCCCCATGTTACATTGTGAAATGACAAGATTGACTTATAATCAAAACAACTCAATTAATGTCATTGATTAAATAGTTAATTTATTTTCAAGGGAATAATAACTGAGCAGGTGTGAACATGTCAGAAACAAGATGTCTACCTACCCATCTTAGTCTGTCTAGGAAAAGCCAACATAGATTTCAAATAAGATTTGTAACCATAGATACCACAGAAAAACCAACCAAATCAACAGCAGCTCCATTTAATGTGTTTAATGTGTGACTAAGCAAATCATAAATCACAGGTTTAAATACGACATTAATTACCATCCGCATTCATTGCATTTCTGAACAGATAAATGATGAAACATGTTCAAAACAACCACTTCAATCAAGTTACTCATAAATCAATGGCATTAACTATTTTAAAACAAATACTACATTTTTACAAAGATGGAAGGTTAAATCAAAGAAAGACATGAGGCAGTTATACACACACACATATCATTTGCATATTAGCCTTTTCTTCTACAGTTGACCAGCTGAAGTATTCATTTGCATGAGTGAACTAATTTGCATACACAATTTGAGAGAAGCCACTCAAATAATTTGATTGTTGACCATAAAATACCTTAAGACAATTGATTTTACCGTCAGTCAGAGACACCTAAAAGTGGACATTATGACAGAACGCTATAAGAAAGGATAGTTGTCAGAGTTTTGTAACAGAGAAAGAAATCAAAACAAACAACACAGCTGACCAGTTGATCCTGATCAATATTCACATTTCAGTATCATCAAAATCCAGAGAGGACAGTCTAGCCATAGAAACAGGTGGGTAGTGCCACATACTACAAGGCATTTGTTGGCATAATGTCTTTAAAATGGGATCCTCAACAGTTAAAATACATTGTGTACTACATAATGTCATTTATTTTCACAAAGACAGTCCTTTATTTCAATATTTCATTACAAATAAGGGAAACACCTAGTGAGGGAAAAAAGTATTTGATCCCTGCTGATTTTGTAAGTTTGCCCACTGACAAAGAAATGATCAGTCTATAATTTTAATGATAGGTTTATTTGAACAGTGAGAGACAGAATAACAACAAAAAAATCCAGAAAAACACATGTAAAAAATATTATAAATTGATTTGCATTTTAATGAGGGAAATAAGTATTTGACGCCTCTGCAAAACATTACTTAGTACTTGGTGGCAAAACCCTTGTTGGCAATCACAGAGGTCAGACGTTTCTTGTAGTTGGCCACCAGGTTTGCACACATCTCAGGAGGGATTTTGTCCCACTCCTCTTTGCAGATCTTCTCCAAGTCATTAAGATTTCGAGGCTGACGTTTGGCAACTCGAACCTTCAGCTCCCTCCACAGAGTTTCTATGGGATTAAGGTCTGGAGACTGGCTAGGCCACTCCAGGACCTTAAAGTGCTTCTTCTTGAGCCACTCCTTTGTTGCCTTGGCCGTGTGTTTTGGGTCATTGTCATGCTGAGGGAAGGAGGTTCTCACCCAAGATTTGACGGTACATGGCCCCGTCCATCGTCCCTTTGATGCGGTGAAGTTGTCCTGTCTCCTTAGCAGAAAAACACCCCCAAAGCATAATGTTTCCACCTCCATGTTTGACGGTGGGGATGGTGTTCTTGGGGTCATAGGCAGCATTCATTTTCCTCCAAACACAGCAAGTTGAGTTGATACCAAAGAGCTCCATTTTGGTCTCATCTGACCACAACACTTTCACGCAGTTCTCCTCTGAATCATTCAGATGTTCATTGGCAAACTTCAGACGGGCATGTATATGTGCTTTCTTGAGCAGGGGGACCTTGCGGGCGCTGCAGGATTTCAGTCCTTCACGGCGTGGTGTGTTACCAATTGTTTTATTGGTGACTATGGTCCCAGCTGCCTTGAGATCATTGACAAGATCCTCCCGTGTAGTTCTGGGCTGATTCCTCACCGTTCTCATGATCATTGCAACTCCACGAGGTGAGATCTTGCATGGAGCCCCAGGCCGAGGGAGACTCCCTTTAAGAGTGTGTTCCTAATCTCAGCTCGTTACCTGTATAAAAAGACACCTGGGAGCCAGAAAACTTTCTGATTGAGAGGGGGTCAAATACTTATTTTCCTCGTTAAAATGCAAATCAATTCATAACATTTTTGACACGCGTTTTTCTGGATTTCTTTGTTATTATTCTGTCTCTCACTGTTCAAATAAACCTACCATTAAAATTATAGACTGATCATTTCTTTGTCAGTGGGCAAACGTACAAAATCAGCAGGGGATCAAATACTTTTTTCCCTCACTGTATTATACCACATCATTACTATCAAATTGTCTATCAAATTGATGTCTTCTCGTTGGGTTTGAGGGGACAACTAGTGGGTGGGGCCATGCTATTCATGAGAGTCATGTGGTTGGGTAGTCTCAGGCTGTGATTGGTTAGTCATGTTGCTCCTCCTCCTTTAGGGTGACGATGGCGTTAGTATGAGTGCTCACATCCAACTCTTTCAAAATGGTGTCTTCCCCCCCTCCCCTCTATTTCCTCTCCCCCCTCCATGTCCTCCTCCTCCTCTCCCTCTATCTGTCCAGCGGGATCTATGGTTCCTCCCTCCTCCCTCTCCCCTGCAGTTCTCTCAGGCTGGGTTGGGCCTGCTCCAATACAGAAGAGCAGGTCCTGATCCTTGTGGTGTTGGTTGTGATTTTCCCTGTGGCTGGGAAGTTGGTTGTGGTGGATCTCACTGTAGTCCTGTCTATGGTACTGGTGAGTGTAGCTGTGGGGGTGGCAGTGGAAGAAGCTGAGGATGGTGTGTTTGGGCAGGCCCAGCTGAGCTGACAGGGTGTGGACAGCCTCCTCGTCTGGGTTCAGACCCACTTCCTGGATGAAGCTCTGCAGGATCCCCTGCGCCTCCCGGGACACCCGCAACCCCTCCCCCCCCTCACCATTACACCCACCAACGCCCTCCCCGTTACTCTGTCTGGCCCCCGACCAACCTCCCTCACCCCCCTCCTTGTCATTACTACCCCCAGCCCTACTCCTACTGCCCCGGCCAGTAATGTCCTCTCCCCTCCCATCATCCTTACTACCCCCCAACCAGGTCCTCAGTTGGCCCCCACCCCCCTCAGTCTCGGCTGGTGATGCTGTGGACGGTTGCCGTGGAGGCAGGCGAGGCCCCGCCTGGGGCTGCAAGGGCTGCTGGGACAGAGGGGTCAGGAGTCGTTGATGGTGTTGCTGTGGCAACGGGGAGTGGTGTTGGAGCTGGTGGAGACAGATGGAAGTGAAGTTATAAACAAACCAACGGGAGCTGATGATAGGCCGTGTTATAGGAGGAGAGGGTCAAGTACCAAACTAGACGTATGAACACTATCGTCAAACAGCTACACAACTCTGCATTCAATTATGTACATATGCATGTGTAATGCATGTACATTTACGGAGTAGAATTATGTGTTTGTGTTGTGTGTGCGCACTTCCATCCGTGTACGTGTGTGTGTAGGCTATACACGGTAGACGGACCTGTGTGTTGTCGTTGACTAGCTGTGTGAGTCTGTCTGTACAAAGTTGTTTTTGTGTTTGTATTGACTGTGTATGACTGTATGAGTGTGTGTATGTACAGATGTAGGATCTTAATTTGACCAGCATTGTCATAGCAAAACAATCCTGCAGCAACAGGATTTTAATGTTTAGTCCATAATGTTGCTTGATCTGGATGTTAGGCTATTAGCTGGCCAAAATTAGGCTACATGAAAAGTGCAATACTGTTAATATGACCGTGTGTTAGTGCAGGTTTTCAGTGAATGTATGTAAATCAGAAAACTCATTTGCATTTGCTGCGGCGCAGGAAAATTCTCAGCAACAACAGAGTGATCAAATTAAGATCCTACATATGTGCAGGCTATACAGAGTAGACTGACCAGTGTGTTGTCGTTGACTAGCTGTGTGAGTCTGTCTGTACAGTGTTGCTGCAGAGCGTTGCTCTCCTGTTCGTAGATGGCATCTCGTTCCGTCTGGGCCAGACTCAGGAAGCGCCTGATCATACATAGGTTCTCCCACAGGGTCCGGTTCTCCGGGGACGGATCCTCCTTCCAGCGCAGCAGCTCACACAGCCAGCCCTGCACAACACACACACGGAACCCATATCAGAACCCAGTCAGAGAACCCATAGAAAAGGAACCTTTTCAGAACTCATTCAATAAAATAAAATGTTATTCGTCACATGCTTCGTAAACAACAGGTGTGGACTAACAGTGAAACGCTTACTTACGGGCCCTTCCCAACAATGCAGAGAGAATTAAATAGAGAAATAATATAAAAGTAAAACACGTAATAATACAAGTAATAATAGATACACAATGAGTAACAATAACGTGGTTATATACAAGGGGTACCAGTACCGAGTCGATGTGCAGGGGTACGAGGTCATTGAGGTAGATATGTACATATAACTAGGAATAAAGGGACAGATAGTAAACAGTAGCAGCAGCGTATTTGATGAGTCAAAAAAGTTAGTGCAAACAGGTTCAATACCGATATTTCGGGTAGCTATTTGGTTAATTATTTAACTAACTATTTAGCAGTCTTATGGCTTGGGGGTAGAAGCTGTTCAGGGTCCTGTGGTTTCAGACTTGGTGCATCGGTACCGCTTGCCGTGCGGTAGCAGAGAGAACAGTCTATGACTTGGGTGGCTGGAGTCTTTGACAATTTGTAGGGCCTTCCTCTGACACCGCCTGGTATAGAGGTCCTGGATGGCAGGAAGCTTGGCCCCAGTGATATACTAGGCCGTACGCACTACTCTCTGTAGCGCCTTGCGGTCGGATGCCAAGCAGTTGCCGTACCAAGCGGTGATGCAGCCAGTCAAGATGCTCTCGATGGTGCAGCTGTAGAACTTTTTGAGAATCTGAGGGTCCATGCCAAATCTTTTCAGCCTCTTAAGGGGGAAGAAGATTGTCGTGCGCTCTTCACGACTGTGTTGGTGTGTTTGCACCATGATAGATCCTTAGTGATGTTGACACCGAGAAACTTGAAGCTATCGACCCGCTCCACTACAGCCCCGTCAAGTAAGATACTAAAATACAGTATACTATCTTTAGTAAATATACTAAAACAGATATTCTGTGCTTTTCATGAGTAGAAAACAACAGTGTTATTAATGCTTTATATAAAGGAACTACAGTTCAAACTCATAGCAGAACCCTTGTCTCTATTAAGAGCTGGAAAGGGGGAGGAGACAGAGAGGGAAAGTAGCAGCAGGGCCAGGCTCTTGTCCTCTACACCATTACTGTGGTACACACACACCTGGCCGTAGTCCAGCACTAGCACAAAAAGCCATCCAGATGCAGTGAGCAGATACATTACACAGCTCCAACATGGTGCTGCCTGCCAAACAGACCTACACTAACGTGAGCTGAGAGGATAGTATGAGAGAGAGGAGGAGAAAGAGGGGAAGAGAAAGAGAGAGGGAGGGGAGAGAGGGAGAGAGAGGGAAGGTGGGGTTTGAGAGAGAGAAAGAGGCAGAGGGAGAGAGAGGGAAAGCGAGGTGGAGTTTGAGAGGAAGAGAGAGGGGGGAAACCAAAAGAGATTAAACAGCAGCCCAGCAGGGGTAGAGTACCACCTGTCAGTGTAATGGCATTGACCTCAACATGACCTTTACAGAGCAGAACAACCTGATCCCCACTGTAGTACTTTATACTGGACAGGAGGAGAGAGCGAGAGAGAGCGAGAGAGCGAGAGAGCGAGAGAGAGATGGATGGATGGATAGATGGAAAGAGTGGTATATGGAAAGAGAGGGACAGAGAGCAAGAGGGGTAGATTGAAAGAGAGGCAGAGAGAAAGAGAGAGAGAGAACGAGAGACAGAGAGACAGAGAGGCAGAGAGAAAGAGAGCTCAACAGATGAAATCCCTCCATTCCACTGAGGAGGGAAATGATCCCCAAAACAAAAGGCAATAACAAGCTTATGGTTCTGCCTTGAAAACAAGCACAATAAAACCACCAGTGTTTATGTGTGTTGGCACGCATGTGTGTGTTTGTGTGTATGTTTGTGTGTCTGCATTCCTGTGTGTGCATGTGTGTAAATAATCTGGCCTTTTCTACACAGCCAGTTACTGCCCAATGTGGCTCTGTGTACAGATGGTATCATAAATTCACACACATACAAAATCTGATAAAGGTACTTGTGGGAGTGTGTGTGTGTGTTACGCATTTGCTAATATCAGTCTGAAATATACGTTTCCCTCTCAGTCCAAGAGGGAGGAGGGGAACTATGTTAAAAAAATAAAAAAATGTATGGGATTGCTTCCATAGGCATCCCTCCAGTCAGTGAGTACCATACCCTCTCTTTTTTGTGTTTGTGTGTGTGTTCGTGTGTGTGTGCGTGAGTACCTGACTCTTGGAGGCGGCCATCTTGGCGAACATGGCCTGAGACACCTTGGCTCTCTTCATCTCCTGTTGGATCTCCTCATAGATAGAACTGTTGATATTTAGAACACATCCCTCGCTCTTCACCCCTCTGTTTATTACTGCTATTGCTACTGGGGACAGCCTCGCCTGCAGGGGGGACAGAGGGGGAGACAGAGAGGGGGAGAGAGGGGTTAGAGAGAGGGGTAGGGGGGGTTAGAGAGAGAGAAAGTAGGTGGAGCGAAAGGGAGGTTAAGGGGGGTTAGAGAAAGAGAGAGAGAGGTTAGAGAGAGCAAGGGGGAGAGAGAGAGAGGGACGGGATTATCCTTACTATAGGGATGCCTATGGAAACCCGGGAGTGCCAATCTTCAGCCTTGACAAAGTTTCCCTCTTCCTTTCTGGTCTGAAACATCAGAGGAATATATCTTAGACTGGCATGAACAAGATATAACTTCAACACACACACGCCCTTCTATGTCTGTCTGACCTGTGTGGGGCGTGGTGGGGTAGTGTTGTTGGGTGAATGGTTGATAGTGGTCGACACGGTCAGACTCCTCTCTCTCTCCTCCTGGTAGATGCGGTCTCGGACGCCCTCAGTTAGCTGGAGGAAACTCTGCATGGACCGCAGGTTGACCAGGAGAGACTGAGACGCACTTTTAGGATCCTCCTCCTTACGCAGGATCTCAGACAGCAGGCCCTGACACACAGACATAGAAAGACACATTAAGACAAGATACACACCATAGAAATAGAATGACTATGTTACCCACTATCAGGTACATACATCCTAAGAGGGGATACACCGGGGGCGTCGCAAAACACATAAATCACTGTATTAACCTGGGCCAGGGTTCCTCCCGAAGAGAACGTTGAAGACCACTGATTTAAATGAATGGAAGCATCTATGCGTGGCAAGTTACACGTCCAGTGTACCAGCCCTGTAACGTTGACCAGGTCAAGAGACACTCAGACAGATCATTTCTGATAAATATACATTATTAACAAGTTTCGTACTAAAACAAAACTGTCTGAGGGCCATTTAGACAGCACACGTCTTCACAGGTTGTATTTTTCTCTTCAAAGAGTAAACACAGCCAGCTCCAGACACCTTCTAAAGCTCTGCTATTAAACTGATGAGTCTCTTATTAAGTTATTATCTGTCTGCTCCTGCTCTTACAGCAGTCAGAAACGCTTCTGTAAGATGGGGGCTCATCCCTCCCTCCCTCCCTCCCTCCCTCCCATCACACATACACACACACCAGCAATTAAGCCTTTACACTCCAATTGGGTCCTCACACGCCAAGCCCCGCTCACTCTACCCCTTGGCACCATGCCCAGGTGAGAATTCCTTCCCCGCCACACCCCCTTTTACCTGGCTGCAGAGCCCCGTTGTCACGGCGACCGAGGAATGCAAGGGCGGGAGGCTATTATGACAGCCTTTGATAATTATAATGACACCCATGATGATGCTGGTGATAATGATGGTAATAATAACAGTGGTTTAGGTCTCTCTAGAAACTATTCATGTGAGTGCCTTCTAACTGCAGGAGCACAGGACAGACAGAAGGAGAGAGGGGGAGGGAGGCAGACAGAAAGGAGAGAGAGGTATCAAATGGGGAGAGGGGGAGAGATGAAAATCGAACAAGAAAACTAGGGATAGACCAGTCACATGGAGACACAAAATGGATACAGAGAGAGCATGAAATAGAGTAGGAAATATAAAAAGAGAGGAAGATAGAGAGAGATGGACAGAGAGTGATCAAGAGATTGAGAGAGAGAAAGAGTAATGGAGCGAATCGAGGGATGGAAAAATTGGAGAGGTAGAGACTCTGGGGGTGTGTGATTAGAGAGGCAGAGACTATCTGAGGGAGTGTGGTTAGAGAGGTAGGGGTAGAGACTCTCTGAGGGGGTGTGGTTAGAGAGGTAGGGGTAGAGACTCTCTGAGGGGGTGTGGTTAGAGAGGTAGGGGTAGAGACTCTCTGAGGGGGTGTGGTTAGAGAGGTAGGGGTAGAGACTCTCTGAGGGGGTGTGGTTAGAGAGGTAGGGGTAGAGACTCTCTGAGGGGGTGTGGTTAGAGAGGTAGGGGTAGAAACTCTCTGGGGGAGTGTGATTAGAGGGAGAGGTGGAGACTCTGAGGGAGTGTGATTAGAGAGGTAGAGACTCTGAGGGAGTGTGATTATAGGGAGAGGTGGACTCTCTGGGGGAGTGTGATTAGAGAGGTAGAGACTTTGAGGGAGTGTGATTAGAGGGAGAGGTAGAGACTCTCTGGGGGAGTGTGATTAGAGGGAGAGGTAGAGACTCTCTGAGGGAGTGTGATTATAGGTAGAGACTCTCTGAGGGAGTGTGATTAGAGGGAGAGGTGGAGACTCTGAGGGAGTGTGATTAGAGGGAGAGGTAGAGACTCTGAGGGAGTGTGATTAGAGAGGTAGGGGTAGAAACTCTCTGGGGGAGTGTGATTAGAGAGGTAGAGACTCTGAGGGAGTGTGATTATAGGGAGAGGTGGACTCTCTGGGGGAGTGTGATTAGAGAGGTAGAGACTTTGAGGGAGTGTGATTATAGGGAGAGGTGGACTCTCTGGGGGAGTGTGATTAGAGAGGTAGAGACTTTGAGGGAGTGTGATTAGAGGGAGAGGTAGAGACTCTCTGGGGGAGTGTGATTAGAGGGAGAGGTAGAGACTCTCTGAGGGAGTGTGATTATAGGTAGAGACTCTCTGAGGGAGTGTGATTAGAGGGAGAGGTGGAGACTCTGAGGGAGTGTGATTAGAGGGAGAGGTAGAGACTCTGAGGGAGTGTGATTAGAGAGGTAGGGGTAGAAACTCTCTGGGGGAGTGTGATTAGAGAGGTAGAGACTCTGAGGGAGTGTGATTATAGGGAGAGGTGGACTCTCTGGGGGAGTGTGATTAGAGAGGTAGAGACTTTGAGGGAGTCTCTACCTCTCTGTGTCCCCTATCCTCCCGGCCGGCTCGGTCCTCCCCTCCAGCTCCGTGGCTTGATGACTCATTGCGAGCTCACAGAACAGAGCTCCGGGCAGCGGAGCGGAAATGGAAGAAAACTAAACTCCCTGCCGACCTGGCATCTTTTCACTCCCTCCTCTCTACATTTTCTTCATCTGTTTCTGCTGCTAAGGCCACCTTCTACCACTCTAAATTCCAAGCATCTGCCTCTAACCCTAGGAAGCTCTTTGCCACATTTTCTTCCCTCCTGAATCCTCCCCCTGGGCATCTCCGGCGCGGCTCACTCCTGGATTGCGTCCTACCTGACCGGTCGCTCCTACCAAGTGGCGTGGCGGGAAGCTGTCTCCGCACCACGTGCTCTCACCACTGGTGTCCCCCAGGGCTCGGTTCTAGGCCCTCTCCTTTTCTCCCTATACACCAAGTCACTTGGCTCTGTCATATCCTCACATGGCCTTTCCTATCATTGCTACGCTGACGATACACAACTAATCTTCTCCTTTCCCCTTCTGATAACCAGGTGGCGAATCGCATCTCTGCATGTCTGGCAGACATATCAGTATGGATGACGGATCACCACCTCAAGCTGAACCCTGGCAAGACGGAGCTGCTCTTCCTCCCGGGGAAGGACTGCCCGTTCCATGATCTCGCCATCACGGTTGACAACTCCGCTGTGTCCTCCTCCCAGAGTGCGAAGAGCCTAGGCGTGACCCTGGACAACACCCTGTCGTTCTCCGCCAACATCAAGGCGGTGACCCGCTCCTGCAGGTTCATGCTCTACAACATTCGGAGAGTGCGACCCTGCCTTACACAGGAAGCGGCGCAGGTCCTGGTCCAGGCACTTGTCATCTCCCGTCTGGACTACTGCAACTCGCTGTTGGCTGGCCTCCCTGCCTGTGCCATTAAACCCCTACAACTCATCCAGAATGCCGCAGCCCGTCTGGTGTTCAACCTTCCCAAGTTCTCTCACGTCACCCCCTCCTCCGCACACTCCACTGGCTTCCAGTTGAAGCTCGCATCCGCTACAAGACCATGGTGCTTGCCTATGGAGCAGTGAGGGGAACGGCACCTCTGTACCTTCAGGCTCTGATCAGTCCCTACACCCAAACGAGGGCATTGCGTTCATCCACCTCTGGCCTGCTGGCTCCCTTCCTCTGCGGAAGCATAGCTCCCGCTCAGCCCAGTCAAAACTGTTCGCTGCTCTGGCACCCCAATGGTGGAACAAGCTCCCTCACGACGCCAGGACAGCGGAGTCACTCACCACCTTCCGGAGACATTTGAAACCCCACCTCTTTAAGGAATACCTGGGATAGGATAAAGTATTCCTTCTAACCCCCCCAAATTGTAAAGTGGTTATCCCACTGGCTATAGGGGTGAACGCACCAATTTGTGAGTCGCTCTGGCTAAGAGCGTCTGCTAAATGACGTTAATGTGCCCTTGAGCAAGGCACTTAACCCTAATTGCTCCTGTAAGTCGCTCTGGATAAGAGCGTCTGCTAAATGACTAAAATGTAAATGTAAAAATTAGAGGGAGAGGTAGAGACTCTCTGGGGGAGTGTGATTAGAGGGAGAGGTAGAGACTCTCTGAGGGAGTGTGATTAGAGGTAGAGGTAGAGACTCTCTGAGGGAGTGTGATTATAGGTAGAGGTAGAGACTCTGAGGGAGTGTGATTATAGGTAGAGACTCTCTGGGGGAGTGTGATTAGAGGGAGAGGTAGAGACTCTCTGGGGGAGTGTGATTATAGGTAGAGACTCTCTGAGGGAGTGTGATTAGAGGGAGAGGTAGAGACTGAGGGAGTGTGATTATAGGTAGAGATAGAGACTCTCTGGGGGAGTGTGATTAGAGGGAGAGGTAGAGACTCTCTGGGGGAGTGTGATTAGAGGGAGAGGTAGAGACTCTGAGGGAGTGTGATTATAGGTAGAGGTAGAGACTCTGAGGGAGTGTGATTATAGGTAGAGACTCTCTGGGGGAGTGTGATTAGAGGGAGAGGTAGAGACTGGGGGAGTGTGATTATATGTAGAGACTCTCTGGGGGAGTGTGATTATAGGTAGAGGTAGAGACTCTCTGGGGGAGTGTGATTATAGGTAGAGACTCTCTGGGGGAGTGTGATTATAGGTAGAGATAGAGACTCTCTGGGGGAGTGTGATTAGAGGGAGCGGTAGAGACTCTCTGGGGGAGTGTGATTAGAGGGAGAGGTAGAGACTGAGGGAGTGTGATTATAGGTAGAGATAGAGACTCTCTGGGGGAGTGTGATTAGAGGGAGAGGTAGAGACTCTCTGGGGGAGTGTGATTAGAGGGAGAGGTAGAGACTCTGAGGGAGTGTGATTATAGGTAGAGGTAGAGACTCTGAGGGAGTGTGATTATAGGTAGAGACTCTCTGGGGGAGTGTGATTAGAGGGAGAGGTAGAGACTCTGGGGGAGTGTGATTATAGGTAGAGACTCTCTGGGGGAGTGTGATTATAGGTAGAGATAGAGACTCTCTGGGGGAGTGTGATTAGAGGGAGAGGTAGAGACTCTGAGGGAGTGTGATTAGAGGGAGAGGTAGAGACTCTGAGGGAGTGTGATTAGAGGGAGAGGTAGAGACTCTCTGAGGGAGTGTGATTAGAGGGAGAGGTAGAGACTGAGGGAGTGTGATTATAGGTAGAGATAGAGACTCTCTGGGGGAGTGTGATTAGAGGGAGAGGTAGAGACTCTCTGGGGGAGTGTGATTAGAGGGAGAGGTAGAGACTGAGGGAGTGTGATTATAGGTAGAGATAGAGACTCTCTGGGGGAGTGTGATTAGAGGGAGAGGTAGAGACTCTCTGGGGGAGTGTGATTAGAGGGAGAGGTAGAGACTCTGAGGGAGTGTGATTATAGGTAGAGGTAGAGACTCTGAGGGAGTGTGATTATAGGTAGAGACTCTCTGGGGGAGTGTGATTAGAGGGAGAGGTAGAGACTCTCTGGGGGAGTGTGATTATAGGTAGAGACTCTCTGGGGGAGTGTGATTATAGGTAGAGATAGAGACTCTCTGGGGGAGTGTGATTAGAGGGAGAGGTAGAGACTGAGGGAGTGTGATTATAGGTAGAGATAGAGACTCTCTGGGGGAGTGTGATTAGAGGGAGAGGTAGAGACTCTCTGGGGGAGTGTGATTAGAGGGAGAGGTAGAGACTCTGAGGGAGTGTGATTATAGGTAGAGGTAGAGACTCTGAGGGAGTGTGATTATAGGTAGAGACTCTCTGGGGGGAGTGTGATTAGAGGGAGAGGTAGAGACTCTCTGGGGGAGTGTGATTATAGGTAGAGACTCTCTGGGGGAGTGTGATTATAGGTAGAGATAGAGACTCTCTGGGGGAGTGTGATTAGAGGGAGAGGTAGAGACTGAGGGAGTGTGATTATAGGTAGAGATAGAGACTCTCTGGGGGAGTGTGATTAGAGGGAGAGGTAGAGACTCTCTGGGGGAGTGTGATTAGAGGGAGAGGTAGAGACTCTGAGGGAGTGTGATTAGAGGGAGAGGTAGAGACTCTGAGGGAGTGTGATTATAGGGAGTGGTAGAGACTCTCTGAGGGAGTGTGATTATAGGTAGAGACTCTCTGAGGGAGTGTGATTAGAGGGAGAGGTAGAGACTCTCTGAGGGAGTGTGATTAGAGGGAGAGGTAGAGACTCTGAGGGAGTGTGATTAGAGGTAGAGACTATCTGAGGGAGTGTGATTAGAGGGAGAGGTAGAGACTGAGGGAGTGTGATTAGAGGGAGAGGTAGAGACTCTCTGAGGGAGTGTGATTAGAGGGAGTGGTAGAGACTCTCTGAGGGAGTGTGATTAGAGGGAGAGGTAGAGACTGAGGGAGTGTGATTAGAGGGAGAGGTAGAGACTCTGAGGGAGTGTGATTAGAGGGAGAGGTAGAGACTCTCTGAGTGAGTGTGATTAGAGGGAGAGGTAGAGACTCTGAGGGAGTGTGATTAGAGGGAGTGGTAGAGACTCTCTGAGGGAGTGTGATTATAGGTAGAGACTCTCTGAGGGAGTGTGATTAGAGGGAGAGGTAGAGACTATCTGAGGGAGTGTGATTAGAGGGAGAGGTAGAGACTCTGAGGGAGTGTGATTAGAGGGAGAGGTAGAGACTCTCTGAGGGAGTGTGATTAGAGGGAGAGGTAGAGACTCTCTGAGGGAGTGTGATTAGAGGGAGAGACTCTCTGAGGGAGTGTGATTAGAGGGAGAGATAGAGACTCTCTGAGGGAGTGTGATTAGAGGGAGAGGTAGAGACTCTCTGAGGGAGTGTGATTAGAGGGAGAGGTAGAGACTCTCTGAGGGAGTGTGATTAGAGGGAGTGGTAGAGACTCTCTGAGGGAGTGTGATTAGAGGGAGTGGTAGAGACTCTCTGAGGGAGTGTGATTAGAGGGAGAGGTAGAGACTCTCTGAGGGAGTGTGATTAGAGGGAGAGGTAGAGACTCTCTGAGGGAGTGTGATTAGCTGGCCCAGCAGCTGCTCCACCGCTGGCATGAGTTCCTACTGCAGAGAAGAGCTGGGACACACACACACACACACACACAGTCATACACATGCGGCAAAAGGACATGCCAAGAGCTAATCACCACGCACACGCGCACACACATCATGACATCAACCCCTCCTTCTCTCCCACCACTCATGAATCCCTAACCCCTAGTTTACAGCACAGTCCCATACATCCAGTACCCCCCTGTCCCTGTCTGTCCCATACCTGGGTCCTGTTAAAGGCCACGCGGGCGAACACAGCCTGGGAGATACCTGCTCTCTTCAGCTCCTCTCTCACCCACTGGTAGATCTCACATGAGATGTCTGATGGTCCACACACCTGGCTCTGGGACCCAGACCCGGGTCCTGGTGGTCCAGCCTGGGGCTGGGGGTCGGGGGCCTTGGCTAGGGCCAGGGAGGGGGGAGGCCTCCCCACAGGGGGGTGGTTGAGGAACTGCTGGGGGGAGGTGGAGACAGATACAGACAGGCTCTGCTGGGCTAGCATACGGCTAACTGCATACTGCTGGTTGAGGAACTGGGCCATGACTATCTGTTGGGGGGTGACTAGCTGGGGGCTGAGGGGGGCGGTCACCAGCCCTGTGGGGCAGAGACTTGGGGCCAGACAGCCACGGCCAGAAATGTGGGCGGCTCCCCCGTGAGGGAAGAGGAGGGGCGAGGAGTCGGCCTGTTCGGCTGTGCTGCCTGGGATTGGTTGATGAGTAAAGGTCAGATGGGTGGAGCCCGGTTGAGATTGGTCAGAGAAGCTATCAATCTCTGAAGTGAGGAAGAGAGTAAGAAATAGAGGGATGGAGGAAGAGAGCGGAGTTAGTATAAAAAACCACACCTACTATTTGCCAACATTAGCACTGATGATGACTATAGGTGAACTACCCTTTTAAGCCCTCCTGTAGTCTTACCCATGATGCCTTTGGTCTTCCTGAAGTGCTTATACCAGCGGCCAAACTCGTGGCACTTGGTGGCCGACACGTTTGCATAGTAGGTGCTGTTCACAATGGAGGAGATCATACTCTGAGAGACGGGGACAAAATACAAAAAGTCATAACAGTGGCAGGGAAAAGCATTATGAATACTGATCCACAATCATCAGATCAATGCATAATACAGTAATAATACAAGAACATGTTATATACGCTAGCCTGGGGGACAGTCTATTCTCCTCTTCCTAACAGAGCAGAGGAACTGTGTAATACTTCCATTTGAAGTCAGAATATAAAAAATGAAATATACAACAGTATTAAAAAGAGAGACAAAGAGGTAACGATTCTCATTTTAAATCATCGTTCTGTCTCTCATTTTACCAGTCTCCATTTTTCTCTCAGTATCTGTTATGAGTCTCAGCTGAACACAGAACGTGTGATAATAATGAACTCAGATCTGTGTTATTAAAACACACCCCCAGGTAAACTCTGTAATAAAGACAGATGAGTGTGTGTGTGTGTGTGTGTGTGTGTGTGTGTGTGTGTGTGTGTGTGTGTGTGTGTGTGTGTGTGTGTGTGTGTGTGTGTGTCGCCTCAACTAAGTGCAATCTGTCGTTTAAGGAACTGAAGCCGAAAGTAATAACAGATCACACACACAGGGTTTTCTCCCAAGACAATCCTGTGCCATCTTTACATCTGATTACACCTTCTATCTTCATATGTATTCTAATCTGCTCCAGAGGGAGAGAGAGGGGGAGAGAGGGAGAGAGAGAGAGAGAGAGGGAGAGAGGGGGATGGGACAACACATAAACATGTACATAAAGAGAGAGAGAGAATATGAAAAGAGAGAAATGTCTGTTTATTAGACCGAGGCTGTAGTTGCAGCCCTCAGGGTGAATAACAGACAGACTATTTTGATTGTTATAAATATTCACAAGACACATCCATCTGTTCTTCTACAGCAGGTGCCTCTACGCTTTGTTCCTTCACCATAATGTGTGTATGTGTGTGTGTGTGTGTGTGTGCGTGCGTGTGTGTGAGGTCGACTGGGATCAAACTCAGGTCCCCTGACTGCATGTTACAAGACTGGTTTAGCCCACTGAGCTAAAGCCTGGGCTTGCAACAGTGTGAGATACACACACAGAAAGGGAAAGCGAGAGATTGACTAGGAAGAGTGAGAGAGAGATGGTAGCAGAGGGATACAGTGGGACAGTATATGCCAGCAGAGCTGTATGTCTCAAAAAGCAGCATAGCTCTTTAAAAGATAAACATCTTTACCTTATATCTCTCAGCAATGTAGACTACCCATCTCAATAGGTGTGTGTGTGAGAGTTGTGTGTACATGTCAAAGCTAAAAAAGGTCAAATAGGGGGTGCTTATATTTGTCCTGGTTCACACATGTACAAGTGTGTGGTGAGAAATTGAAATGTAATTTGCATATCCTATTCCACCTAAGACACCCTCGGAGAGTGTTGTCACGAACAGGTGTGTGTGTACGGGCGTACGTGTTCATGCCTGTGTGTGTGTGTACCTGGGACAGAGGGCACTCTTTGGCCAGTGAGCTCTGGTTCATGTCTCTCAGTAGCTCCTTCAGGGCGTTTCTCACTGTAGAGTGACTCCACTGTGCTGGAGGGAGTTCCTCCAACCTGGGACAACTAGAGAGAGAAGGAGAGGGGGCGGGTGGGATAGAGAAAGAGAGAGAGAGAGGAGGAGAGGAAGATAGAGAGAGAGAGAGAGGGGGGAGTGAGGGTTAGATGGGGGCGATAGGGGGGAAAGATAGAGGGGTGAATGGAGAGGGAGAGGGGGAGAGAGAGACAAATGGAGAGATAGAAGAAGAGTGGGTGGAAGAGAAGTACATTGAAAAATGAATAAATATGCTGTCTGAAATCCAATACAAGACATTACTGAGTACCACTCTCCATATTTTCAAGCATAGAGGTGGCTGCATCATGTTATGTGTATGATTGTAATCGTTAGGTCTAGGGAGTTTTTCAGGATGAAAAAGAAACGGAATGGAGCTAAACACAGACAGAATCCTAGAGGAAAACCTGGTTCAGTCTGTTTTCCACTAGACACTGGGAGATTAATTCACCTTTCAGCAGGACAATAACCTAAAACACAAGGCCAAATCTACACTGGAGTTGCTTCCCAAGAAGTCAATGAACGTTCCTGAGTGTCCGAATTACAGTTTTGACTTAAATCTTCTGGAAAATCTATGACAAGACCTGAAAAACAACCATTTGCTAGAGCAAGAACAATTTTGAAAAGAATAATGGGCAAATGTTGCACAATCCAGGTATGGAAAGCTCTTAGAGACTTACCCAAAAAGACCCACAGCTGTAATCACCGCCAAAGGTGCTTCTACAAAGTATTGATTCAGGGGTGTGAATACTTATGTCAATGAGATATTTCTGTATTTCATTTTCAATAAATGTGCAAATATTAAAAAAAAAAAAATATTTCCACTGGCATTATGGGGTACTGTGTGTAGATGGGTGAGAAAAAAACAATTTCATCCATTTTGAATTCAGGCTGTAACACAACACAATGTGGAACAAGTCAAGGGGTATGAATACTTTCTCAATGCACTGTACCACCTTTTTTTCTAAGAGTGTATGTGCCTGTGTGTGTGTGTGTTCCTATGTGTATGTGCCTATGTCTCCTGGTGGTAGTGATTAGTTCATTACTTCACACAACACATACGAAACTGGTGCAAGTGCCAGAACCTCTTTGGTTGCTCCACCCCCCTTCTCTCGGCAAGTCTCATGTCTATCGACCAAATGTCCCATTCCCTTCCGGAATTCTAAAGATGCAGAACGCCGCCAAATTGTGATTCATCCTAATAAACAGTGAAGTTCCTCGTTAGACGTCGCATCCTATAGTCTGTTGACAGACGTTAAAATACAATTTATGTTACGTATGTCTGTCCACAAGAGATTCTGGTGTACCTGGTGAGCTGGATCTTGAGGGTGGTGACATGGTAGAGGTCCTGCAGCATGTCAGCCACAGTGGCATCAGGAGCATCAGTCACACAGGACAGAGGGACAGGGTTCCACCTACCCACCTGGATCAAACCTATAGACACACAGACACACAGACACACACACACACACACACACACACACACAGACAGACAGACACAGACAGACAGACACAGACAGACACAGACACACACATTGTTACAAACAATGACACTGGAGGAAGAGCAGGTGTGTGTGTGTGTGTGTGTGTGTGTGTGTGTAGTGTACCTTTTGCCTGTGCTGCTGAGCTGTGAGAGTAGCCCAGGGCCAGTAGAACCATCTCTATCAGCTGGTTAAACAGCAGGTCTCTCCTAACCAGTACAAACTCTGCATGCTCCTCTCGCCTCTCAGCCTCCACTGCCGAGACCGGGCTCTCTCTGTGCTCTACCACACACAGCACAGGCAGCAGGCTCCCTGTTATGACGGACACACAGCACAGCCAATCACATCACAGCATTCAGATAGAAGCAGAGGGCATGAGAAATTAATAGGTAAAAGTTGCCAACCCTTGCAATGAATGCACACTCTCTCTCTATTCACCCATTCCTCCCTTTCTCATCTCCTCCCCTCTTCTTTTCAGTCCTACCTCTCTTATGCCAGTTCTTGGGTTGTGTTGCGTGTGTCATGGGTTTGGGGGCCAGGGTGGGGGCTCTGGCCCCTGGGCTCCCTTGTCTCGTCCTGCCCTGGTGTGGCCCTGGGGGTCCCTCGCCAGCGTTCAGCTCCAGGCGGGACAGTTTGGCAGGTGGGGGCCAGGAATCCCCATTACCAGGTGAGTCACAGCCCTCTGACACATGGCCTCCATCACACTGTTGGGGGTCCATCACACTAACACCCAGCCCGTACGCACCTGAGAGAGAGAGAGAGAGAGAGAGAGAGAGAGAGAGAGAGAGAGAGAGAGAGAGAGAGAGAGAGAGAGAGAGAGAGAGAGAGAGAGAGAGAGAGAGAGAGAGAGAGAGAGAGAGAGAGAGAGAGAGAGAGAGAGAGAGAGAGAGAGAGAGAGAGAGAGACTGAATGACTGACAAGTCCTTGAGTTCATTTGAGAACATTAGGGACTGTTCAAAAAATTTACTGGGGGGATGTCATAAAAAAAAAAAAAATCCCCAACGTTACAAATATTTTCGCATGACCATCCCCTTGAACTGTAAAAAAAAAATGCCCACCCTCCCCGCTCATAACATTAACTAGAAAATAATGACTACCACCACAAATAACAATAACTGTAGCAACCCTGTGTTTATAAACGTGGATATTGACTTGACCACTTCTGCATGGTTTTGTGGCACAGTCGATGCCACACAAGCTGCTGGCCAGAAGGTTGAGGGTCCGCCGAGCACCACGGACGAGCTCACTCTCCCTGCCTGTCCCATTACACTACGATCAGAGCCGGCTGCAGACAATTTTCAGCTAGGTGGAAATCAGATTTTGATGCTATATTTATATCAAATATATGCAACAAATTTTCCACCAACAGGTTTCTGTGCCAATGCACCACACACAACCAATAAGCAACGCAACATACCGATGACCAACTTTGAGCGCTTCATCACTGACTTTGAGCGCCTTTTAAGATGAGGGAGAATTATTTTGGTTTTTATGAGCATTGCCTTATTTCTATTACAGCATATTGGATGACTGTCATTCATATTCCATTCACCCAGTTCAATGTAACATCGATAGGTTTAGGCTACTACAGGATAATTGTCCCTGTACCCATCATGAGGTTGCTACAACCTAGCCTGTGAATGAAAGTTTACAACGTAGGTGCACAGGTCTAGAGAATTTTTAGTAATCAAGGTGACAGACAGTGAGTGAGACATTCAATAAAGCCTTTCACACTCTTGCCTGCATCTAGCTGATCTAGGGTGTAATCATTAGTCCAACAGTTGCAAATGAGAGTTCCTATTGGACACACTCAGGTATGTTTACCCAGTTTCGATCCGTTTGCTTCCATTTAAGAAACGTTTTTCAACAGAATTGTTGGAATGACTACACCCCTAATCACATGCAAACAGTTCACTTTCATAGCAGCCACATAAAAACAGCATGATCACTTTGCTCATTGTATATACTGCATAATTCCTTCTCGCAACTATCGATGCGCTCTCACCTTTTCCTTTCGCTTGTGGACTTCAGTGCACAACACATCAGCTGTCTGTGACCAGGCGAAAAAACCTTTCCAAGCCAAACCATATCATGACCGCTAACCTCTACACACAGCCTACATTGTTGTCATGTCATAGTCAACTAGAACTACTAGACCTAACGCGTTAGTAAACCCGGTACATTTTACATTTACATTTAGGTCATTTAGCAGACGCTCTTATCCAGAGCGACTTACAGTTAGTGAATGCATACATGTTGGTTTTTTTGTGTGTTTTTTTTTCATACTGGCCCCCCGTGGGAAACAAATCCACATCCCTGCCGGCCAAACCCTCCCCTACCTTGGACAACGCTGGACCAATTGTGCGCCACCCATGGGTCGGTACAGTCATGCAGTACAGTGTACAGTCAGAAAGCAGTTAAGCAGTTACAACGGCGGGCCCCGGTGGCAATACATTAATAAAACCAAAAGCTTACCTTGACTTGGAAGAGTTCCAGTGTTGGATAGCCCTAGCCAGCTAGCTAACATAGCATCCCGGGTGTTTGAGTAGGCTAAACTAGCTAGCTTTATTTGCTAGCTAAGTAAAAGTTTGAAAAAATACAACCAAATATAGCTAGCCAACTCTCTCTCTCGCTTCTCCTTAATTTTTTAAGAAATGTATTTGTTCAAAACTTTTCAACTGTTGTCTTTCTCTCTGAGTCAACTACTCACCACATTTTAGGCACTGCAGTGCTAGCTAACTGTAGCTTTTTGCTTTCAGTACTAGATTAATTATCTGATCCTTTGATTGGGTGGACAACATGTCAGTTCATGCTGCAAGAGCTCTGATAGGTTGGAGGACGTCCTCCAGAAGTTGTCATAATTACTGTGTAAGTCTATAGAAGGGGTTGAGAACCATGAGCCTCCTAGGTTTTGTATTGAAGTCAATGTACACAGAGGAGGACAGAAGCTACATTAGCTGTCCTCTGGCTACACCATGGTGTACCCTACAGAGTGCTGCTGAGGCTACTGTAGACCTTTATTGCAAAGCAGTGTTTTAATCAATTGACATGTGAATATATTTAGTATAGTTTTATCTAAAAAGGATAACTTTTTTAATGTTTCACTATTTTTATTTTTATGACATTTACTGAGGAGGATTGTCCTCCCCTTCCTCCTCTGAGGAACCTCCACTGTTGGGAAGGTGTTTGGGGAAAAACATTGAAAATGACTGTGTCAGCATGCATCACAGATTTTATAGAGCTGATAGGCTATATATCTTACCTTTAGAAGTTTTTACTTCAGGCTGACTACTAGCATATATTGTTGCAATGTCCAAACCAACTTAAAGTATCTACAAAATGAGTTTTGTAGCGACACAATTCGAAAGGAAGGCTATAGCAAAAAAAAACATTTTACTGTTTGTGATTCAAAAATGATTATTTTGATTCCCATGATTCGATTCACCGCGATTTAAGTAACCGAACCCCAACTGCTACAATGGCGAAGCACATCATTCAATTAGGTCAAAATAATATTTTCATATGAATTAAATTAATCACTATTTAATTTTTTACTATTTTGAGAAATGTGAATAGGGGAATCCGTTATACAGTAAATGTAATTTATATGGCATAAAAAAGATAATTAGGAGACCTTTTTGAGCTGCGTGTCTTATGTCTTGACAGTTCTTTCATGTGCAATGACGCATCAGCTATTCCTCTATGTGCTTGTGGATTTATATTGAAAATTGGTACAGATTTGAATGATTTTATGTGTGGTATGATTGCTAGTTAACCTATTGCAGATCTGGACAAACTATCCACCTACCACTATTGTCAATATGGATAGAGGTCAGGATAGAGTTGACTGTATAGTAAGTTGGCAGAAAAACATAGTGCATAAGAGAAGTACCAAAACACCTTGATAGGGGAGGCTCATGCAAGCAGATGAGTAAATGGAAGGAATTATATAGTATAACCTGCAAAATGGGGAATGTAAACCAAGGAAAAGTGCTCAACAAATCGCCCTGTCACACTCACGGTGGGGAAAGTTTTAGAGGCAAACGTAATTATTGCGCGTCGTCCATTATTGACTAATTGTGAATTTCAACAACAACAACAAAACCTCCCGAATCTCAATCAAATGTATCTCAGGTACCGGTACATCAACAAAAAACGTTGTTTTTTAATCGAATAGGCTAAATCAGACAAACCTGACATCCGCCGCTGGTTTCCTGTCTCTTGAGACTCCGAGATGCTGTTAGTAAAAGAGTACAGTTCCTTGTGTTGATTTCTGTGTCAGTGAGTGAACAACATCTCACTTTCTCCTTCACACTATTTATCGATTTATTGTGTCGATATCAGCTGCGTAGCAACATGCCCCGTCGTCTATTGCTGGCTGCGTTTTTCGGACCTCTTCAACGGAATAAAACGAGTCTATAGGCCTATAGGTGGTCTAACCGGAATCTCAGTCAAAGCACCCACAGTGACAGACACTGTTCCCGGGATTACGATACAGACCAGCTGGTAGGCTAATGGGATTCCATAGAGAAACGGGTGAAGCGAACAATACACGGTGAGTGTCATCAGTCTGTCTCAACGGTGTGAAGCAACTATCTCTTCTTCAGTTGGCTGTTGCAACAAACACGCGCGGACAAACATGCGCACGCGCTCCATACCTCCCTCTCTCTACCCATGGATCTACGGGCAACCGAGTTTCTCTGCGCGTTATTACGCTACACGTTTATAGAGAACTAATAGGTAGCCTATGTAAACCAAATGCAACTGTGAGCATGTGGAATGCAACTATATCTCCCCGTGTTTGTTTGTTTATGAGAACTTGAATGAACACAGAATGAGACCTACACGTCTCCACTCTTACAGAGTTGGTTTAGTTTGTACAAAATAACTGTATTTTACCAGACACACTGCACGATATGATGGATATATAGCCTATCTGCCAAGAAATAAAGGATCATTGTGGAATCATTTCTTTAGACAATTTTCCAAGTTCTAATTAAGATGAATCACGCACGCGCAAGCACGTAGGCCTATAGCCCATAAACAGAGGCAGCTGCATTAACATATGGTGTAATTAATTCACCACTACGCTCCGGTAGCCTAAGTGTATTAAATGTGACAATCA
Organism: Coregonus clupeaformis; assembly: GCF_020615455.1. Classification (NCBI taxonomy): domain Eukaryota; kingdom Metazoa; phylum Chordata; class Actinopteri; order Salmoniformes; family Salmonidae; genus Coregonus; species Coregonus clupeaformis. The sequence goes on from NC_059199.1 coordinate 41,655,869, forward strand.
CGCATAAATGTGTTTATTATTTTCTGCCGTGCGCTGTTATATGCATGGTTTGTTTTTATCTCCGGGATGTAATAACTCTCCATGGAAACGCTTTGGATGTGACGTGCTGCTTATCAACTTTTCTCCTGTCTGTGTTGTTCAAATTATTTTCGACCCACTTCCATAAGCAATACTCTACAATGTATCCCTATTGTAGGCATATCTTTTCTCTAAAATGATGTGAAGCCGTTGAAGTAGGGGAAATTATGAGCTTGACTTCGGAAGTTATGTTGTTTCTAATGAATAGGCTGGATATGAGGGGTAGCATATTAAAACAGTATGCAAAGCGGAAAGTGAGAGATGGTAATTTCTTTATCTCTGCTGTCAATAGGAGTGTAGCCTACCTTGTCCTAAAACATTTATAAAGACACAGAATAAACCCTGTTTCATCCCTATAAAAGTTTTTTAAAATACCTAAGACATTTGGATATCCTAAAATATAGGCTAACCATAAAGTTGCAACAACGCATGTCATAGAGTCAAGAAGTAAATTCCCACAAGGACAAAAACTATAGCCTCTCTAAACGCAAATGCTTCGTTTGTAAATTATGTCTGAGTGTTGGAATGTGCCATTAGCTATCCGTAATTTAAAATAGAAAAGAAGAACATTGTGCTGTCTGGTTTGGTTAATATAAGCAACTTGAAATGATTTATACTTTTGCTTTTACTTACTTCTACTTAAGTATATTTTTGCAATTACATTTATTTTTTAAACTTAAGTATATTTCAAACCAAATACTTGTACACTTTTACTCAATTCGTTTTTTACTGGCTGACTTTCACTTTTACTTGAATATTTTTCTATTAAGGTATCTTTACTTTTACTTAAGTATGACAATTGGATACTTTTCCACCACTGCTTACATGCATACCAAGGCAGAGAGAATGTTGCCTGGCTACCCAGACTCCTTGCTCCGACTAAAGTGGCCCATTCATTTCATTTTCAATGAAGCCTAGGCGGTGGGCCTAATTCTATCCAGGCGGAGCGGTCATCAGTGCTCGTGCCATGGAAGCCCCTCAGCCAAGGGGCCAGGGTTCCGGTCTGGAAGCACACTTTTGACTGCACCTATAGTATTACTTCAGTACTGCAGTTTAACTGAATCATGGATGAGAAAGACAATTCCCATTGATGGCCCCATAGAGAGCAGAGTTTCCCAAACTCGGTCCTGGGGCCCCCCCTTGGTACACGGCCAGGACCGAGTTTGGGAAACCCTGCCATAGAGAAGTGAAATTCCTAATAATAATAAGACACTTTAGTCATCATCATCTTTGTGCAACTGAGCCCCGTGTAGCTCAGTTGGTAGAGCATGGCGCTTGCATCGCCAGGGTTGTGGGTTCGATTCCCACGGGGGGCCAGTATGAATAAAATAAAATAATGTATGCACTAACTGTAAAGTCGCTCTGGATAAGAGCGTCTGCTAAATGACTAAAAAATGTTTAAAAAATAAAATAAAATGTGCACAAAACATCCATTGAATTATAAAAATTATTGGCACAGAGGCCACATTTTTTTCCCATCATTCACAGTCGAAGATATTAACATTTTATATTCATGCTCTGAGGTCATTACCCCAGCTAGCCAGGGGAAGTGCTAGTTGGCTTGTTTAGCTCTGACAGAATTCCTGGAGCATGTTCATGCGATACTGCTGTCTGTCCAGTGTGCACTGAGCGCTAGTGCACAGGCAGAGTAATTCCAGTAAGAAAGATGTCAGCAACCACGAAATGGCGCATGCGAATGTGAGTAGATTACGTTGAAAACAAAGGTTGGCCATCTTAGAGGCAGTCTCTAGTTCTTATTATACCTCAGTGCGCTCAGCCAACAGGATTCTGCTCTATTTTTCAAGCGGTGCTGTTGTTGTTGACCAATCACAATAGAAAACGTAGCCTGCAAGGTGATATGTCAGCATGTATGTCCAACAGCAGGACCATCTAACTTGCCCCTGTAGCTAGCTAGCTAGCTGGCAACACTATCAGTTTACAGTCACGTTTAACAAAACAAATCATTGTTTTCTAATGATTTTTGGATTCATAATTACTGTTCCATGTAAAAACTGTTTTTTTCCTTCTCGTCAAGACCAGGATGTAGGGGATCTAGTTTCAGCCGTTTCTTTTACACCTGCTACGTTAGGTTAACCGAATGCGAACACATTCGGGCCATCTGATTGGTCCAGAAACCGATGGGTTGGGCTAGAGCCAGAACACGTGGGTAAAGTGGTGGTTTGAAGATTTGTCATTGGCTCTAATACTCTGATTGGTTAGAGACCTTTCCAATCGCTGATAACTTTGTTTTGTACAACAGCCTTCATGCCCCTGGTCACCACAAATGACTTCAATCATGGCAGTCTCAGACTAAAGTATGTAGTGAATGACAGAGCAGCAGAATAATTTAGTGTGAGTCGTCAGGCTAGAGAAAATGAGAGATGGATAAAAAAAAAATTGAAATGGAGAGAGAGGACGAAAGACAGAGACAGAGAGAGAGAGAGAGAGACAGAGAGAGAGAGAGAGAGAGAGAGAGAGAGAGAGAGAGAGAGACAGAGAGAGAGAGAGAGAGAGAGAGACAGAGAGAGATAGATAGAGAGAGAGACAGAGAGAGAGAGAGAGACAGAGAGAGAGAGAGAGAGAGAGAGAGAGAGAGAGATAGAGAGAGAGAGACAGAGAGAGAGAGAGAGAGAGAGAGAGAGAGAGAGAGAGAGAGAGAGAGAGAGCGCTCCATTACCCTCTTGGTTAATTAGACAAACAGAATGATCTCCTTATAGCCAGAGCGAGTTACGGCTGGTTAGATTTCATTCATTGTGACTAAGAGAATAAGTTGTCACTCTGAGGTAGGTGTGTGTGTGTGTGTGTGTGCGTGACTGTGTGTGTGTGCGTCTTTCTCTATCCCTCTCATACGCTTAAATTCCTCGTCAATGAGGCTGATGGAAAATAATCATTAAGACTATTACACGGTCACAGAGCAAGCTAACAGTGTAACACAGCTCTCTCAATCTGCTGCTGATCCCAGGGGCTTCCCTAACAGTCTCCCAGTACTGTCTTTCCCCAATATAGGTTAGCTATCATCGGGTTAGCTATCATTAGGTTAGCTATCATTGGGTTAGCCATCATTTAGTTAGCTATCATTGGGTTAGCTATCATTGCAGTCAAAAGCCACTGTTATGATATGGTTATTACATGGTTATTACATTGTTATACTATTTTTTGTGGGACGGCACACACACACACACAGACAAATCAAACCAGCACAGGACCTCTGTTAATATTTTTCTTGTCATGTCTCCAATATAGAAAAATCTCAACCCAGAAACCTGGATGCAGGGTATCAATACAATAACCTTATTACTTCCATCGTGGCTCCCTCTCCCTCCTCGTGTTAGAAGTAGCTAGCTAGCTTGTTGTTACCTGGATAGCTAACTAAACAACAGCTGGAACGACCTAGCTGTAATGTTTACAAGTAACGTTATCCCCACTAGATGACCAATAGAACAGTTGGTCCTAATTTGGAATTAATCTAAAACAATTAAAGATAACTACCTAGCTAGTTGGCTTGGTAAGATATGTTTGTATTAACCAGGCTTCTGCGTTTGGAGACGCTTTCTCTCCGTTGGGACAGATGCGAACTAGCTAAATTGATTCAGTAGCTAGCTTCACACTTAACTAGCTAACAGTAGCTACTAAGGGTACGTTTATAACCTACTCTTATTTTTATTTTTTTACATACTGGTAACCAGAGTCGTTTAAAAGGAATTCAAGACATGGGTGACTAGTTAACATTAGCTTGGCTTTCTCTGTGTGTTTCATACCGTGGGAGGAGGGGTTGGTTCGTTGACAGAGAGCGATGGCTAGCTAATATGCTAACTATTCTAGCTAACTAACTAACTGGCTGAATAAGTTGACGACATACTCACTCAAACTGTCAAAACTAACCCAAAACTTTACACAACGTTAGACACGGACACAAATGATCTGTTTAGTGTGTTAACACACTATTGGTAGTTTGTTGTAACCGAGTATTGGTGCTAAACCGTGTGTTATTGGAAGCTAGCACGCTAGTTAGCTATGGCGTCATAGGATACGGTGCCCTGGGCGGTTTTCACGGAAGAATACTGTACCAAGTTAGCTAGCTGAATAAACTGAGTTAGAGTCTATTCCTAGAAAACATTGAACTGCTGTAGTTATAATTTCTAAAGTGGAAGTTGGGAGAGTTATATTTGAGTGTTTCAGTGAAAGGTAAGTGAGGGAGGCCCCGCTCTCTCGCTTCCCCAGATGTTTAGTTAATTTTATTCCGATCTCTTTTGCATTATTGTAGCCTTTTCTGTAGCCTGTCAACTATGTGTCTGTCTATCCCTGTTCTCTCCTCTCTGCACAGGCCATACAAACGCTTCACACCGCATGGCTGCTGCCATTCTAATCTGGTGGTCCCTGCGCGCACGACCCACGTGGTGTTCCAGGTCTCCGGCAGCCTCTGGAACTGCCGTTCTGCGGCCAACAAGGCAGAGTTCATCTCAGCCTATGCTACCCTCCAGTCCCTCGACTTCTTGGCGCTGATGGAAACATGGATTACCACAGAAAACACTGCTACTCCTACTGCTCTTTCCTCGTCTGATCATGTGTTCTCGCACACCCGAGAGCATCTGGTCAGTGCGGCGGTGGCACAGGAATCCTCATCTCTCCCAAGTGGACATTCTCTCGTTTTCCCCTGACCCATCTGTCTATCTCCTCATTTGAATTCCATGCCGTCACAGTCACTAGCCCATTCAAGCTTAACATCCTTATCATTTATCGCCCTCCAGGTTCCCTTGGAGAGTTCATCAATGAGCTTGACAAGTTCCTTTCCTGAGGATGGCTCACCTCTCACAGTTCTGGGTGACTTTATCCTCCCTACGTCTGCCTTTGACTCATTTCTCTCTGCCTCCTTCTTTCCACTCCTTTCCTCTTTTGACCTCACCCTCTCACCGTCCCCCCCTACTCACAAGACAGGCAATACGCTTGACCTCATCTTTACTAGATGCTGTTCTTCTACTAATCTCACTGCAACTCCCCTCCAAGTCTCCGACCACTACTTTGTATCCTTTTCTCTCTCGCTCTCCTCCAACACTACTCACTCTGCCCCTACTCAGATGGTAATGTGCCGTCACAACCTTCGCTCTCTCTTTCCCGCTACTCTCTCCTCTTCCATCCTATCATCTCTTCCCTCTGCTAAATCCTTCTCCCTCTGATCTCCTGATTCTGCCTCCTCAACCCTCCTCTCCTCCCTTTCTGCATATGTTGACTCTCTATGTCCCCTATCCTCCCGGCCGGCTCGGTCCTCCCCTCCTGCTCCGTGGCTTGACGACTCATTGCGAGTTCACAGAACAGGGCTCCGGGCAGCTGAGCGGAAATGGAGGAAAACTAGACTCCCTGCGGACCTGTCATCTTTTCACTCCCTCCTCTCTACATTTTCTTCCTCTGTTTCTGCTGCTAAAGCCAATTTCTACCACTCTTAATTTCAAGCCTCTGCCTCTAACCCTAGGACACTCTTTGCCACCTTCTCCTCCCTGCTGAATCCTCCTCCTCTTCCCCCTCCCTCCTCCCTCTCTGTGGATGACTTCGTCAACCATTTTGAAAAGAAGGTTGACGACATCCAATCCTAATTTATTAATCCCTCCATTGTCCTTGGGTCAAAATGACCCGCCACTGTGTTGAACCAACTTTTATTTTATTTTTATATTTTTTGGATCATTTGTGAGAAGGAGACAGTGAGACTTTCTGCCTCCTTCTCACAAATGATCCAAAAAACACCTACCTCAGAATGACAAAATATTAATCTGGTCCTGCTCACACTGCCCTACCCTATGCTTTGACTTCTTTCTCCCCTCTCTCTCCAGATGAAATCTTGCGACTTGTGATGGCCGGCCACCCAACAACCTGCCTGCTTGACCCTATCCCCTCCTCTCTTCTCCAGACCATTTCCGGAGATCTTCTCCCTTACCTCACCTCGCTCATCAACTCATCCTTGACTGCTGGCTATGTCCCTTCTGTCTTCAAGAGAGAGAGAGTTGCACCCTTCCTCAAAAAACCTACACTCGATCCCTCCGATGTCAACAACTACAGACCAGTATCACTTCTTTCTTTTCTCTCCAAAACTCTTGAGCGTGCCGTCTCTAGCCAACTCGCCTGCTATCTCTCTCAGAATGACCTTCTTGATCCAAACCAGTCAGGTTTCAAGACTGGTCATTCAACTGAGACTGCTCTTCTCTGTGTCATGGAGGCTCTCCGCACTGCTAAAGCTAACTCTCTCTCCTCTGCTCTTATCCTTCTAGACCTATCTGCTGCCTTTGATACTGTGAACCATCAGATCCTCCTCTCCACCCTCTCCGAGTTGGGCATCTCCGGCGCTGCTCACTCTTGGATTGCGTCCTACCTGACAGGTCGCTCCTACCAGGTGGCATGGCGAGAATCTGTCTCCGCACCACGTGCTCGACACTGGTGTCCCCCAGGGCTCAGTTCTAGGCCCTCTCCTATTCTCTCTATACACCAAGTCACTTGGCTCTGTCATATCCTCACATGGTCTCTCCTATCATTGCTACGCAGACGACACACAATTCATTTTCTCCTTTCCCCCTTCTGATAACCAGGTGGTGAATCGCATCTCTGCATGTCTGGCAGACATATCAGTGTGGATGTCGGATCACCACCTCAAGCTGAACCTTGGCAAGACGGAGCTGCTCTTCCTCCCGGGGAAGGACTGCCCGCTCCATGATCTCGCCATCACGATTGACAACTCCATTGTGTCCTCCTCCCAGAGTGCAAAGAACCTTGGCATGACCCTGGACAACACCCTGTCGTTCTCCGCTAACATCAAAGCGGTGACCCGATCCTGCAGGTTCATGCTCTACAACATTCGCAGAGTATGTCCCTACCTTACACAGAAAGCGGCACAGGTCCTAATCCAGGCACTTGTCATCTCCTGTCTGGATTACTGCAACTCGCTGTTGGCTGGGCTCCCTGCCTGTGCCATTAAACCCCTACAACATATCCAGAACGCTACAACCCGTCTGGTATTCAACCTTCCCAAGTTCTCTCATGTCACCCCACTCCTCCACACACTCCACTGGCTTCCAGTTGAAGCTCGCATCTACTACAAAACCATGGTGCTTGCCTACGGAGCTGTGAGGGGAACGGCACCTCCTTACCTTCAGGCTTTGATCAGACCCTACACCCAAACGAGGGCACTACGTTCATCCACCTCTGGCCTGCTAGCCCCCCTACCTCTACGGAAGCACAGTTCCCGCTCAGCCCAGTCAAAGCTATTCGCTGTTCTGGCACCCCAATGGTGGAACAAGCTCCCCCACGATGCCAGGACAGCGGAGTCACTGACCACCTTCCGGAGACACTTGAAACCCTACCTCTTTAAGGAATACCTGGAATAGTATAACAGTAATCCTTCTACCAACCCCCTCCCCCACACCCCCATTAAAAAAAAGAAAGAAAAAAAAGAAGAGTGGTTGTCCCACTGGCTATCCTAAGTTGAATGCACCAATTTGTAAGTCGCTCTGGATAAGAACGTCTGCTAAATGTAAAATGTTACCCCTGATACAGGGGTGTGGACGGGACTCCTTAGACTGATAATACCTCTCCTTACAGGGATCAGGTATTAGCTGGGACAGCCAAGGCCCCAAGTGACGGTTTATTACTGTTCCTATTGAAGAACTCCTCAGCAGATTACATTCATAAAGGCCTATAAGCAACTGACCTCTTTGATTCTGGTTCAAGTGCAGACAACTCAAGGTTCTAAGCTTCAATAGATTTCAATTCATATACCGCTGATTGTTCAGTACAGCCACCACTGTTGTTATTAGCTGGCATGAGGATTAGCTTTGTGTGTGTGTGTGTTTGTGTCTGTATGTCTGTGTGTGAATTTGTTTGTGTGTTTGTGTGTGTGGAGGATGGAGGGTTTTATGTCAAACAAAGTACTAAAAAGTACAAAAACATCTGCACTCACTTCTTACTGTAAGAGGCTCTGGAAAAGAGTGTCTGCTAAATGACTCCAATGTAAATGTAACATGCAACATGTCCTAAGCCACATAATTTGGCGTTGAGTGTACAGTATGTGTGTGTTTTTGTGTATATGTGTCTGTGTGTGTCTGTGTGTGTCTGTGTGTGTGCGTGTCTGTGTGTTTGTGTTTCTGTGTGTGCATGTGTGTTTTTTTATATGTCTGTGTGTTTGTGTGTGTGTTTGTGTGTGTGTGTGTTTCTGTGTGTCTGTGTTTCTATGTGTGTCTGTGTCTGTGTGTTTCTGTTTTTGTGTGTGTGTGTGTTTGTTTCTGTGCGTGTGTTTCTATGTGTGTGTGTGTGTGTGTGTGTGTGTGTGTGTGTGTTTCATGGCTCTTGGCAGGCTCTGCCAGCGTGTGGGTAAAGTGCCCATCAGTGCCCCTGGAGAGCCATACCCGCTCACTGGATGGTACCAGAGGGAATAGTAGAACCTTGCTGTTACCATGGCTATGCTGGAATACTGGCACACTTAGAACCTCACCGTGACTAACATGCCAAAGAGGAGAGGAGAGAGTTTGGACCCAAACGCAAGACTGGGTGCAACAGAGACAGCCTATATACTGTACAGATACAGCTAAAGAAAATGCATGGTGTTGCAGTAAGGACAACATAGTCACACGTGCATTTGGATAGTGGAGATGAGTGGAGATATGATGAAATCATTTTGACCCAGGCCAAGACATGTCAATAGCCTACAGTTCTCAGAGATGCCAGCACTGTAAGAACAAACATTCCCTACTACATCTCCAATGATGCAGACACAGTTAAAGGGGAGCTGTAAAGAGAGGGGAGCTCTAGAGTTTATTCAATCCGAGACCAAAGTAGGCCTATATAACACCTTAGTCCATCTGATATTGTTTGATAGACAGACTGCTAAAAAATAGAAAGCCTGTATTACTGTGACTAGGGGTGTAACGATTCGTTTTAACAACGATTCGATTTGTATCACGATTCGTGGTTGTCGATACGATTCAAGGACGATATTGGTTCATTTAGAACGATACGATCCGAAACGATTCAGTGACTTGAAATCGATTCAGTAACCTTTTAGCCAAAAATTCAACCAGTGTGACTGAAATAAATACCTGGATACTGGACAGTGCAGGTGAAGTCTCCTAGATTCCTGTTTCTTGTAAGGACCGCAATGGTGGCTTGATAATTTCTCGCTCGTCGGCTTCTCCTCTGTCATCCGCCATGCTATGCTTTGTTGTCTTGGCGCCTTTGCGCTGCTGCTGGCGCGATGACGTCACGGATAGGCAGACTGAATCGAGTAATGTTTAAAGCCTTTATCATTAAAAGTGCTAAGAAAAAACATCCATATAAAGTCTGACGTGCTTAAATCCAATGGGTTATTTCCTAGTATCGATACAATCGATTTATTACATTTTAAAACGATGTTAGATCGATATATGTTGTCCAAAAGGCCAACTCGCCGAGCACAGATCGATGTAGTTGGATCATAGGAATATAAATCGATACATCGATGTAGTAGATGGATCGTTACACCCCTAGTAAAAACACTCCAGTGCGCAAAACAGGGGCACTGGAAAATACAAGGCACACAGGGAATATTCCCAGCGATACAAAATACATGGAGCTCCACCGAGCTTCTCTCTCCCTCCACAATAAACAATCACACACAAAGACAAGGGGGGCAGAGGGAACACTTATACAGGTACTAATGAGGGGATATGAACCAGGTGTGTGTAATAAACAAGACAAAACAAATGGAATGATGAGATGAGGAGCGGCAGTGGCTAGAAGGCCGGTGACGACAAACGCCGAAGCCTGCCCGAACAAGGAGAGGGGCAGCCTCGGAGGAAGTCGTGACAGATACTGTATATTTTTGAAAGAATAATATATTTCCCTTGACAGAGTAATGCTGAATGTAAAAAATGGCTCAACTTACCCCACTCTCCCCTACACATGATGTAACATTTGTTTACGATTGACAGATAATGTTTAAATGCAAAACACTTTATTTTGTGATGGGGCCCTCAGCTCAGTTTGGGAACCTTAATCCAGGCTGGACAGCAGGAACTCAACCTGTATTTCTAGATTCCCCATCACCTCCCCCGAGAGCCTCTCTGGGCTTTCATAGATTGACTCATTGAGGTTGAAGATGGATTCTAGCCATGCCTTCATCTGGCCCTGTTGACAACAGACACATCATCAACTATTATAGAGAGAGAGAGAGAGAGAGAGAGAGAGAGAGAGAGAGAGAGAGAGAGAGAGAGAGAGAGAGAGAGAGAGAGAGAGAGAGAGAGAGAGAGAGAGAGAGAGAGAGAGAGAGAGAGAGAGAGAGAGAGAGAGAGAGAGAGAGAGAGAGAGAGAGAGAGAGAGAGAGAGAGAGAGAGAGAGAGAGAGACAAATGTACCTTAACGAGGAGGTAGAAGTTCTCAGCAGCCTCTGTCCAGGCTCCTCCAGGAGGGTCAATCCTCATTATGACTTGCAGGAGCAGATAAAGGAAGCTACCAGGCTCCTGGAGAAGGAACAGGGGACATGAGTGAGTGTCTACAGATCTGATATGACAACAGTGTGTATAGCATAGATAAACAACAGGATGTTCCATTCTTAGGGCCACTTACAGATATAGGAAGAGATGTCTTTCCTTCTAGAAGGCTTAGTAGAACGAATTCATAAAAAACATCTGCGAAGTTGATGCGGTCGATCTGAAGTCAAACAAATAGGATAATTACATAATCTTCATTGACAAGCACTTTAGAAAGTCTCATTGAGTAGATGTTAGATGAGAAGACGGTGCCTGCAGCTAACGCTCAAGCTTGCATGTAGACCTACTCCTACGAGAGCCATCTCCTGCTCTAGTCGCTCCCCTGTTTGCTGGCTCATTAATGAAGTTCACCAGTAGGTCGTAGGCCTGCTGAAACTGCCTCACATCCTCAAAACAAAACAATCATAAAATTCCTTAAAACTTAGATCATAAACTCAAAGATTCAGGTCTGTAATTCAAAGGGCCTCCGATTGTTTGGCTAGTATGACGTTGAAACTTTTCAACTAAACCCTATGAATCACTGTTGCCTAAAGGTAACCCACTGTGCAAGAACTGGTTGAATCAATGTTGTATCAATAAAAAATGTCAATGTGATGATGTTGAATCAAAGTGGGAAACTGATTGGATTTGAAAGAAGTCATCAACGTAAGGGAATTTCGTCTTTTAACCTAAATCCAATTACGTTAATTTTTGGGGGGATTTCACATTGAATTCACATTAGTTGACAACTCAACCAAATGTAAATCAAAACGAGACGTTGAAATTACATCTGTGCCCAGTGGGAACTATATATCTGGTCTGATGAACGTTGCTCAATTATGTAATTGGTTACCTGCTGGTTGAGCTCGGATAGTCCACTCAACACCATCCTCCCAGCGTGGGTGAGGTAATTGAGGGAGGTACTGTCTGAGGATGTCAGAGCCTGTGAGAACAAGACAGTACATTTACAAATAGTCCAGAAATGTTCATGAAGTGAAATACAAAAGGTGCTAAATTCACATTTTCTCACCTCCATAGCACGTCTGATACCGGCCAGCCTCAGAGAGAAGTTGGTTGTCCCTTGGTTTTCAAAGTAACGCCTGTAAATAGAAATGTTCAATAACAAATGTTCAACCTAAGAAGCTAAAACATCAGTGCCATGAAATTAAGAAATCATTTTATGTTAGCCTATATTATAACTGCAGGATTCAGAAAGACCATACCAATGTAGGATCTTAATTTGATCACTCTTTTGTTGCTGAGAATTTTCCTGCACGGCAGGAAATGCAAACTTGTAGCGTATTTGGAATTTTCAAGTTTGTAATTTCCACTTTGAAATTTTAGACTCGATTTGCCCTAACGAAAAATGTATCCTGTTGCTGCAGGATTATTTTCCTGCTGTAGCAAACTGTCTCAAATTAAGATCCTACATCTGTATAACTACAATATTGGGCAGATTATTTCAAAGCAAAGGTTTTTACTATAGATGAACACATGAAAGCGAACCCACCGCAACTGGGGCACATCTGCAGCATTATTTTGCTCCTCCACAAACTCCTCCTCAAACTCCTAAAACAGACATCACATTAACTTAAACTCTACTAAACTGCATTTCACCTGCAACATCAACTGAAGCAGACAAAACATTCAGTGACATCATAACAATACTTTCATCTTGACCTAACAACTTGACCCTTGACAGACAACACAAACCTATCGATACCAAAACAATGACACACACCTGTACACACAAGTACAAATGAAATAAGAATGATTGACTGTAGAAAGAGTTTTACCTGAGGAGTGCTGTCAGGGGTCTGGTCCTGGTCCTGGGTGGAGTGGTAAGGTGGAGGGGGACTGGGAGGGGAATCGGAAGGGAAAGGGGGGAGGCGGAGAATTCTGGGGGAACTGGTGAGAGGAGCCAGAGGACGGCTCATGAGGGGTGGTGATGATGTCAGAGGTGGAGAACTGATATGCCATCATCTCATCCCCCCTCTCCTGGTACCCCTCCACTGTGGTGGAGATATCCACCTGCTGTTTAACACACAACATGTGACACTGTCAGCCCAACACTGAAAACCACCATATTGAAAACCCCTCAACCAAACACTGAAATAAATCATAACACAGAGAAACAACGGGGTGTACCTGGGCATCCTCATAATAGGTGAACTCAGACCTCCTCTTGACGAGGCAGGACATGAGTCCATGGATCCTTCTACCAAGGAACTAAAAATGAGGCAAGAGATTAGAACGTGTAATTTCATTTTCTGTCAACATGTATTTATTCAAATAGGTAAATGGACATTTGCCACTTTAAATTTTTTCTGTGAAAAATTGCCTGACTGTACCTTAATACCAGTCACCTTGTTGTTGGTGAGGACCACCTGGACGAGACCCTTTAAAAGAGACAGAGAAACATTACATTTCATCCAGGAAATATAAGTAGACCTATAGCATGTGCGTCATTTGACACAAATCAGGTGCATTTGAGACGAAAGACCAGTTGAGAATCTCTCACCCATGGGTCCAGGATTTTTTCCTGGATGACTCTGCTCCACCACAGCTGCTTCTCCACTCCCCTCACAATGCACAGGTGATGCATGTCCTCTTCATTTTGCTATAAAGAAAAAACTCCTTCAGTCTCCAGACCTCTCTCTATATGTTAGCTGTAGATGTCTATAACATTTGGCAGGCGATTTCAGTTCTGAGTATAATCCCTGGCAGTGATATAGAGCCCACATGATGTTCGTACGACAAGTTTCCCCTAGGTTTCAATTAGGGACAGACATACAAAAGAAAACCCAGAGACAATTGGGAGTTCAAATACACAGGTGTGTTCATAAATGTTAAGAATATGTCTGAAGTACCTGCACTCGTCTATAATGGATCTTCCAGTAATGGAAATGAAACGAACCCCAGTTCCCAACCAGCTGCAACTTCTCATAGGGAAAACCAGAGTCTTCCCTATTTGGCTGAAAAACAAAGACATCCCCTAATTATAGAGATTGCTCTGTGATTAATAAGACACACAATTGTGGAGATAGAGGACATGGTAATGTGTACTATTACTAATCAGCTATGACTGTCTAATAATGTGATTGACTACCTGTGAATGGCTATCTGAAGGTGCTGACAGTTCGTCAAGCACTAGCCTCCCAGCTTCAGTGAGGTGAATGGTAGGCTCCTCAATAACCAATTTGGAAGTCTGTGAAAAAAAAGGGAACAGGGTAAAGTAAATTCTCCCTATAAGATCAGATGAGCTTTGGTTAATAATGTGTTTGGTTACCTGTGTGTTTAACACTGCAAGCTCTGTTACCAGCATTCTCCCAGCACGAGTGAGGTAGTAGACTGGTTTGGCCTTGGAGAAGACAGGCTATGAAGACAAGGGAATATGTTTTTTCATTATGTGGTTTTATAGAAAACTAGTGACTTGATGTTAATCTTTAATATCCTCTAGAGACCAGAGAGTATCAGAATGGATAGACTCACAAAGATAGGAACACACAAGGGTCCAGACCAAGGGATTAAAGCCAGACAGGACCGGTGCCCAACCTCCTCATCCACATACTAAGGAACAAGACAGGATTAAATTAAGAGTCAGTTTGAATGATAGACATGTAGCCTATAGGACTGACAGACTGGAATAGGGAGGATCGCAAGAGGAGGCCACTGCATGATAGATTCTAAGACAATTGGCAGTTGAAATACACATGTCTGTGTTCAAAGGTTAAGGAAACATCTGAGGTACCTGCCTATGAATGGTTACCTGTTCATTTTGAGAGGACAGTTCCTCCCATACGATCCTCCTAGCAGGAGTGAAACTGATGATAATGGGCTGCTCCATTGTGAAAATCTGAGAAAATGAGGGAACAGCTTTAAAGATATCAAAGTATTCTACTAGTGGATACTGAAGGTAATTATCCCTATTAGATCAGATGAGTAATGGTTAATAATCTGAATGGTTACCTGTGTGTTTAACATTGCCATCTCTCTCACCAGCATCCTCCCAGCGTGGGTAAGATAATAAATTGGCTGCAGTTTGACAGGCTATAAAAAAAGGGAATATGTTTACAGAAATGTATTTCCAGAAGTTTCTTTTAGAAAAAGTTATGTTTATGTTTAAGCCCCCCTAAAGACCAGAGAGTATCAGAATGGATGGACTTACAGCGTTTGAAACCCACAGAGGTCCAGACCAAGGGATTAAAGCCAGACAGGGCTGCTGCCGAACCTCCTCATCAACGTACTAAGGAACAAGACAGGATCAATTTAAGAGTCAGTTTGAATGATAGACTGGTACTGTATAGGAGTAAAATATTGGCATAGGGAAGATTGCAAGAGGAGGCCACTGCAATGATAATAGTTGAAATACACAGGTCTGAGATATAAATGTTAAGAACATGTCTGAAGTACCTGCAGATGAATGGCTACCTCTTCAAGCTGAGAGGACAGTTCATCCAATACCATCATGCCAGCACGAGAGATGAAAATGTGCTGCTCAATCTTGCAAATCTGTAAGAAAATGAGGGAACAGTTTTAAGGGCATCAAAGTATCCCACTACCATAGTAGATACTGAAGGTAATCCTGCCAATTAGATAAAATGAGCTTTGTCCAATAATCTGCATGGTTACCTGTGTGTTTAACACTGCCAGCTCTCTCACCAGCATCCGTCCAGCATGGGTAAGGTAATAAGTTGGCTGCAGTGTTACAGACTATTACAAAAATAGGGAATATGTTTACAGAAATGTATTTTCATATTGTTCTACAGAAAGCATCATGTTTATGTTTAAGTTACATAAACCAGTCTAAAGACCAAAGAGTATCAGAATGGATGGACTTACAGAGCTGGGAACCCACAGAGGACCAGACCAAGGGATTAAAGCCAGACAGGTCCGCTGCCCAACCTCCTCATCCACATACTAAGGAACAAGACAGGATCAAATTAAAAGTCAGTTTGAATGATAGACAGGTAGCCTATAGGTCTGACAGACTGCTATAGGGAGGATCACAAGAGGAGGCTACTGCATGATAGATTCTGAGACACTACACAGGTCTGTGTTGAAAGGTTAAGGAAACATCTGAGGTACCTGCATATGAATGGCTACCTGTTCATTTTGAGAGGACAGTTCATTCCATACCATCCTCCTAGCAGGAGGTGAAAATGGGCTGCTCCAACAGATGAAGATGGGCTGCTCCACTGTGAATATCTGTGAGAAAATGAGGGAACGAACATCAAAGTATTTCACTACCGTAGTGGATACTGAAGGTAATCCTGCCTATTAGATCAGATGAGCTTTGTCCAATAATCTGCATGGTTACCTGCGTGTTTAACACTGCCAGCTCTCTCACCAGCATCCTCCCAGCATGGGTAAGGTAATATGTTGGCTGCAGTTATAAAAAATAGGGAAAATGTTTACAGAAATGTATTTCCATATTGTTCTTCAGAAAACGTCATGTTTATGTTTAAAGTACATAAACCAGTTTTAAGACCAGAGAGAAGACCAAAGAGTATCAGAATGGATGGACTTACAGAGCTGGGAACCCACAGAGGTCCAGACCAAGGGATTAAAGCCAGACAGGGCCGGTGCCCAACCTCCTCAACCACATACTAAGGAAGAAAATCAGGATCAATTTATGAGTCAGTAAAATGACAGTTTGAATGACAGATTGTTATTGAACCAATCCTGCTAATGAAGCAGTATTGTTATAGCCTGGGTGCCAGTCTGTTTCAGCTCTCTGTCCACTCCTTATGGGATTGTGATGCCAATATCATATTGCCACGATGGAATTGGCAAGAGAGCAGAAAGACTGGCACCCAAGCTATTGATAGGCCTGCAGCATTCTTACCTGAACAAGGACTGGGTCTTCCTGGTCCAGGGTGGGCTCATTATCTTTATGAAAAACAATAAAGGTGTTAACATATAGACTAATATGCTATTAAATTGTGTTCTTACACTGGTACAGTTATGCCCTATGAGAGATGTACAACTGCGCATGTGCAAAAATAAATAAAGGGCATTTTCCCGCGTTCTGGTTGAAACACCAACGATGAACATGTGTGTTTATTCCTCCGTTAAGTAAGCCGGTATTCCTGTCCTGAAGATGACAGCACCAACAGGTTATGGGCCCAGGAGGGAACATGGAAGCCGATGGAATAGATTATGTTTCGACGGAGATGAAAAAAACTACGAGTTATGGGAGACGAAGTTTTTGGGACACTTGCGTTTGCTAGGGCTAAAGGCCACCATATTGAGCGTGGATGAAGATGAAGAAGACGGAGAGAAAATGAAGAAGCCTACGCCGAATTGATACAGGTTTTGGATGATAAAAGTCTTTCCCTGATAATGAGAGAAGCAGCAGATGATGGGAGAAAAGCGTTGAAGATATTGAGGGAACATTATGCAGGTAAAGGGAAGCCACGTGTGATTAGCCTCTACACTGAGCTAACTTCTCTTCAGAAAGCCAGTGACGAAAGTGTTACGGATTATATCATTCGTGCTGAGACGGCTATTACAGCACTGAGGAATGCTGAAGAGACTTTAAGTGACGGGCTGTTGATTGCAATGATTCTGAAAGGTTTGCCCGAATCATTTAAGCCGTTTGCCATCCACATAACGCAGAGTGACGAGCCGACAACTTATGGCAAGTTCAAAACCAAGTTGAGGAGCTATGAAAGCACCGAGAAGTTTAGCGCCATTTCCACTGACGACAACGTGATGAAGGCAAGTAACAATAAAGTTAGCTGGCCAAGAGGAAGAGATAAAGGGACCGAGATAACCTGCTTCAACTGTGGCCAGAAAGGGCACAAGGCCCGGGAATGTACTGTTACTGGAGAGCACAGAGAACGGAGACAGTGGTGTAGTTTTTGCAAGCGCTCCACTCATACTGACGCAAATTGCAGACGAAAAGGAAGAGACAATGTGAAACAAGCAACAGATGCTGAAGGCCACACATTTGCATTCAAAATAAGTGACTGTCAGCTTCGTGGACTGAAACATAAAGGGCTGATGGTTGATACGGGAGCAACGTCACATATAGTCACGGACATCGGGAAGTTTAAGGAGTTTGACGAGACTTTCAAACCGGAAAAACATTCCGTGGAGCTGGCTGATGGAACAAGAACGAATGGTGTCGCGGAGAGGAGAGGTGCAGCGGAGGTTTACCTGAGAGACAACACGGGTCGTCGGGTGAAAACAACGCTGACGAAGGCGCTGTACGTGCCGTCGTTTCCACAGGACATTTTCTCTGTTAAAGCAGCGACAGCCAACGGAGCTTCAGTCAACTTTCGACAGGGGTGTAACAAGCTCATCCACAAGAACGGTACCACTTTTGACATCGAGGAGTACGATAGACTTTACTATCTTAACACTGTAAGTGATGAAAATGATGATGGATGTCATGGGTGCTATGATATTCACACATGGCACAAAATTCTTGGCCACTGTAATTTTGAGGATGTGTCAAAGTTAGAAAATGTGACAGAGGGAATGAAAATCACAGGTAAGATTGACAAATCTACCCTCAACTGTGAAATCTGCACACAGGGAAAATTTGTTCAGAGCAGAAACAGAGAGCCTGATGAAAAGGCAAAAGCAGCTCTTGAGCTTGTGCACACTGATTTGGCTGGCCCTATTGAGCCAGAGGCGAAAGATGGGTTCAGATATACTCTAGCATTTACGGATGATTATTCAGGGGCAGTTTTTGTGTATTTCCTAAAAGCAAAAAGTGATACTGTAAAAGCTACTGAGAAGTTTATTGCTGATGTGGCCCCTTATGGAAAAATAAAGTGTGTCAGGTCAGATAATGGCACAGAGTACACAGCCAAAGAGTTCCAGTCACTGCTCAGTAAGAATGCCATAAGACATGAAACTTCAGCCCCTTACTCACCCCATCAAAATGGGACCGCTGAGAGAAATTGGAGAACACTGTTTGAAATGGCAAGATGCATGCTACTTGAGAGCAACCTACCAAAGAAATTGTGGACATATGCTGTAATGACTGCTGCAGTAATTCGCAATAGGTGTTACAATAAGCGTGTAGGACAGACTCCACACTACATGTTTACTGGGAGAAAGCCTGATCTTTCAAAGATGAAAGAATTTGGATCTGTTTGCTATGCATACAGACAGAACAAGAAAAAGTTGGACTCAAGATGTGAAAAGGGTATTTTTGTCGGGTATGATAAAAATAGTCCAGCATACCTAGTCTACTACCCAGACACTGGAAAAGTTCTTAAAAACAGATTAGTCAAGTTCGTTACAAAAGGTGTAGTCGAACGCCAAACTCAGACAGATTTGGAAATGAGTGATGATCTTCGTGGGGAGAGATTTCAATCCCCCATGCCAAAAGCCAAGATGGCAGATCAAAATTCCGAAGAGACACAAGATGTGCAAATCGAGACTTCAGATAGTCAGAGTCCACGCTATCCAGACAGAGAGAGGAAGAAGCCACAGTACTTAAAAGACTATGAGTGTAAAGTGAAGTGTGATGACCAGATACCACCTAGTGTTGACTACTGCTACAGAGTAATGTGCAATGCACCACAAACCTTCAAAGAAGCAATGATTTCACCAAAATCAGAGATTTGGGCTACTGCTATGAAGGAGGAGATGGATTCCCTTAGGGAAAATGATACATTCACATTGACCACACTGCCAGAGGGTAAAAATGCAGTGGGGGGCAGGTGGGTCTATGCGGTCAAAAACAATTCAGATGAGACTGAGACATACAAGGCAAGATATGTTGCAAAGGGATATAGTCAAGTGGCAGGAATAGACTATAAGGAGACTTTTTCTCCAACTGCAAATATGACATCAGTACGTTGTTTGATGCAGCTAGCAGCTCAGTATGACTTAGAGTTACATCAGATGGATGTCAAAACAGCATATCTACATGCTCCTATTGACTGTGAAGTGTACATGGAGCAACCAGAGGGTTTTGAAGTCAGGTCAGATACAGGTGAGCAACTAGTCTGCAAACTGAACAAGTCACTGTACGGCCTGAAACAGTCAGGAAGGAACTGGAACAAAATGTTGCATGATCACCTTAGTGAAAATGGTTTTACACAGAACCCAGCTGATCACTGTGTTTACAACAAACAAACTGCAACAGAAAGGATCATTTTGATAATTTGGGTCGATGATCTAATTATCGCTGCTAGTGATAGTGACTCACTCACAAGTGTAAAAGAAATGTTAAGTAACGAAGTTCAAAAATGAAAAATTCTTGGGTTATATGTTTGGAATGTAAACTGACATTTGTGAGATGTATAACTGTAAGCTAAATGTGTTGATAGTTAGGTTGAATACGACTTGTACAGTATAAGAGCAAGTGGGGGTGTTAACATATAGACTAATATGTTATAAATTGTGTTCTTACACTGGTACAGTTATGCCCTATGAGAGATGTACAACTGCGCATGTGCAAAAATAAATAAAGGGCATTTTCCCGCGTTCTGGTTGAAACACCAACGATGAACATGTGTGTTTATTCCTCCGTTAAGTAAGCCGGTATTCCTGTCCTGAAGATGACAGCACCAACAAAAGGATTGTTTTCTCTAAGTTTAAGAAATACTAGCTACAAGACACCAGACATCTGTCCATGTAGTTAGGCTGATCATATATTTACTTGTGTTTTATATTGTATGACATCAAATGTATTTATGTGTCTGCATAATGTACCAACATGTTCAATTAAACCTAAAGCAACGGTTTGGTTTCAAAGGAGCAAGTTTGTTTGTTGTTGTTAATCTAGGGCTACACTGTAAAAAATGTAATCACCATGATTGCTACCTAAATGACACCCTATTCCCTATTTAGTGCACTACTTTTGACCAGCGCCTTTTAACCATAGAACTATGGGTCCTGGTCAAAATAAGAAATAGGGTATTGGGTGGCATTTGGGACTATTACTATTTAGACATTGTCAAATATGTAAACTTACCCTCCTCAACCGTGACAACACGGTCCACGCTCTCCACGGTGGCCAGTGCATCCTCACCGATTCCGTAATATTTGCTATAAAAGTAGACTGCCGAACCGGTCGCAAACAACAGGCCAGCTGCACACAGAAGCGACCTCTCGCGGAGGAATCTCAGCGGGGTCGCTGTCAACAAACGACTGAACATAGACCTACTCATTATCGCTCTACATACTGCAGTGATTTTGACTGAGTTCAAAACCATCTGACAATTCTTTCTTAGAATTACAGGGTTTTATAGGGACCATTAATACGTCAAAGTCTTCCATAAGTCATGGTTGGCTATGTCACAATGGGATAAACATGTTTATCAAACTGATTAAAAAACACTCAACAGTGACATCAATTAAATTGAATTTTGAGCATGATTTGGGAGTTTATACAATTGTAAACTATGAAACCATTGTTTAGAGAACAGTAGGAGTATAACCATTTAGAAAATACTGTATCTATGGCTCTGAGTAGGAGTAGAAGGGACAGCGTCACAATGCGCTCGCCATGGTTCTGAAAAAAGAACGTTGCTGCGTTCATCAGCTCTGTGATGTTCTAGGCGGAGACACTCACTGAACCACTCACTTTCACGTTCAAGGTGTCAAAGCGTTCAACCAACATGCATTGGACTAAAACATCATTCAAATAGTTACTAAAAAGCCTACAGATATGTTTTACATTATTATTTTAAATCTCCTGCATAAATCAGCTGAGATAGCCTACTCTTCTCATCTCTTCGCCCTCCTGCCCTGGTGGTTATATCTGAGCGTTTTGATAACTGATTGATAATTTGGATTATTCATATCCAAAGTGAAATGCTGATTGTGTCATATTTATAATGTAGGCCTAGTAGCCCACGTTTCATGACATAACCCTAATCCTAAAATAGACTAAAATTGAAACCCTGGGCGAGCACACAAGCTCTGGCTGTACAGCCGGCAACAATAATACATCCAAAGAGGGTGGCTGTTGAGGAAAACCAGTACACCAACACAAATCTTCATTAGGAGATAAAAGTAATCAGAGGCTAAAAGAAAATGGCAGACAATAGAAATCGAATGCGTATGTTACGGCTGGTTAGTGTTTTAATTACGAAGGACTCCCACAAATCTATTGTCTCTCTAAAAAACTGTAGGCTGCATATTGGTGGTCAAAGTGGTCGAAACGGTGTAGTGATCCTCGCTAATACAGTGAGCCACATTACAATTCTGACCAAGTGGGTTAAATCTGTTGGAGCGATGCGTAGGGTGTGTGCCTTTCACGCATGCAACCTGGGTTCGCTTCCCCGCCCCTTGTTTGCTACAATATTTTAGGAAAGGGACATCTTCATGACCAACAATCTTACTCTAAAAACGTTTGTGAAAAAAGTTTGGTCAGTCTGTGAAAGTTAGAAAAGGTTGGTTAGTCTGTGAAAGTTAGAAACTTCCAGCAGGAATTGACAGTCATCAGTCAAGGTGGTTGGATTATATAGCTACAGTGGTGCTATGGTTCCAAAAGTGCTGGTGATAAAATTAACATTACTGGCATACACATTTCAAAACAAAAGCCTATGATCAGGTATTGAGTTTTGGAAATGTTGTTAAACCCAACAGTCTATACTCTATAGCACAAAGTGTGATGTCCCCAATGATAAAATTGCATGTTACTCTAATTGTGAGATGTGTTACAGTTTACAATAGGCTACTTGGGTCTACTATACCTTCATCCTTTATTAAAGCATTCGGTTGCTAGCATTATCTCCACAAGCAAGGGTATCCTGGGGAAAGACAAATCTTCTCCTCCCAGTAGACTAACTGAATCAAAGCCAGTAGCCTTTAACATTACTGCTAGATAGCCATGTAAACACGAACCTCAGTGGCAGAGCTAAAGCTCATCTGAGATCTTGCATAGGCTGCTGTTTACCATAATCAGGATATTTTTTTACAAACCTTGGCGATACTTTCTTTGTTCTCGATTCGGAAGAAACTTGTCTCTTATGAACATCTGTGTGCAGTTGCAGGTGGAACTCCAAAAAACAGAGAATATTCAGAAAAATATTAAATCCACTTTTTGTATTGAGCGATAAATACCGCTTTCATATGTGTAGATCTTTCTTTTGGTCGCACTGTGGGAAGTGCTGTCATTAAGGCTACTTCTACAAGCGGCCGCAGCCGCTTCGCATAGAAACGACTAGTTACTGCAACGGTGTTGGGAAATGTGAGATGTGCACAGCTAAAATGCCGAGGACTGTGCAAAAGGTGGATTTAATATATTTTTTGTCGAATTTTCTCTAGTTTTTGGAGTATGCTACCTGTAACTGCACACATACGTTTATAAGAGACACATTTCTTCCTAGGTTAGGGGTCTATAATTGTAAAATAAATGTGTTTGATTGAATAACTAGCCTAATCTAACTATCGTGGTCATACATCTGGACTCTTCATCATCATCATCATCAACACTTTGAATTACTAAGGAATATTCCTATAGCAACTGGTGGCTAGGGGAAACGAGACACTAGCAGTATCCTCTTGTTGTGAGACTGAGAGGGAGGATTGGAGAAGTGCACGAGGAGGGGTGGGAAGCAGAGAAGACGGAGCATGGTTGAAATTCCACCAAATGGATAAGAAGAGACAGACAAAGTTTGACACATTTATGTTTTCAGTGGTTGACCGACACGAATGAACGAGCAAACCTTGTTTTAGCCTAGTGAAGTATCACAAATTAATACCTCAGTATTAATTATCCACTGCACGGAATCTCCATGAGGGCACAAGTCTGCATGACGATTTTCGCGTAAAGAGAGGCAGCGCGGGAGAGCTGACTTGTCGCCTGGCAGGTATGTTCTGCTATTTTGAATTAAGCTAGCCATACAGCTAATATAAGTTTTAGGCTATTATTAATTTCGTATAGCTAACTAAATAAATGAAGCTATCTAACAGCAATGCTGTTGTGGGCTTACACATGTAATAATTACAACCAGGAGCCTATAATGGAGGAAGTCAGCTTTTCAGTCAGTCCTATCATTTATATTGAAAATAGGTTATTATAACACAAGGTAAACACACATTTACAATAATTGTTAGGTCTATGTTATTAGCCAAAAATTGACTGATACAAGTACAGAAACATTCATAGCCAGAGGCAACCTAGGCTACACTGCAATTAACACTATACTTATTATACACGCTATGTTCTACAGTGCTGATTCTAAGAACAGGGTTAATTCCCATAAAGTATTAGTATCTCTGTCTCTATCACATACATGCATGGCCAAGGAAGATAGGTTGCATAAACAGATACAAATATAGAGCGATAAGGCGCAAGGGGGACAGGGGAAGAGAATAAACAGTGAGAGGGAAAGAATTGGTGAGTACGCTCTGTCCTGCAAATGCCAGAGCACATCAGCGCCGGAGCTACATCTAGTTTGATGTAAGGAAGTAGCCTACTCGATTGCCTATCCAGGGGCCTTGTATGTGATCAGACCTGTTGAAGGTGGGGTTCGTGTGTGAATGTGAGTATGAAAGTGTGAGTATGTATAGCTGTAAGTATGAGAACGTATCAGTGTAAACTAGGGGTGTAACGATTCGTTTTAACAACGATTCGATTTGTATCACGATTCGTGGTTGTCGATACGATTCAAGGACGATATTGGTTCATTTAGAACGATACGATCCGAAACGATTCAGTGACTTGAAATCGATTCAGTAACCTTTTAGCCAAAAAATTCAACCAGTGTGACTGAAATAAATACCTGGATACTGGACAGTGCAGGTGAAGTTTCCTAGATTCCTGTTTCTTGTAATGGAATCAGGTATCAATTAATTATGAATATAAATAAACAAGTAAACAACAATGAATGGCAAATGCATTCACATTTTATTTGAATAAAGTGCAAACAACACTTTAGGTTGAATTAACAGGAAGTTAAAATTGTCTGATCTCATTTTCAATATTCAATACATTTTCAATAAAAGTACAGTAAGTGCAACCAACATTTCAACAGTAGGTTTACCTGCTACTTCTGCTTTTGTTTTTCAACATAAAAATATTACAATATTAATATCAAAAATAAAGTGCAACCAACATCTCTTCAGGTTGAATTAACAGTAGGTTTACCTGCTACTTCTGCTTTTGTTTTTCAACATAAAAATATTACAATATTAATATCAAAAATAAAGTGCAACCAACATCTCTTCAGGTTGAATAAAGAGTAGGTTTACCTGCTACTTCTGCTTTTGTTTTTCAACATTACAATACAAATACAGTATTAATATCAAAAATAAAGTGCAACCAACATCTCTTCAGGTTGAATTAACAGTAGGTTTACCTGCTACTTCTGATTTTGTTTTTCAACATTACAATACAAATACAGTATTAATATCAAAAATAAAGTGCAACCAACATTTCTTCAGGTTGAATGAGCAGTGGATGAACCTGCTACTACTCTCATTTTAATAAACAAACAATATTCAACAAAAGATCAAGTGTAACCTACTAGGCTACTCTTCAATGACTACAGATTTTTTTTCCAAAATATCAACTGATCAACATGATCTGGCTGCAGAACACTTCTCTGTGCGTTCACTATGTCGCCAGCAGTACTAAAAACTCGTTCTGCTGGCACACTGGTGCCTGGAATGCACAGGTACCGTTTAGCAAGGGTGGAAAGTACAGGTAGCTCTTTCTCCTGAGATCTCCACCACTTCATGGCATTTTCAGTCAAAGGCAACGCATCCTTTGCTCGGTACTTTAACACCTCTGCTCTGGCTGTCTCGCTTGTGGATTTTCTTTCTCTTTGGGTGAAGGAATCGCCAAACAGCGCATCTAAGGCTTTCTTCTTACAAGGAGGTGACTCATTTGGAGCTACAATATAAGAAATATATTTCAAAATATAGTCATGTTTTTCATTAATACAAAACAACAACAATCTTTTATTGGTATCACATGAAACACACCTGTGGTCTCTTCATTGAATCCTGACAGCTTTGTGCTTGAGCTTCCCTCGTCTTCCTCCTGATTTCCCATTGCTTGCATCTATTGATGTAAGAATGTGTGAACTGTTCACATTTCTGCTCTGTAATACTGCACACATAAATTTAGAGGAAGATAAAGAACAGATGAGATTTGAGAGAGGACAAATGAAAGGGGAGAAGAGAAAAGAGCAGAGGAAAGAGGAGAGAAGAGTTACCTGGTGGGACACTTCTGCCTCAAAAACCAGTTTTGTGTAGACCTGTTCTCTGTCCTCTTTTTCCAGGTAGGGCAGTTCTTTAAATCGCGGGTCCAACGCTGATGCTGTTTAAAGAACAAGAATATTGCATTCATTGCATTATTAAATTAAGTTGACCTGAAATTGCAAGTGATGACCACCTCCTCATACACAAAATAATCAGAAGATTAAACTTTAGTATGTTTAAAAGAAATGTGGCACAGTGATGATGTAAAGCCACCATGAACTAAGAATTGTATTGCAGATATCTTGTTTACTTTTCCATATGAAAAAACAACTCAAATTCAAACTTGAAAACGCAAAGGTGTGGCATTTTACAAATTAATACAGTCTAATAACCTAAAATATTAACCAAGTTGATTTTAATTAAGACTCCAAATTAATTACCTATGTTGAGAGCATCTTGGGTGCCTCTGTAGCGTGTGGAGAGGTCACTGGCCATCACCCTCTTAATCTCTGCAACCAGGGTTGAGTCGTCTTCGCATGGCTGTAGGTGTTTCAGCAGTTTTGCTTGAAGAGGAGCAATTACAGAGAGAGTTGGCTGGTCTTCTTCACACATCACAGTGGTTGCCATTTTGACAGGACCCATCAACTGAACAATGTCATCCATGTTGGCAATATCACTCTCACTCAGCGTGCCTACATCTGTGACCCCCTTTCGTAGATCCTTGGACATCAGAGTTGCCATTATAGCTGGCTGTTGTTCCAAAAAACGTTCAAGCATTTCGAATGAACTGTTCCATCTGGTGATTATGTCTTGGATCAGTTTATGTTTTGGTAAATCCATCAGAGTTTGTTTTTCCTGTAGGGCGTGACATGCAATCGGGCTGCGGTGAAAATATCCAAAAAAATTTCGCACTTTCCCCAACAACCTGGAAGCACGGTCCACCCCAAACCCTTCTGCGAGGCAAGGTTGAGTGTATGTGCGAAGCAGGTAATGTGTGGACTGAACTGGGCTTCTGCACCGGCCACAATCATATTCCTGGCGTTATCTGTGACGATGGCAGGATTCTTGTCGTAGATTTTCCACTCCATGCAGGCTTCACGCAGTAACGCGCCAATATTTTTACCAGTATGGGCTTCATTTAAAACTCTGGTTAGCAGAACAAAGGTCTTCATTTTCCACTCCGGATCAATGTGATGAGAGGTAATTGTCACATACCCTTGATTTGAGCATGACGTCCAGCCATCTGTCGTTATCGCTACTCGTTCAGCTTGAGAAAGCGACAGCTTCACATCATTCTTAGTACTTTTGTACAATGCAGGAATAACCTTTTCTGAGAAGTGTGGTCGGCTTGGTATTGTGTACCTTGGCTCCAATGTTTGAATCATTTCACGGAATCCCGGATTTTCAACCACACTGTAGGGTCGCATGTCTTTGCAGATAAACTTGGCAATTGTTGCCGTGATGTTTTTCGCCCGAGCTGAGTTTTGGCCTAGTCTCTGACTAAACATGCAGGCGAGACCTGAGGCTTCTGCAGAGTTGACTTTACCTTTCGCTGCTGTAGCAGCGGGAACGCTGCAAGAGGTGCCTGGACAGTCGGTGTTGTGTGAAATCCCATGGCGCCTTAGTAGGTGGTTGGAGAGATTTGTCGTGTTGCCGTTGTACTTTACTTGACCTTTACATATCCTACAAACAGCGAGCGACTTATTTAGAACATCTCCGTCTTTGCAAAAGCCAAAGTGTTTCCACACACTGGACCGCAATGGTGGCTTGATAATTTCTTGCTCGTCGGCTTCTCCTCTGTAGTCCGCCATGCTATGTTTGGTTGTCTTTGCGCCTTTGCGCTGCTGTTGGCGCGATGACGTCACGGATAGGCAGACTGAATCGAGTAATGTTTAAAGCCTTTATCATTAAAAGTGCTAAGAAAAAACATCCATATAAAGTCTGACGTGCTTAAATCCAATGGGTTATTTCCTAGTATCGATACAATCGATTTATTACATTTTAAAACGATGTTAGATCGATATATGTTGTCCAAAAGGCCAACTCGCCGAGCACAGATCGATGTAGTTGGATCATAGGAATATAAATCGATACATCGATGTAGTAGATGGATCGTTACACCCCTAACTGTGACTGATCCCAGAGAGGAGACAATGAAGTGATAAATGGTCAATTATTAATATAATGGATACAGGATCTCCATTAAAGGAAAAATCCACCCAAAACCACTCGTTCCTTTAATTTACAGTGTTAAATAACACTAATATGTGCAGATATTTTTTGGGGTGAACAAATGTTTCATTTTGGCCTTATAATAAGATTGGTAGCAACATGGAAAAGTGTTATGGAAATCTGTTGCAGTTCAAGTTCACAATGCAATGCTCTCTCTATGGGCTGACTGGCTAGCTAGCTGGGTAGCTAGCTAGCGAACGTAGCTACACACAATAATTCCAATCACAATATCAGCATGTAACGTAGCTAGTTAGCTGTAAAATTGCTAACAATCTCACCATGTTCACCCTGCAGATCAACGGATTCCTATCTCCCTTCTATAATATCTCTGGCAACGGCACCATGCAATGCACCCTGGACTAAAGAGGCAGACAAATAGGAAAAATGTGCTAGACCCTCCGTTAAATTACACATTTCTCGATGTAGAAATATTGCTAAAATATGATCAATGGCTCATTCGAGAGAAAACATCCTCCCGAGTTATGACATCGGCCAGTATTGAAATCTGAAATGTATGATAGACGTTTTCGCGATTTAAAAGTCGTATTCCTATTAACTTCCAATGTAGTGAGAACGACTTTATCACAGAGCTATATCATATCATACATTCAAAATGGCATGAAAGCATCAGTGAGCTAGTTTAGGTAATTTAGGTAGTTTAGTGTCACAGTGAGTCAACCACTACAGTACTACTACCACAAACACACACACACACACAAACACACAAACACACACACACACACACACATTCAGAGCAGTGGTGATCAGGCTGAAATTATGTGTTAAGCACTTAATTACCATGGTGATGCGCCTTAGGCTGGAGTGAGTCAGTGTGTGTATGTATGTGAGAGAGAGAGAGAGAGAATTAGGCCGAATTAGACTCTCTCACATGCATACAGTAAACACGTACATACACACACTGACTCACTCCAGCCTAAGGCCAGCCAGTGATACTTCACTTCGGTAATGAAGTGCTTAACACATAATTTCAGCTTGATCACCACTGCTCTGAGAGTGTATGTGTGTGTGGATTGCCCTTTGCCTTTTATGGTTGTGAGGTCCAACCATTCACAAAATGGGACAAACACCAAATTGAGACTCTGGATGCAGAATTCTGCAAAAAAGATCCTCAGTGTACAACGTAAAACACCAAATAATGCATGCAGAGCAGAATTAGGCAGATACCCACTAATTATCAAAATCCAGAAAAGAGCCGTTAAATTCTACAACCACCTAAAAGGAAGCGATTCCCAAACCTTCCATAACAAAGCCATCACCTACAGAGAAGAGTCGCCTAAGCAAGCTGGTCCTGGGGCTCTGTTCACAAACAGACCCCACAGAATCCCAGGACAGCAACACAGTTAGACCCAACCAAATCATGAGAAAACTAAAAAGAGAATTACTTGACACATTGGAAAGAATTAACAAAAAACGGAGCAAACTAGATTGCTATTTGACCATAATACAAAGAGTACACAATGGCAGAATACCTGACCACTGTGACTGACCCAAAATTAATGAAAAATTTGACTATGTACAGACTCAGTGCGCATAGCCTTGCTATTGAGAGAGGCCACCATAGGCAGACCAGGCTCTCAAGAGAAGACAGGCTATGTGCACACTGCCCACAAAATGAGCTGGAAACTGAGCTGCACTTCCTAACCTCCTGCCAAATGTATGAACATATTAGAGACACATATTTCCCCCAGATTACACAGACCCACAAATAATTTTGATAATCTCCCATAGTGGCGCAGTGGTCTAAGGCACTGCATCTCAGTGCTTGAGGCGTCACTACAGACCCCCTGTTTCGAATCCAGGCTGTATCACAACCGGCCGTGATTGGGAGTCCCATAGGGCAGCGCACAATTGGCCCAGCGTCGTCCGAGTTTGGCCGTTGTAGGCCGTCGTTGTAAATAAGAATTTGTTCTTAACTGACTTGCCTAGTTAAATAAAGGTTAAATAAAAAAATATCTATTGGGTGAAATACCACAATGTGCCATCACAGCAGCAAGATCTGTGACCTTTTTTATATTTCCTATTCCTTTTGTACTTTAACTATATGCACATCGTTACAAGACTGTATACAACCATAATATGACATTTGAAATGTCTCTATTCCTTTGGAACTTTTGTGAGTTTAATGTTTACTGTTAATTTTAAATAGATTATTTAACTTTTGTTTATTATCTATTTCACTTGCTTTGGCAATGTAAACATATGTTTCCCATGCCAATAAAGCCCTTTGAATTGAGAGAGAGCGTGACCTCCTGTAGCTCAGTTGGTAGAGCATGGCGCTTGCAACGTCAGGGTTGTGGGTTCGATTCCCATGGCGGGCCAATATGAACAATGTATGCACTCACTAACTGTAAGTCGCTCTGGATAAGAGTGTCTGCTAAAAAGTAAAAGAAACAAAACACTAGGTGATTTTGCTATATAAGGCTACTAAGCTACCAAGCTGCTAGGACAGAACTGACCTGAACTGGCTGCAACTTCAATTAGCACGGAAGTGTGAGGTGAGAGGTGTGAAAACCCTTGAGCCTAACAATGGCAGGAGAGTTCCACAGCCCCCCCAAATGCATAGGCCTTTGAAGCCCCCATGGCGTATCCCTGTGTAGAGGTCATTACAATAAAGTACCCCATGGATATTAAAAAGAGCACTACACAGAATATATATATATTTTTTTTAACTCCTCAAGGACAATCCAGAGACACTATTTGCTGACTGCTACAAAGAGGGGAACTTAAGCAACTTAATTTCCCACACAGACCATCCCCTGGCATGGCACAGTGCTATAAGAGCACACTACCCCTATGTCAAGAGAGAGGGTATTGGCCCAGGGTGGAAACTCAGAATACTAGACATTGAGGAAATTGAAACAACCTCTATCAACGTGTACAAGTCTGGGACAGTAATGGTGCAGGGCATCCTCATGCAGTTCCAGCAGGACTTTTACGGGATCAAAGAGAGAGCAATGCAGGAAAAGCTCTCTTTCTATGACGACTCCCCCATCCTGAGTGAGTCTGATCACACCTCTTCAAACTGTCCTGCAGACGAGGATAGTCACCCCACCAGCTCTGAACACACCCAGGTCCACAACTGCACTGCTCCTCCATCATTGAGAGGGATACATTCACAGAGCTGGAGAGAGACATGGTGGAGCTCAGAGAGCTAGTCCACACAATCTATACAAAACAAACCCACAAAACAGACCAGCACAACAAGACCCGGAGGGCAGATGGTAGAGATGGACGGCTGTCTGAGAGAGCTGGCTGCTCTACGGACTGAGGTGAGAGAACTTAAAAGAGGCACACATGGCACTGAAGAAGGAGGTCAGAAAGCTGAGGTGTGACAGAGAGCAGGACACTCCCCCAGAGAATCCAGCAGAACAGCCCACCTCAGACCCGGACCACAACCTCAACACCACAGTGGGACAGACAACATAGCACCAACCAACCCAACAGACCCCATCCTCTCCTAACCGCCCCCCCCTGTCCGTTCCCCTGATAGCCCTCTTGACAACCCCCACACATCCACTGAGGACACACAAAAGCCAGAGATTGTGTTCCTCATTGACTCAAATGGCAAATACATTCAAGAGGATAAACTTTTTCCCAAACACAAAGTGGCTAAACTCTGGTGCCCAAACACTAGGCATGCCCTGGAGCTGTTGTCAGAGGACAGACTAGGGTCCCCCAGCCACATCATAATTCACATGGGCACAAATAACCTGAGGGCCCAGCAGGAAAGGGTGGCCAAAGCACTCAAGGGAGTGATTGAAAAAGCTTCTTCCACTTTCCCCAATGCACAAGTGGTTATCTCCACCCTGCTGCCACGAAAATACTTTCACTCTGCCACCATAGAGTGGGTGAATGCAAGCATTTCATGAGACTGTGCCACAAAACCTAATGTCTACCTGGCCAACCACTCCACCCTGGACTTGAACAGCCTTTACGACCAGGTCCACCACTACAATAATATAATATAATAATAATAATATAATAATATAATTATTATTATTATTATTATTACTACAAGGCAGCAGTCCCCAACTTTGCCAGGAACCTGAAGGACATCACCCTCAACCGCAGCCCCAGCACCTCATACTAGAGCAACAGAGAAATGGACACCCTGCCCAGACCAGCGAGACCCCCTCCCAGACCTGCAAGACCCCCTCCTGAAGGACCTGCACTGAGAGAACCCATGCCAAGAGGACCTACACCCAGACCACAGTATCACCAGCCACTCCCCAACCAGCTAAGACCACCTCAATCAAACCCTGGCCACACCCTACATGGGCCCTCTAATAGACCTATGCCCCTTCTGCCCACCCCATGCCCCCCCCGCGGCAAGGACCTCAACTTGACAGCAGGACATATGCCCAGGCCGTGAGCAGAGCAACAGGCCCAACTCCCACTATTACACCCGCCCAAGCACCATCCTGCGACCTTACATACACCTTAGCCAAATACATTTAAATTCAGTTTTTCACAATTCCTGACATTTAATCCTAGTAAAAATTCCCTGTCTTAGGTCAGTTAGGATCACCACTTCATTTTAAGAATGTGAAATGTCAATAATAGTAGAGAGAATGATTTATTTCAGCTTTTATTTCTTTCATCACATTCCCAGTGGGTCAGAAGTTTACATACACTCAACTAGTATTTGGTAGCATTGCCTTTAAATTGTTTAACTTGGGTCAAACGTTTCGGGTAGCCTTCCACAAGCTTCCCACAATACGTTTTTGGCCCATTCCTCCTGACAGAGCTGGTGTAACTGAGTCAGGTTTGTAGGCCTCCTTGCTCGCACACGCTTTTTCAGTTCTGCCTACACATTTTCTATAGGATTGAGGTCAGGGCTTTGTGATGGCCACTCCAATACCTTGACTTTGTTGTCCTTAAGCCATTTTGCCACAACTTTGGAAGTATGTCCATTTGGAAGACCCATTTGCGACCAAGCTTTAACTTCCTGACTGATGTCTTTAGATGTTGCTTCAATATATCCACATAATTTTCCTTCCTCATGATGCCATCTATTTTCTGAAGTGCACCAGTCCCTCCTGCAGCAAAGCACCCCCACAGCATGATGCTGCCACCCTCATGCTTCACGGTTGGGATTGTGTTCTTCGGCTTGCAAGCCTTCCCCTTTTTCCTCCAAACATAACGATGGTCATTATGGCCAAACAGTTCTATTTTTGTTTCATCAGACCAGAGGACATTTCTCCAAAAAGTACGATCTTTGTCCCCATGTGCAGTTGCAAACCGTAGTCTGTCTTTTTTATGGTGGTTTTGGAGCAGTGGCTTCTTCCTTGCTGAGCGGCCTTTCAGGTTATGTCGATATAGGACTCGTTTTACTGTGGATATAGATACTTTTGTACCTGTTTCCTCCAGCATCTTCACAAGGTCCTTTGCTGTTGTTCTGGGATTGATTTGCACTTTTCGCACAAAGTACGTTCATCTCTAGGAGACAGAACGCATCTCCTTCCTGAGCGGTATGACGGCTGAGTGGTCCCATGGTGTTTATACTTTGTACTATTGTTTTACAGATGAACATGTTTGGAAATTGCTCCCAAGGATGAACCAGGCTTGTGGACGTCTACAAAAAATGTTCTGAGGTCTTGGCTGATTTCTTTTGATTTTCCCATTATGTCAAGCAAAGAGGCACTGAGTTTGAAGGTAGGCCTTGAAATACATCCACAGGTACATCTCCAATTGACTCAAATGATGTCAATTAGCCTATCAGAAGCTTCTAAAGCCATGACATCATTTTCTGGAATTTTCCAAGCTGTTTAAAGGCACAGTCAACTTAGTGTATGTAAACTTCTGACCCACTGGAATTGTGATATAGTGAATTATAAGTGAAATAATCTGTCTGTAAACAATTGTTGGAAAAATTACTTGTGTCATACACAAAGTAGATGTCCTAACCGACTTGCTAAAACTATAGTTTGTTAACAAGAATAAATGTATGTAAACTTCCGACTTCAACTGTATCAGATGCTCAACATGCTCTGCACACACCTACTGCGATGGTCCGGGCCTAAACCACACGAAAACAACACTAGACACTATGGAACACAAAGCTTTTACTATCTCATCCTGGAATATACAAGGTCTGAGGTCATCTGCCTTTGGCCTAAAGAGCAGGAACCCAGACTTCATCAAAGAAATTGGAAATACAGACATTGTCATCCTACAAGAATAATGGTATAAAGGAGATGGACCCACTGGTTGCCCTCTAGGTTACAGAGAGCTGGTATTCCCATCAACCAAACTACCAGGTGTGAAACAGGGAAGAGACTCAGGGGGTATGCTAATTTGGTATAGAGCAGACCTAACCCATTCTATTAAATTAGTTAAAACAGGAACATTTGACATTTGACAACATCTGGCTAATTTAATAAGGAAATGATCTCAACAGAGAAAAATGTCCTCATGTGTGCTACCTATATCCCCCCAATAGAATCCCCATACTTTAACGATGACAGCTTCTCCATCCTAGAGGGGGAGATCAACTATTTCCAGGCCCAGGGACATGTACTAGTCTGTGGTGACCTAAATGCCAGAACTGGACAAGAACCTGACACCCTCAGCACACACAGGGACAAACACCTACCTGGAGGTGACAGCATTCCCTCCCCCATATCAAATCAAATCAAACGTTAATTGTCACTTTTGCCGAATACAACAGGTGTAGACCTTACTGTGAAATGCTTACTTACAAGCCCTTAACCAACAATGCAGTTCAAGAAATAGAGTTAAGAAAATATCTACTAAATAAACTAAAGGAAAAAATAAAATAAAATCTAAAAGTAACACAAGAAAATTACATAACAATAACGAGGCTATATACAGGGGGTACCGGTACCGAGGCAATGTGCGGGGGTCCAGGTTAGTCGAGGTAATTTGTAAAGTGACTATGCATAGATAATAAACAGCGAGTAGCAGCAGAGTAAAAACACAATGTAAATAGTCCGGGTGGCCATTTGATTAATTGTTCAGCAGTCTTATGGCTTGGGTGTAGAAGCTGTTAAGGAAAGCTTTTGGTCCTAGACATGGCGCTCCGGTACCGCTTGCCGTGCGGTAGCAGAACAGTCTATGACTTGGGTGACTGGAGTCTTTGACAATTTTTTGGGCCTTCCTCTGACTAGCCTAGTATATAGGTCCTGGATGTCAGGAAGCTTGACCCCAGTGATGTACTGGGCCATATGCACTACCCTCTGTAGCGCCGTACGGTCAGATGCCGAGCAGTTACCATACCAGGTGATGATGCAACCAGTCAGGATGCTCTCGATGGTGCAGCTGTAGAACCTTTTGAGGACCTGGGGACCCATCCCAAATCTTTTCAGTCTCCTGAGGGGGAAAAGGTGTTGTCGTGCCCTCTTCACAACTGTCTTGCTGTGTTTGGACAATGATAGTTTGTTGGTGATGTGGACACCAAGGAACTTGAAACTCTCGACCCACTCCACTTCAGCCCTGTCAATGTCAATGGGGGCCTGTTAGGCCCTCATTTTCCTATAGTCCACGATCAGCTCCTTTGTCCTGCTCACATTGAGAGAGAGGTTGTTGTCCTGGCACCACACTGCCTGGTCTTTGACCTCCTCCCTATAGGCTGTCTCATTGTTGTCGGTGATCAGGCCTACCACTGTTGTGTTGTCAGCAAACTTGATGATGGTGTTGGAGTCATGCTTGGCCACGCAGTCGTGGGTGAACAGGGAGTACAGGAAGGGACTAAGCACGCACCCCTGAGGTGCCCCAGTGTTGAGGATCAGCGTGGCAGATGTGTTGTTGCCTACCCTTATCACCTGGGGGCGGCCTGTCAGGAAGACCAGGATCCAGTTGCAGAGGGAGGTGTTTCGTCCCAGGGTCCTTAGCTTAGTGATGAGCCTTGTGGGCACTATGGTGTTGAACGCTGAGCTGTAGTCAATGAACAGCATTCTCACATAGGTGTTCCTTTTGTCCAGATGGGAAAGGGCAGTGTGGAGTACGATTGAGATTGTGTCATCTGTGGATCTGTTTGGGCGGGTATGCAAATTGAAGTGGGTCTAGGGTATCCGGGATGATGCTGTTGTTGTGAGCCATGAACAGCCTTTCAAAGCACTTCATGGCTACCGACGTGAGTGCTACAGGGCGGTAATAATTTAGGCAGGTTATTTAGTCAGCTAATTCTTACAAGGCACCCCGCCCTCCTCCCCCTTTTCCTCCGTCTTTTCTTCACGCTGATGACGGGGACTTGGGACTTGTCTTGACAAAGCAGTACAGTTGAAGTCAGAAGTTTAAATACACTTAGGTTGGAGTCATTAACTCGTTTTTCAACCACTCCACAAATGTCTTGTTAACAAACTATAGTTTTGGCAAGTCGGTTAGGACATCTACTTTGTGCATGACACAAGTAATTTTTCCAACAATTGTTTACAGACAGATTATTTCACTTATAATTCACTGTACCACAATTCCAGTGGGTCAGAAATGTACATACACTAAGTTGACTGTGCCTTTAAACAGCTTGGAAAATTCCAGAAAATGATGTCATGCTTTAGAAGCTTCTGATAGGCTAATTGACATCATTTGAGTCAATTGGAGGTGTACCTGTGGATGTATTTCAAGGCCTACCTTCAAACTCAGTGCCTCTTTGCTTGATATCATGAGAAAATCAAAAGAAATCAGCCAAGACCTCAGAAAATAAATTGTAGACCTCCAGAAGTCTGGTTCATCCTTGGGAGCAATTTCCAAACGCCTGAAGGTACCACGTTCATCTGTACAAACAATAGTACGCAAGTATAAACACCATAGGACCACGCAGCCATCATACCGCTCAGGAAGGAGACGCGTTCTGTCTCCTAGAGATGAATGTACTTTGGTGCGAAAAGTGCAAATCAATCCCAGAACAACAGTAAAGGACCTTGTGAAGATGCTGGAGGAAACAGGTACAAAAGTATCTATATCCACAGTAAAACAAGTCCTATATCGACATAACCTGAAAGGCCGCACAGCAAGGAAGAAGCCACTGCTCCAAAACCGCCATAAAAATGACAGACTACGGTTTGCAACTGCGTATGGGGACAAAGATTGTACTTTTTGGAGAAATGTCCTCTGGTCTGATGAAGCAAAAATAGAACTGTTTGGCCATAATGACCATCATTATGTTTGGAGGAAAAAGGGGAAGGCTTGCAAGCCAAAGAACACCATCCCAACTGTGAAGCACGGGGGTGGCAGCATCATGCTGTGGGGGTGCTTTGCTGCAGGAGGGACTGGTGCACTTCACAAAATAGATGGCATCATGAGGAAGGAAAATTATGTGGATATATTGAAGCAACATCTCAAGACATCAGTCAGGAAGTTAAGGCTTGGTCGCAAATGGGTCTTCCAAATGCACAATGACCCCAAGCATACTTCCAAAGTTGTGGCAAAATGGCTTAAGTACAACAAAGGCAAGGTATTGGAGTGGCCATCACAAAGCCCTGACCTCAATCCTATAGGAAATGTGTGGGCAGAACTGAAAAAGCGTGTGCGAGCAAGGAGGCCTACAAACCTGACTCAGTTACACCAGCTCTGTCAGGAGGAATGGGCCAAAATTCACCCAACTTATTGTGGGAAGCTTGTGGAAGGCTACCTGAAATGTTTGACCCAAGTTAAACAATTTAAAGGCAATGCTACCAGATACTAATTGAGTGTATGTAAACTTCTGACCCACTGGGAATGTGATGAAAGAAATAAAAGCTTAAATAAATCATTCTCTCTACTATTATTCTGACATTTCAGATTCTTAAAATAAATTGGTGATCCTAACTGACCTAAGACAGGGAATTTTCACTAGGATTAAATGTCAGGAATTGTGAAAAACTGAGTTTAAATGTATTTGGCTAAGGTGTATGTAAACTTCCGACTTCAACTGCATATCCTTCGTGTTGGACTCATTACAGAAAAAATCTTTGTCCAGTTCGAGGTGAGTAATCGCTGTTCTGATGTCCAGAAGCTCTTTTCGATCATAAGAGACGGTAGCAGCAACATTATGTACAACATGAGTTACAAACAAAACAAACAAAATAGCACAGTTGGTTAGGAGCCCGTAAAACAGCAGCCATCCTCTCCGGCGCCATATCAGAGCAGATATGTCACAACTATGACAACTACGACACAACTACGACAACATAACCAACAAAAATGGGTCACAACTTCTTGCAGCTCTGTCAAATGCTGGGTACGTACACAGTCAATGGTAGGCCTCGAGGGGACTCCTACGGTAGGTACACCTATAGCTCATGTCTTGGCAGTAGTACTGTAGACTACTTTATCATTGACCTCAACCCAGAGTGTCTTAAAGCGTTCACAGTCAGTCCACTGACACCCATATCAGATCACAGCAAAATCACACTCTACTTGAACAAAGCTATGCTCAATAATGAGGCATCAAAGTAAAGGAACTGAATAATATTAAGAAATGCTATAGATGGAAGGAAAGTAGTGTGGAAATCTACCAAAAATCTATTAGGCAACAACAAATTCAATCCCTTCTAGACAATTTCCTGGAGAAAATGTTTCACTATAATAGTGAAGGTGTAAACTTGGCAGTAGAGAACATAAACAGTATATTTGACCTCTCAGCTTCCCTATCAAATCTAAAAATGGCAAGCAGACAACCTAAGAAAATTAACAACAATGACAAATGGTTTGATGAAGAATGCAAGAACCTAAGAAAGAAATTGAGAAACCTATCTAACCAAAAACACAGAGACCCAGAAAACCTGAGCCTACGCCTTCACTATGGTGAATCACTAAAACAATACACTACGGAAAAAGAAGGAACAGCATGTCAGAAATCAGCTCAATGTAATTGAAGAATCCATAGACTCTAACCACTTCTGGGAAAATTGAAACACAGTAAACAAACAACAACACTTCTCCAATCTTGTTGGCCCTATAACAAAGAACAAACAGCAAAAACATATACATGATCAAATGCAAATCTTAGAATCAACTATTAAAGACTACCAGAACCCACTGGATTCTCCAATTACATTGAATGAACTACAGGACAAAATACAAACCCTCCAACCCAAAAAGGCCTGTGGGGTTGATGGTATCCTAAATGAAATGATCAAATATACAGACCACACATTCCAATTGGCTATACTTAAACTCTTTAACATCATCCTTTGCTCAGGCATATTCCCCAGTATTTGGAACCAAGGACTGATCACCCCAATCCACAAAAGTGGAGACAAATTTGACCCCAACAACTACCGTGGGATATGCGTCAACAGCAACCTTGGGGAAATCCTCTGCATTATCATTAACAGCAGACTCGTACATTTTCTCAGCGAAAACAATGTACTGAGCAAATGTCAAATTGTCTTTTTACCAAATTACCATACGACAGACCACGTATTCACCCTGCATACCCTAATTGACAAACAAACAAATCAAAACAAAGGCAAAGTCTTCACATGCGTTTTTGATTTAAAAAAAGCTTTCGACTCAATTTGGCATGAGGGTCTGCTATACAAATTAATGGAAAGTGGTGTTGGGGGGAAAACATACGACATTATAAAATCCATGTACACAAACAACAAGTGTGCAGTTAAAATTAGCTGAAAACACACACATTTCTTTCCACAGGGCCGGGGGGTGAGACAGGGATGCAGCTTAAGCCCCACCCTCTTCAACATATACAGTGGGGAGAACAAGTATTTGATACACTGCCGATTTTGCAGGTTTTCCTACTTACAAAGTATGTAGAGGTCTGTAATTTTTATCATAGGTACACTTCAACTGTGAGAGATGGAATCTAAAACAAAAATCCAGAAAATCACATTGTATGATTTTTAAGTAATTAATTTGCATTTTATTGCATGACATAAGTATTTGATCACCTACCAACCAGTAAGAATTCCGTCTCTCACAGACCTGTTAGTTTTTCTTTAAGAAGCCCTCCTCTTTTCCACTTATTACCTGTATTACAGTTTTTTCTGAATGCTTAAGCGCTAATCGTGATTCTTGTAGCACAATTTCTAAAACTATTAATACGTATAGCAAAACCACTCACTGAGTTTGCAAAACTAAAAGCACAAACACTGCTTTGCACTCAGTTTACAATTTTGTAACACACACTTTGCAAAACTGTAGGCACAATTCACTGCACAACACTCTTTTTGCAGAACTTTAAACACAACTCACTGCTTACACTCAATTACCAAATTTCCAACACACTCCTAGCAAAATTATACACATGTATGGCTATCATTAACACTATTTTGCCAACTGT
This sequence comes from Coregonus clupeaformis, assembly GCF_020615455.1. Lineage (NCBI taxonomy): Eukaryota > Metazoa > Chordata > Actinopteri > Salmoniformes > Salmonidae > Coregonus > Coregonus clupeaformis. The sequence continues at coordinate 41,696,050 of NC_059199.1, forward strand.
CTGGCACACTTGCACATGTGAAAACTGTTGTAGATAATTAGTTCACTTTGCAATCAGCCTAAGCACTATAAATAAGCCACAGGTAAGCTGTCTGTGTGGGGTACAATGGAAGGAGCAGTAAGAGGGAGAAGAGTGAGAATCAGAGGAGGCCGAGGAGGCCGAGGGAGAGGACGTGGAGTTGAAGAAGTTGGAGGAAGAGGACGTGGAGTTGAAGAAGCGAGAGGGTTAGAGGAAGTTAGAGGAAGAGGACAAGGAGGAGCAAGAAGAGGACGAGGAGGGGAAAGAGGAAGGGTAAGAAGAGTAAGAAATAGAATAACTGATGACATCAGAGCTACAATAGTGGACCATGTCATCAACCATGGGATGACCCTGAGGGAAGCTGGCCAACGGGTTCAGCCTAATTTGAGCCGCTACACTGTGGCAAGCATCATTAGGACATTTCGAAATGAGAATCGGTAACTACTTTGTAGCACTGCCATACTCTAATGAGAAACACAACAGTACCATACATGCAAAAATACTGAAATTGTTACTTTACAGAATTGCTAGACGTCCAGATGTTGGGGGCAGAGGAAGAATGTTCACTCCAGAGCAAGAGACCCATATAGTAAACATGGTGATTGCCAATAATGCAATAAGACTGCGCGAAATACAGCAGCGCATAATTGATAATGACACCATCTTTCAAAATATACACAGTGTAAGTATTTCTGCACTAAGTCGTGTACTTGCGCGCCACAGAATAAGAATGAAGCAAATTTACAGAGTTCCTTTCGAGAGAAACACAGAACGTGTAAAGCAACTGCGATATGACTATGTGCAGGTAAGCTATAGTGTCATTGGTTCTGAATTTGGAAGTGCATACTGTAGTGCTGTGCATGGGCCTGATGTGTTGCATTTGTTTTGTCTTGTCCAGAGAGTGATGGAACTAGAAGCAGATGCCATGGGACATGAGCTACTTTTTGTAGATGAGGCCGGTTTTAACCTCAGTAAAACCAGGAGACGTGGCAGGAACATTATTGGACACCGTGCCATCATCAATGTCCCAGGACAACGTGGTGGTAACATAACCATGTGTGCAGCTATAAGCCAAAATGGTGTTGTTCACCATCATGCAACCTTAGGCCCATACAACACTGCACACATTATTGCATTCCTGGACACCTTACATTACATGCTCACTGTTCAGAGACCAGAGCATACCCGATATGTCATCATATGGGACAATGTTAGTTTCCATAGGGCTGCTTTGGTCCGCAAGTGGTTTACAGACCACCCATTCTTCATGGCACTCAACCTCCCTCCATACTCTCCATTCTTAAATCCCATCGAGGAGTTCTTCTCTGCCTGGCGCTGGAAAGTGTACGACCGTCATCCTCATCAACAGGTAGCCCTTTTACAGGCAATAGAGGAGGCATGTGGAGATATTGACCAGGCATCATGTCAGGCCTGGATACGGCATTCAAGGAGATATTTTCCCCGGTGCCTTGGACTGGAGGATATCGCATGCGATGTGGACGAAATTTTGTGGCCGGACCCAGAAAGACGACATGATGTAGGCTGATTGTTTTTCTTTTTTTTGCGAAATTACTATTTTGTGTTCTGACTTTGTCTTGGTTTTGATGAGTGTGAATAAACACCAATACTTGAAGTTTGGATCCTTGTATGTTTACATGACACTATGACAAAAGTATGACCTCAAATTGACATCTGTACACAGAGAAAACAAAAGCCAGATGTGTTTTGTATTCATACCATCAGTGTGTAGTTGGCACATTGTGTGCTTAGTAGATGATGGCTTGTGTTTACTGTTTGATACGAAAACACCATTTTTAAGAAGGTGTGAAGAGTTAATCTAGCTGTGTTCGCTTTTGCAAGAGAACTACAATGTTTTGATAATTGGGTGAAAGGTTTTCTTATTTGTGTGTAGAGTTTTGCAAAAATAGCCAATAGTTACAAAAAATGTGCTTAACCAATCAGAAAAAACTGTAACTGCAACTGTTTGAACTCGTTACCTGTATAAAAGACACCTGTCCACACACTCAATCAAACAGACTCCAACCTCTCCACAATGGCCAAGACCAGAGAGCTGTGTAAGGACATCAGGGATAAAATTGTAGACCTGCACAAGGCTGGGATGGGCTACAGGACAATAGGCAAGCAGCTTGGTGAGAAGGCAACAACTGTTGGCGCAATTATTAGAAAATGGAAGAAGTTCAAGATGACGGTCAATCACCCTCGGTCTGGGGCTCCATGCAAGATCTCACCTCGTGGGGCATCAATGATCATGAGGAAGGTGAGGGATCAGCCCAGAACTACACGGCAGGACCTGGTCAATGACCTGAAGAGAGCTGGGACCACAGTCTCAAAGAAAACCATTAGTAACACACCATGCCATCATGGATTAAAATCCTGCAGCGCACGCAAGGTCCCCCTGCTCAAGCCAGCGCATGTCCAGGCCCGTCTAAAGTTTGCCAATGACCATCTGGATGATCCAGAGGAGGAATGGGAGAAGGTAATGTGGTCTGATGAGACAAAAATAGAGCTTTTTGGTCTAAACTCCACTCGCCGTGTTTGGAGGAAGAAGAAGGATGAGTACAACCCCAAGAACACCATCCCAACCGTGAAGCATGGAGGTGGAAACATCATTCTTTGGGGATGCTTTTCTGCAAAGGTGACAGGACGACTGCACCGTATTGAGGGGAGGATGGATGGGGCCATGTATCGCGAGATCTTGGCCAACAACCTCCTTCCCTCAGTAATAGCATTGAAGATGGGTCGTGGCTGGGTCTTCCAGCATGACAACGACCCGAAACACACAGCCAGGGCAACTAAGGAGTGACTCCGTAAGAAGCATCTCAAGGTCCTGGAGTGGCCTAGCCAGTCTCCAGACCTGAACCCAATAGAATATCTTTGGAGGGAGCTGAAAGTCCGTATTGCCCAGCGACAGCCCCGAAACCTGAAGGATCTGGAGAAGGTCTGTATGGAGGAGTGGGCCAAAATCCCTGCTGCAGTGTGTGCAAACCTGGTCAAGACCTACAGGAAACGTATGATCTCTGTAATTGCAAACAAAGGTTTCTGTACCAAATATTAAGTTCTGCTTATTTGATGTATCAAATACTTATGTCATGCAATAAAATGCAAATTAATTACTTAAAAATCATACAATGTGATTTTCTGGATGTTTGTTTTAGCTTCCGTCTCTCACAGTTGAAGTGTACCTATGCGGCAGGTAGCTTAGTTGTTAAGAGCGTTGTGCCAGTAACCGAAAGGTCGCTGGTTCTAATCCCCGAGCCAACTAGGTGAAAAATCTGTCGATGTGCCCTTGAGCAAGGCACTTAACCCTAATTGCTCCTGTAAGTCGCTCTGGATAAGAGCGTCTGCTAAATGACTAAAATGTAAATGTAAATGTATGATAAAAATTACAGACCTCTACATGCTTTGTAAGTAGGAAAACTTGTTCTCCCCACTGTATATAAACAAATTGGCGAGGGCACTAGAACAGTCTGCAGCACCTGTCCTCACCCTACTAGAATCTGAAGTCAAATGTCTACTGTTTGCTGATGATTTGGTGCTTCTGTCCCCAACCAAGGAGGGCCAACAGCAGCACCTAGATCTTCTGCACAGATTCTGTCAGACCTGGGCCCTGACAGTAAATCTCAGTAAGACAAAAATAATTGTGTTCCAAAAAAGGTCCAGTTGCCAGGACCATGAATACAAATTCCATCTAGACACCGTTGCCCTAGAGCACACATAAAACGATACATACCTCGGCCTAACCATCAGCGCCACAGGTAACTTCCACAATGCTGTGAACGATCTGAGAGACAAGGCAAGAAGGGCCTTCTATGCCATCAAAAGGAACATACAATTCGACATAATAATTAGGATCTGGCAAAAAACACAATACTTGAATCAGTTATAGAACCCATTGCCCTTTATGGTTGTGAGGTCTGTGGTTCGCTCACCAACCAAGAATTCACAAAATGGGACAAACAACAAATTGAGACTCTGCATGCAGAATTCTTACCAGTGCCCCCGCACATTGACTCTGTACTGGTACCCCCTGTATATAACCTCCCTACTGTTATTTTATTTTACTGCTGCTCTTAAATTATTATTATTATTTTTTTTTTCTTAAACTGCATTGTTGGTTAAGGGCTTGTAAGTAAGCATTTCACTGTAATGTCTACACCTGTTGTATTTGGCGCATGTGGCAAATAAATCTTGATTTGATTTGATTTCTCCAACAATATCCTCCGTGTACAACCTAAAACACCAAACAATGCATGCAGAGCAGAATTAGGCCTATACCCGCTAATTATCAAAATCAAGAAAAGAGCCGTTAAATTCTTCAACCACCTAAAAGGAAGCGATTCACAAACCTTCCATAACAAAGCGATCACCTAAAGAGAAATGAACCTAGAGAAGAGCCCCCTAAGCAAGCTGGTCCTGGAGCTCTGTTCACAAACACAAACAGACCCAACCAAATCATGAGAAAACAAAAAAATAATTACTTGACACATTGGAAAAAATTTACATAAAAACAGAGCAAACTAGAATGCTATTTGGCCCAAAACAGAGAGTACACAGTGGCAGAATACCTGACCACTGTGACTGACCCAAAATTAAGGACATCTTTGACTATGTACAGACTCAGTGAGCATAGCCTTGCTATTGAGAAAGGCAGCTGAAGGCAGACCTGGCTCTCAAGAGAAGACAGGCTATGTGCACACTGCCCACAAAATGAGGTGGAAACTGAGCTGCACTTCCTAACTTCCTGCCAAATTTATGACCATATTAGAGATACATATTTCCCTCAGATTACACAGAGCCACAAAGAATTTGAAAACAAATCTAATTTTGATAAACTCCCATATCTATTGGGTGAAATACCACAGTGTGCCATCACAGCAGCAAGATTTGTGACCTGTTGCCACAAGAAAATGACAATCAGTGAAGAACAAACACCATTGTAAATACAACCTATATTTATGTTTATTTATTTTCCCTTTTGTACTTTAACTATTTGCACATCATTACAACACTGTATATATACATAATATGACACTTGAAATGTTGTTATTCTTTTGGAACTTTTGTGAGTGTAATGTTTACTGTTAATTTTTTATTGTTTATTTACCCTTTTGTTTGTTGTCTATTTCACTTGCTTTGGCAATGTTAACATATGTTTCCCATGGCAATAAAGCCCTTAAATTGAAATTGAGAGAGAGAGAGAGAGAGAGAGAGAGAGAGAGAGAGAGAGAGAGAGAGAGAGAGAGAGAGAGAGAGAGAGAGAGAGAGAGAGAGAGAGAGAGAGAGAGGATGTCTGTAGGCCTACTCATAGTTATGTGTGTCCATGACAGAGCTGTGTAAATCACAAGGGGGCGCTATTGTTTTACTAAATGGCTCAACTGCTATGTCTCCTTTACACCATCAGGGGTGGCAGAGTTTGGTGCTATACCTCTCCCGATGCCTGGATGTTCAGCTCTGCACCAGACAAGGTGCTGTCGAGAGAGAGAGAGAGAGAGAGAGAGAGAGAGAGAGAGAGAGAGAGAGAGAGAGAGAGAGATAGAGAGAGAGAGAGAGAATGACAGACACTGTTAACAAAATAGTCTGGTACTCGACTCTATCTATTAAACCATTTGTTTGCTTAATGTGTAGCCTATTGTTCTCCTGTTTTCCTTCCTCTCCTTTATCTCAATTAGGCCATGTGTCAGAGCCAGCTTATTGGATAAAAAAGACTGTGTACTGTTCCTGTGCGTGTGCTTGCCTGTGCGTTTGTGCATGTGTCTGTGCCCGCGGTAAAGTTGCCCAAACCTCCAGGCGAAGGCTTCTATTTATACTTCTTATTTATCACGTAAACTTACTTATATTTCAATCGAAAACAGTCATTCTTAATGTATTTGGGATACATTTAGGCCACTGTTGCTGGCACTGTCAGGCCAAATTAATGTTTTAATTTTGAGCGGTTCTTCTCAAATTCTGCATAAAATGGTAGCTTAGGCTGTACCTTATTTTATTCAAAGTTTAACGTTATGTTTAACGTTATGTTCAAAGTTTAACGTTATGTTATCCCACATTGCTTTTCTGACGAGAACAAAAGAGAATCTTAAAAATATTTATAAAGTAGCCAAGTTAAAAGAAAGAGAGAGAAATAATACGTTGCCTATGGCTACAACATATTCACCCTTTCAGACAGTTAAACATCGTTTGTTTGATGGCAGAGAGTGTTGTAGCCTGTTTAATTGATCGCCTCTGTCGTTGCACAGTGAGAAATTAAGATCATTGCAATCCAACGACATAATAATGAAACCGCTGACGGAAAGCCCGTTCCCGCGTCTGGCTTTCCCGCTGGCATCCCCGAGTAGCTGTTACCTGAATTGCACCTGCAGGCGTCACATCCACTTGTCACACACATACACACATACGGTTCCAGGGAGCGCTGATCTCTCACACACGCTCACTCTCCACTCGATTGCAATCGGGTTGCAACAATTTACCACAGACGACTCCTTGATCTCTTGGCGGATCAGTGTTAACGGGCGCGCCTCACATTCGGTCGGCTCACACCTTTACCTCCGTGACTTTGATGGGGACTTGGGCAACAGGGAGAGAAAATGCCTGTGATGAAAGGATTACTTGCTCCTCAGAACACGTTTCTAGACACAATAGCCACACGGTTTGACGGCACACGTAAGTTTGTTCTCTTTCTATTTGATTACCTTAACCTATAGGCCTTCAGTTAGGCTATTCGTTCCGTCTCAACCCGTTTTTTTGCACCTGCTTTCTAATAAGCAATTAGATTGATGGAAATTGCTAAATCAATTAGTAGGGAGATGCCTTTTAGGCATAATGTGTATTTCCTCCTAAAACAGCCAGTGAAATCAAAACACTGCAGTAACAGTGGCTGACGTTAATGCAGGTGGTAGGATATATTTCGAAAATTATTTTTTTCTCCTCAAGATGGAATAGCATAGGTTTAGTTGCTCTTGGTGCACAGGGGTATAGGCTTTATTTGAATGGGCTAGGCTACAGGTAGCCCTTTGCTGCAGTCAAATGACTAGTGGCCTCATGGGTGGAACGTTGTTAATATGTATCATAATTTAATAATAATAAACATTATTTAAAAAAAACTGCTGAAAATCTGGTGTTTCTAACGGGTTTGTTATATTGCAGTCTTCTGTAAAGTGTAATATTGGGATGCAAACTCAAAGTTGAAGACATTTCAACTTTATATCTGGCATAATACAGGTGTCTTCTTTTTTTAAAGCCCATAACCATGTGTGTGAGGTGTAGCCTATATTTTGGTTTCAAAGTAGATTTGTTTAAGACTACCAAGAAACACTCTGTGTGACCCCGATTTAGCCCACTGCAGTAGAAGGATACAATACTTGGCACAGTAAGATTTTTTTGGTTGACACTTCATAATATGATGGAGCTGGGCGCGAGCGCTAGCCTACTGGTCTACGGCCGTAGCACCACTGACAGCAAAGTTCAGCACCACGGACAGTGACTCACCCTCACAAGGGGTTCCGCTTTGACTCGCGCCCACTCAAACTCTGCTAAACAGCAATCCTATCAGGCTAGACAATGTCTAAACCTCGAGAATAGTCTACTCTACTCTGTAAGCAAGTTTACAAATATTCTTGTGCCACTATTACACATTTTACTAATAGTTCCTACACTAAAAATAAAAGTATCCTTTAGGGATTCTTCAAATTGAAACTGTGGGGGAACCCCTATAAGTTCTTCAAATAACCCCTTTTAATGGATCCTTGATTAACCTTTTGAATAACCTTTTGGGGTTCATTTTTGAACTACCCCCTATTATTGTTATTATTCACAATGTTTTAGTTGTCAGTGTTTATTATGATTTTAGTGGCAAAGCAGAATAAAATAATCCAAATATGAGGTAAACTCGCAGAAGAGCCCCATCCAATGGGTATATCCTCTGGCGTATTGATGTTAATGTGTTGATGTTCTCCATATCCATAGCCAGCATTATTTTGCAGTGCATGGTGATCAAACAGGTTTCCTGTTATATTCAGAGGTGTAGGGAGGGTTAAGTCTGTGAATAATAAAACAAATAATTATATAGATGATTAACAAAACATGCACACAACAGTATTAATACCTTGGTTTTTGTGGTAAATGTGAATAAAAAAATGTTTTGATAATGGTTTTCATACACATACCTTGTCCATAATGTAGAGGCCTATGGGATTTTCATTGAAGAGTTAAGGGATGAGGATTGTACATGTGATCTGCATAACATACCAATACCAATTGACATACCTTTGTATGCCTCTTTGTCTGTATACCTGCAGACACAGACACAAAAGTGAGCTGTTCAGTCATCTGCACCCAATACAGCTAGCCTTCAACATATTCTTATAGCATACATATTCTTACCTCTTTGTTGATTGATATCCATTGAATTGTGTCCATTTTCTGTTTTAGAAAGATTTGCACAAATATGAAAAGCTAGATGGTATCATTATAAAACAATATCAAATTAGATCATACAACGGACAAACCTTACCTTAAATTGAGGAGATCTTTTAATTTTTCAGTTAAGTGCCTGCACCTGCTGTCCTTTGAAATTCAAATCCAAATGTTTCAGTTGGGCAGTTAGGTTCCTGCAAGAATCCCCATCGATGAACCCCACCTCCTATGGGGTTCTTGGAAGCATCTCTCGGGGGCAATTTTCAGTGCCAAGAACCCTAAGGTTTCCTCAAAGAACTTTGAGGATCTTAGAAGAACCCTTGTTGAACCCCTAATTGTAAGAGTGTAGTCGTTACATGAAAGCAGTTTTGAAAGTTTTTTCAGATGACATATTCAGACCAACACATTCAGTGGAATGACCATTTATTATTTCCACTCTCTGACCTCCAAGTCCCGCGGTGAGTACAATATTCCCCCTGCGGCACTGACAGTAGCAGTTGCATCTCTCAAAATGAATTGGTCGGCGGCACCATTACAGCAGGTGGGTTCGCTTCCCGAGACAGAGGCACACGCGGGCGTCTTTAAAACGACTGATTTTCTCATTCTTTCTGCTTCAGTCCTGATAAGACATCCATTTGCAGTCCGGGTGGTAATATAACCGTCCTTTGTTCGGGATTTTAGAAGTTTGCAGTGCAGTTTAATGTTGCTTGTTCTACTGCATTAACTCCAAAATTAGGCAGTTGTTTTCTGCATCTGGACCAGAATATGCCTGCTTCTCCTCTCTTCCCCACTCCTTATGGAATTGTCATGCCATTTCATATTTGGCTTGACAATGCTGATGGAATAGGCAAGAGCACAAACAGATCTGGGACCAGTCTAGGCCAGAAGTACCCCGGAGAACTATTTCTGAATCTTTAACTGGTCACAGAAAGGAGATGGCTCCCACTGTGGTGTAGCCTATACTAACTAGCAGGTTGAGGCCTATGTTGTTGGCATATTTATTATTATTTAATTTGTCTCAGCATTGCTCATTTCAAGTCATTCTTGGGAAACAAGTCACCCTAACAATAACACTAATTCTTAACTGATTTACAATCTTCTTCAATGGTAGCTCCCATTTTGGCTTACTGTAATGAGTGGAAACCAGACAGGCCTATATACGTAGCATGGAAGGAACAACTGTGTGAGTTGATAAATGGCTGTGACTGCTATGGCGTCACCACGGACTAACAATAGTCCATACTGCTTTATTCCAGACCTCATAAACAAATAGCAGGAAGATTGAGTGTCACACCATGTTATTTCAGAGGGACAGCAGGTAGCTATGTCTGTTTCCCAAATCGCACCCTATTCCTTTTGTGGTGGACTACTTTTGAACAAGTAGTGCACTATAACGGGAATAGTGTGCCATTTGGGACGCACACGATCCTATCTTAACAGTCTCGCTATGGAATTGAGGCTTAACCAATACAGTACTGCAGTGAGCTACACCACAGCACCCCAATGAATACACCACCGTCCTTGAGCTGCAGCAGCCAGGAACCTGGAATTAACAGGGGTTGGAACTGGACAGGGTAACAAAATGGAAGCAGTGGAGCCTGAGCAGACAAATTGGGTCTGGTGGCTGGTGCCCTGGTCTGACTAGATGGCCAGAGGGGGAAACTCTACACAGGCCTGGTTCAGGGGCTGATGGTGATGAGCCTTCTGCTCTGACGTCATAGTACTGTGGGCCCAGATGAACAGGAAGAGGGAAGAGCTGTCAACTGGCTGACAACATTGTTTGGATTGTCCCCTATAGAGATTCCTTCATTGAAAATAATGGACTCACCCGTGTAACGATATGTGGCAAGACCGGTGTCCCCTATTAAGCCTCCTCAGACTGCACATGCAACAACTGGCTTACACAAGGGGCTGCTGAACATAATTGGTAAAAAATTGTTGTTTTCATGTCAAGACATACAGTAGACTCTAATGGATCAAACTTAGTTTGTTGATTTCGAGACAAAAACCTGCTGACTGAGGATCTGACATAACCACACGTGTATGTGTGTGTGTGTATGTGTGTGTGTGTCTGTGTGTGTGCGTGCATGCATGCATGTGTGCATGTGTCAAGATGTGAACCAACGGGATGTTGAAAAGGCCATCTCATGAATAGAGCCCTCTCCTGTGTACCAGTGCATGTCCAGCTGGTACACCATAAGAAAATATCACCTATCACGTGACATCATCATCATCAATCCATGTTTTGTATATTTTATGTAATACCAGTTACAAGTCATTACTCACTTTTACAATGTAGAATCCACTGACTCAGATTCAGGCATATAGCTTACACATTGGAGAGACATTACGATAGGCCCACGCTATGTGTACTGAATAGTATTGCGCTACCTTTGCATTTAACTTCAGTGGTTCGTGGTTCTGTATGTCTCAGTGGGTAGAGCATGGTGCTTGCACCGCCAGGATAGTGGGTTTGATTCCTGGGGCCGTACGTATAACGTATGCACGCATTACTGTAAGTCGCTTCGGATGAAAGTGTCTGCTAAATGGCATGTACAGTGAGGGAAAAAAGTATTTGATTCCCTGCTGATTTTGTACGTTTGCCCACTGACAAAGACATGATCAGTCTATAATTTTAATGGTAGGTTTATTTGAACAGTGAGAGACAGAATAACAACAACAAAATCTAGAAATATGCATGTCAAAAATGTTATAAATTGATTTGTATTTTAATGAGGGAAATAAGTATTTGACCCCTCTGCAAAACATGACTTAGTACTTGGTGGCAAAACCCTTGTTGGCAATCAGAGGTCAGACATTTCTTGTAGTTGGCCACCAGGTTTGCACACATCTCAGGAGGGATTTTGCCCCACTCCTCTTTGCAGATCTTCTCCAAGTCATTAAGGTTTCGAGGCTGACGTTTGGCAACTCGAACCTTCAGCTCCCTCCACAGATTTTCTATGGGATTAAGGTCTGGAGACTGGCTAGGCCACTCCAGGACCTTAATGTGCTTCTTCTTGAGCCACTCCTTTGTTGCCTTGGCCGTGTGTTTTGGGTCATTGTCATGCTGGAATACCCATCCACGACCCATTTTCAATGCCCTGGCTGAGGGAAGGAGGTTCTCACCCAAGATTTGAGGGTACATGGCCCCGTCCATCGTCCCTTTGATGCGGTGAAGTTGTCCTGTCCCCTTAGCAGAAAAACACCCCCAAAGCATAATGTTTCCACCTCCATGTTTGACGGTGGGGATGGTGTTCTTGGGGTCTTAGGCAGCATTCCTCCTCCTCCAAACACGGCGAGTTGAGTTGATGCCATAGTGCTCCATTTTGGTCTCATCTGACCACAACACTTTCACCCAGTTCTCCTCTGAATCATTCAGATGTTCATTGGCAAACTTCAGACGACCCTGTATATGTGCTTTCTTGAGCAGGGGGACCTTGCGGGCGCTGCAGGATTTCAGTCCTTCATGGCGTAATGTGTTACCAATTGTTTTCTTGGTGACTATGGTCCCAGCTGCCTTGAGATCATTGACAAGATCCTCCCGTGTAGTTCTGGGCTGATTCCTCACCGTTCTCATGATCATTGCAACTCCACGAGGTGAGATCTTGCATGGAGCCCCAGGCCGAAGGAGATTAACAGTTATTTTGTGTTTCTTCCATTTGCGAATAATCACACCAACTGTTTTCACCTTCTCACCAAGCTGCTTGGCGATGGTCTTGTAGCCCATTCCAGCCTTGTGTAGGTCTACAATCTTGTCCCTGACATCCTTGGAGAGCTCTTTGGTCTTTGCCATGGTGGAGAGTTTGGAATCTGATTGATTGATTGCTTCTGTGGACAGGTGTCTTTTATACAGGTAACAAGCTGAGATTAGGAGCACTCCCTTAAAGAGTGTGCTCCTAATCTCAGCTCGTTACCTGTATAAAAGACACCTGGGAGCCAGAAATCTTTCTGATTGAGAGGGGGTCAAATACTTATTTCCCTCATTAAAATGCAAATCAATTTATAACATTTTTGACATGCGTTTATCTGGATTTTTTTGTTGTTATTCTGTCTCTCACTGTTCAGATAAACCTACCATTAAAATTATAGACTGATCATTTCTTTGTCAGTGGGCAAACGTACAAAAGCAGCAGGGGATCAAATACTTTTTTCCCTCACTGTATTATATTATTATATATTAGTGGGTAACATTGGAAATAGTTAATTGCCTTAATTACTTACCCAAACTCCCAGTAGAATGCTCTATAATATTTCCCAAAGTACTCCTCTGTCACAACCATTCTGCAGATTCCAATTTCCCCCCTCAACGCCACGAGCACCTTCACCACCAGACAGGTAATTATATTTACGTATTGACACACTTTTTTAGAGAGAGGTGTGTGTGTGTCGGCTGTGGTACGGCTGCATCTGTGTGTGTCTGTACCTGTATGTGTATGATCATTTGTGTGTGTGTGTGTGTCTATGTGTGTGTGTGTGTCTATGTGTGTGTGTGTGTGTGTGTGTGTGTGTGTGTGTTACGAGAGGAGAGCAGACGAGTCCCATCCGGTCATTAACTTTGCTTTAAAGAAGCGTCTATAATTTAGCCATTGGAAGATTCGCCGGGGGATTGCGATGATTAGAGTTGGACGGCAATGAGTGTTTGAAGCTGGCTCAGGTCTGGCTCAGGTCTGGCTCACGTCTGGCTCAGGTCTCAGCCACAATAGAGAGAACTGTTACATAGATGGAGATCACAGTGGTTCACCTCTCTGTGAAGAGGAACAGTGGTTCACCTCTCTGTGAAGGGGAACAGTGGTTCCCCTCTCTGTGAAGAAGAACAGTGGTTGACCACTCTATGAAGGGGAACAGTGGTTCACCTCTCTGTGAAGAGGAACAGTGGTTCACCTTTCTGTGAAGAAGAACAGTGGTTGACCACTCTATGAAGGGGAACAGTGGTTCACCTCTCTGTGAAGAGGAACAGTGGTTCACCTTTCTGTGAAAACAACCTTTCAAACAATCTTCTCAGGGGTATTCTTCCCACTTAGTGTGATTAGCTTGACCCAAGTCGCACCTTGAGAAACTATGAATTAACTTATTACGTGGTTATTACACATGTATTACATGTTTAATCCTTTATTTATATGAAAGACACTTAGAATGGTGACGACACAAGTGAAAGAAGGCAGTTAAAGGGACAATCAGCAGTTGCTACATCCATCTTTGGACTTATTAATGATATATACCCATTGATTCTTGAAGAATATACTGTAACTTATAAATGCCTCATGAGCTTAGTTGAACTGTCGTACCTCATCAAAACCAAAAATATTAGGTTGTTTTACGCCAATGTTTGTAAACAAAGAAAATGTAAACAAACATGGTTCAAACTATAATTTTGATATCATAGATGGTCAATCCTTGCATCCATAGCTCTGTCTTTAAATTTGAGCCTCATCCCTCAGCTATTTACTGAACCATGGGTGGGGAGGCTGCTTTGTTATTGTTTCTACTGTGGAATTTCTCTTTAAGGAGACTAAGTAAGATGTCAGCACACACTGTCAGCACACAACCATTGGCCTCATTCTAAGGTCACAATACAGTATAGCAACCAAAACATTAAATCGGAGAGACTCCTCTGTTTCCTCTAGAAAAAGTCAGCAGTTCCATAGAAATGTGGCTTCTTCCAGGAGTTCCGAAGTCCTGTCTGTCATCAATGACATTCCACCTTGGTAACAGACTGTCGAAAACGATCGCCAAACAGGGTTTCACAAACGCAAGTCTGGGCAGAGACACATTTTTTTATTTAATTAATTGTTTGAGAGGGAACGAGAGAGGAGGGAGAGTGAGAGAGAAAGAGAGAAGGGGGGAAGAGAGGGAAAATTGATTTGATAAATAGTGAGAGAGGAGAGCGGGTAATCGAGGGACTGAGAGAGCGAGAGAGAGAGAGAGAGAGAGAGAGAGAGAGAGAGAGAGAGAGAGAGAGAGAGAGAGAGAGAGAGAGAGAGAGAGAGAGAGAGAGAGAGAGAGAGAGAGAGAGAGAGAGAGAGAGAGAGAGAGAGAGAGAGAGAGAGAGAGAGAGAGAGAGAGAGAGAGAGAGAGGTGACCCCCTTACAAATGACAGGAATTGATCAAATGTAATGACTCCAGTAATGTTTCTAGTGGTATGAGCCAATGGGATTTGATGATAGAGAGCTAAGGAAAGCTACAGTATGATTAAAACTGAGGGGTTGTCTAATGATTTGCACTCTTCAATTACTCAGTGTGAGAGGATAGTAGTTAAAAGGGCTTTGCGTATGCTTTCATGTAAGTCAGAGTCTAAGTCAGTGTGGGTACGTGCATGCGTGAGTGTTTGAGCGTGTGTGTATGAGCATGTGCATGTGTGTGTGTATTTTGGCACTTTCCTCAAGATAGATTCTGTACTGTGATAATGGATTAGTAGAGAGATGACTGAAGTCATGAATGGGGAGGAGACTCAACTGATCAGCTGGAAATGAGTAAGCTACCCTCCAGACTGTCTGTACTAACATTGATTACCCTGATTTATGCTAATAAAACCACATTTATGTTGTTCTCTAGGTCTTGTAATATTGACCCCGAGGACCTGTGTATTTGCATATTAAAGGGAGCCCAAATTGAGCAAGTTCCCCATTATAAGTACTATTTGGATTGACGATAAGGTCTCTTTTAAAACACATTGAAAAACTGACAAAAAAGCTGAGAATTAAGATTGTTTTCTTTTATAGATTATTATTATTATTATAAATCCTGCCTCACTTTGGAAAGTAGAAGGAAGATTGTTCAAGCAACACTTCTCTCAGTACTTGATTATGGTGATACAATCTACATGCATGCGGCAGCCTCTGTTTTAAAACCTTTAGATTCAGTCTATCACTAAGCACTGCGTTTTACCACTGGGGACAATTTTTGAACACATCACTGCATTTTTATAGTTCTGTTGGCTGAGAGTCTCTGACTACCAGAAGGGCCCAACAGTGGCTACTTTTGGTATATAAAGCGGTTCTTCAGAGACTCCACCATTACCTCAGCTCATGTATTAATTGGAGATCCAGCAATTTTCAGATCCGCTCTCTGGACTGGCTGGTTCTGGAGGTCCCGTGGGTCTCCACTGAGCTGGGGAAAAATGCTTTTAGTTGTTATGCCCCCAGCTCATGGAATAGCCTTCAGGCCACGTTGAAGCTGGACAGTTGAGATACACTTTGAGGGAGATAATATGTGATAGTTGTGTTTGTTTTGATTCATCTTGTTGTATTTATTGTATTGTGTTGCTTTTTGCTTTATGTTGTATTGAATTGTGTGTTCATGTTCACAGGGCTCCCTGTCTAAATAAAAGTAAAAAGTAAATAATAATAATAATTATCATTGATTATCATTATCATTGATTACCCTGGTCAGCTTGGTATGACTGTAATAGGCCTAACTGTTTCTGTTTGACTGTATTACGGTCACTTTGGTTGGACTGTATTATGTAACCTGGGTTACCTTGGTTTGACTGTATTATGTAACCTTGGTTACCTTGCTTGGACTGTAACCTTAATTGCTTTGTTTGACTTTGACGAGATGGACCCCGCCTAACACCGAAGTCATGTGACCTGTCTTTTGCAAATGCTCAGATGGATGGATGTGAGGGAAGCCTCCAGAAACTCTCCTCCTCCTCTCACTCCATTCTCTCTCCTTCTCAGTTCCTCTCCTGCTTCACCTCTCCACCTACCCCTTCATCTCACCCCTTCCTTACAGTATCAAACGTTCTTAACTCTCTCTCCGTTCCCTCCATCCATGCTTCCCCACACTTGTTCAGCTCACAAATCACAAGCATTCTGTAAATAGCTCAGGTGTTGCCGTTCAGGATGGGAAAGAAGTGTCGCGGAGGGGTGTACATTACCAGTCAAAGGTTTAGACACACCTACTCATTCAAGGGTTTTTCTTATTTTTACAATTGTCTACATTGTAGAATAATAGTGAAGACATCAAAACTATGAAATAACACATATGGAATAATGTAGTAACCAAAAAAGTTAAACATATATTTGATATTTGAGATTCTTCAAATAGCCACCCTTTGCCTTGATGACAGCTTTGCACGCTCTTGGCATTCTCTCAACCAGCTTCATGAGGTAGTCACCTGGAATGCATTTCAATTAACAGGTGTGCCTTCTTAAAAGTTAATTTGTGGAATTTCTTTAAGCCTTGAGACAATTGAGACATGAATTGTGTATGTGTGCTATACAGAGGATGAATGGGCAAGACAAAATATTTAAGTGCCTTTGAACAGGGCATGGTAGTAGGTGCAAGGTGCACCAGTTTGTGTCAAGAACTGGAACTATCACGTTTCAGGAGAAGACCCAGATGCAGACAGTGTTGAAGTAACAAAAGTTAGAGGTCAGTAATCCAGATCAGAGTCAGGGCAAGCAGAGGTCAATAATCCAGGGTGGTGTGACAAGGTACAGAACGGCAGGCAGGCTCAGGGTCAGGGCAGGCAGAGGTCAATAATCTAGGGTGGTGTGACAAGGTACAGAACGGCAGGCAGGCTCAGGGTCAGGGCAGGCAGAATGGTCAAAACCGGAAAAACTAGAATACAGGAACTTAAGAAAGACAGGAGCAAGGGGAAAACCGCTGGTAGGCTTGACAAAACAAAACGAACTGGCAACAGACAAACAGAGAACACAGGTATAAATACACTGGGGATAATGGGGAAGATGGGCGACACCTGGAGGGGGGTGGAGACTGTATTGACCTGCCCTGTGACCTGCCCTTTCTGGAACTGCAAGGAGTAACAATGTAGCTTAAATAATTCCTTTGATGATACAGCAGTAGCAATACAAGGAAATAACATCTAAAGAAGAGACAGGAGTGCCAATGGTGGAGGTGTTGCTGTATATATTCAGAGCCATATCTCTGTAATGCTTAGAGAAGATCTAATGTCAAGTGTTATTGAAGGGTTATGGTTGCAGGTTCACCTGCCTCATCTAAAGCCTATTATTTTAGGGTGTTGCTATAGGCCACCAAGTGCTAACAGTCAGTATCTAGATAATGTGTGTGAAATCCTTGACAGTGTACAGTATGTGATGTAAACAGAGAGGTCTACTTTCTTGGGGACCTGAATATTGACTGGTTTTCATCAGTCTATCTGCTCAAGAGGAAGCTTCTCACTGTAACCAGTGCTTGTAATCTGGTTCAGGTTATTAATCAACCTACCAGGGTATTTACAAACACTACAGGAACTATATTATATTATGTATTGATCACATTTTTACTAATACTTGTCATGACTGTCCTGTGAGGATCCAATGGGTCAGATCAGCTTGGCAATGGATTACAGTAACCAGACCTTCTCTAACCCACAGAAGAGGGGAGGAGGGAACTGGGCCGGTTTGACAGCTCACACCCTGTCGTAAATTAAAGGAGAGGATCTAGGGTCTCCCTCTCCAGTATTAACCAAAGGAATGTCTTTGTTAACAGTCTTCCCGCCAAAACTCTAACAGTCTCGAAAGCGAATGTTGGAACAATATTTCTAACATAAGAACGTGGGGAATGGTCAGAGATTATCTAAAGAATAGTCATGTCATAAAGTTTGTTATTTTGTGATGTCATTAAAAATGGTATCAAGAAAATACTGTAACTCGGAAAGTATATCCCCTTTATCTGTCAAGTCTCTATCCTTTACATTGTATAAGAAATGTGAAAAATGATGAAAGTATTATTGTTGATATGGATGTGATTTTAGTTTTCTAATGAGATAATTGTTTTTCATATAAGCTTTGCACAGTAAGTAGCCACGCCCCGAGTGATCTCAGAGAGCGTGTCAGCATGATGGAACGCCCCTTTAACCAGAGTGTATAAAAGGATTGGTTAAGAAATTAACATCAGACCAGAAAGCGTGAAGTGGAAGCTACACGTTTAAAATGTTTGGAACTTTGAACCTCGACACGAGGTGAAGAAAATAAACTCACCTACCAGACCAGGAATACTTGAGCTGCAGCTCATGTCTCTAGTGGTTTGAACCCTGAAAATCAACCTGAGGTGGAGACGATAAAGTCGCCTCTCTGACAACCACTGTTACGGCTGATTAGCTGTCTTAAGTACGGTATCTAGAAAAGTTAAGTTAAGTTGAACCATTCTATTACTCTCTTCAATCCATTGTCTACTGGGGACCATTGAAACGGCTGATTGGCCTATCTTCAGAGGACCAATCATCCAGATTGAGTGAAAGGAAACACCACACTTTAGTTCTGTTCAAGACTACATGACAAGTCATTGGAGCCACGGACAAATAAGAAGAAGGACATTGTGACCTCTTGTGGACAATCAGATCCTTACACGCAAGGAGACCCAGCCAAACCCTTTCCAAGAAGGCTTGGTGTCGACAGAGATAAATGGCAAATGAAGGCATTCACACGTAAATACATTCATGATTTCTTACTCCAAACAGGTGGCGGTTCGTGTGCAAAGTATTATGATTACTGTGAGAGTAGTTTCCAAATGTATCCAAGTGTTGTGTCTCTCTTTCTCTCTCTCTCCCTCTCTCTGTCTACCCCTCCCTCTTTTGGTAAACAAGCAGTCATGTTGTTGTTAGTCCGTTAGGGACCCTTTATCTCATGTAATAAGTGTGTATGTTTTTTCTGTGTTATTATTTAGTTAGCTAGTAAATAAATATTTAAACCAATTTGTGTAGTACTGAATCATGAGTAAGGCTGGGGGTTTTTCAGATCTAAGAAGGTTACGACTGTTCAGAATTATGATATGATAAGAGGTTATGATTTAATACGTTGACTGTTTTATGGATGTGATAGGTAAAGACCTTTAATTCAGGCAATGGTAATTCTTTAAACAACTTCTTCTGTGGTGCCCCAAATCCTAATGAGTTAATTGTTACATTATTAATTTAATCGAGGAACAATTAAACATAGGTATTTCATTCGATAAATAACAGTCATCAGAATAATGAAAGTCACGTCATGACATACTGTAGAACTTTGTTCTAAAGCTGGATCGGTACCCACTGATGCAGTGATCAGAATATAGCGGCTATATCCAGGAAAGCCAAGGTTCCAACAGCTGGGCCTAAAATAGTGTATTAGAGATCATACAAAAGATTTGGCTGTGACTCGTGGATGATGTTAAAAAATATTTGTTTGTCTGATGTGATTAATAAGGAGCATCCAGATGCTGCACTTGAAAGAGATGGGGCGAAAGGATTGGCTAACAAATCTGGCTGCACATCTGACTGGCTGACTTACATTAAATTGAAAAATTATGTGACTAAACTCAACAAAAAGAAGAAGACACTGTATTATGAAGCCAAGATCAATTATATAAAGCACTGGTCACCAACCTTTTCTGAGTCAAGATCACTTTTGCAGTCAAAAAGTAAGCTGAGATCTACCGCACAGAATTTCTTTAAGAAATGTAACATTAACCTAATAAAAACAGTTCTGTAGGAATGAGGTTTGTGCAGTAGACCTAAAACATTATCACAGCATATTGGCTATATGCCTGGCCTGCCAATATTGTTATTCTCATACCATATTATATTTCAAAACTCAAGCTTCGATAACAAAATAGATCAGTTGGTGTAGCACTTGCGAGGCACAGCTGAGCTTAAATTGAAATAATTAGCAAATAATTACCTTTTTTATTTTACTGGACTGATGATACTGTACTTGCATCTGATGGTCATGGTGCGTTCAAGACAACTGGGAACTCTGAAAAAAAATGAGGTCAAACCATGACGTCAGTGACCTTCAGGTCCGATTGTTGGAGCTCTAGAAAGATGCTAGAGTTTCTGACTTGGAATTCAGAATTGGATGACTGTTCAAAATGATGTTTCCCAGTCGGATCTAGTTTTTCTTCCGAGTACCCAGTTGTCTTGAATGCACTAAACTCGGAAGTCTGAGATTTCCGAGTTCCAAGTTCGCAGATGTTTTGAACATGGAATTAGTCTCAGCAGAGGGAGGGAGAGAGCAGCAGAGGGTCCTCATCTCACGGTCCCTACTTTCTCCTTCCTTTCCTCCGGTGAGACTAACCAGAGAGAGGGGACACCGTTTTCGACCTGATGGCAAAACTCGAGTTGCACCACATCTGCCTCATACACAAATTAATGTTGTTCCTATGACCAGAGAAAGTTAAATATTAATTGATATTAAAATAGACACATTGAGCTGCTAATAATAGGCCTACTTGGCTACTCATTCATTGCAGCTGCAACACGAGTGTAAGTAAGGAGAAATGCTTTTTATAAACGCTTTTTATGTTTTGTAATAGTGTTGCCTAAAACAATGTTGTCAGTGCTGAATAAAAACGTAGACATGAACTCACTCATAAAAACAGCAGCTCTTTGCTGTATTCTTTGACAGTCTCTGGTCATGGTTTTAAATGTTATGAAATCTCACGTGGCTAGTATCAAACTTTGCTGTGGCCGGGGTCGTGGAAGCTGTAGGCAAGGTGATTTGAGCTATCCGATTCACCAGCGCAGTAGGCACACTCAATTTAGCCACAGATCTCCCTACGGAGGCCTGGAGGGAAGCCAAAGTCATTCCGCAACCCAAGAATGATATAGCGGCCTTTACTGGTTCTAACAGCCTGCTGCCAGCTCTTAGCAAACTGTTGGAAAAAATGGTGTTTGACCAAACACAATGCTATTTCTCTGTAAACAAATTAACAACAGACTTTCAGCATGCTTATAGAGAAGGGCACTCAAGATGTACTGCACAAGATGTACTGTACGACACAAATGACTGATGATTGGTTGAAAGAAATTAATAACAAGAAGATTAAGGGAGCTGTACTGTTAGATTTCAGTGCAGCCTTTGATATTATTGACCATAACCTATTCTTGAAGAAACGTATGTGTTATGGCTTTTCAACCTCTGCCATATTGTGGATTCAGAGCTATCTATCTAATAAAACACAGAGGGTCTTCTTTAATGGAAGGTTCTCTAATGTTAAACATGAAGTGTGGTGTACCGCAGGGCAGCTCTCTTGGCCCTCTACTCTTTTCTATTTTTACCAATAACCTGCCACCAGTTAAATGTAACTAAATGTAATCGGAAATGTAATCTACGTAATCCCCAAAAGTAATTATTTATCATGAGAGGGTCATAAACAATAACTAGTAATGCTGCATACTCCAAGAAAGATTCAAATCTCACCTTTCTGGTAAAAATAGGTATAGATTGCTGAGGTGTAGTCCGTTTTGAGGACACAAGCTCAAGTACAGAGTAAAAATATGATAAAAATATGAAATATTTTATATTATATATTTCCTATTCTACAAAACTGTATGAATAAGGCTTGAAATTACTTATATGCTTTCTAAATATAATATAATACAATTACACAATGACTAACTATAAGATTTCATCTTCCTTATAACTGTAAAATACATATTTGTATGTTTAGTGTTAGAGAAAATGTGTATGTTTTCTAAAGGTCTCTCTTGATTAAAACGTCTGCCCCCATCGCTGTGAACGTCTCACAGAGCTCTACACTCTTAGAAAAAAGGGTTCCAAAAGGTTTCTTTGGCTGTCCCCATAGGAGAACCCTTTTTGGTTACAGGTAAAATCTACATGGAACTCAAAAGGGTTCTACCTGGAACCAAAAAGGGTTCTTCAAAGGGTTCTCCTATGGGGACAGCCAAAGAACCCTTTTAGGTTCTAGATATAACCTTTTTTTTCTAAGAATGTAGCCTGGCTTCCTGAGCTGGTTAGGAACTCACCATTCATCTCATATTAATTTTGTCCGTCTATGACAAACAGAAAGTGCTTTTTGTTTAACATCTATGAATAATCTTAGATTAATGGATATAAATCGATCTCTGAATGTGCTACGGTGATGAAACCACTCTCTCCTGCTGCACTACGATGTAAGCATTGCAGGCATGTCAGTGGCTGTGACATAGCATTCAGCAAGGAGTTGATGGACAGTCGGAGGAGCGAATGACACATATGCTACTGGGTCCATGGGAACCAGGGCTATCGCTTAATGCAAACCATTTAGATCAACGGTGTCGACAGATCGATTTATAAGCGACAATGTCGGTTGGAACCGGTACCAGAACCATGCAGGTCCCCTAAACAGGGGACCTTACATCTAAGAGGATACCCTGTGTGTCCATGCATGCTGATGATTCAACCCTATACGCACAGCTAGTGAAAGGACTACAAACCTAAATAAAGAGTTGCAGTCAGTTTTAGAATGGGTGGCCAGTAATAAACTGGTCCTGAACATCTCTGAAACAAAGAGCATTGTATTTGGTACAAATCCTAGACCTCAGCTGAATCTGGTAATAAATGGTGTGGCTGTTGAGCAAGTTGAAGATACTAAATTATTTGGTGTTACCTTAGATTGTAAACTGTCATGATTCAATGGTTGTAAAGATGGGGAGAGGTCTGTCCGTAATAAAGAGATCCTCTGCTTTTTTGACACCACACTCCACAAAGCAAGTCCAGCAGTCTCTAGTTTTATCTTATCTTGATTATTGTCCAGTCATATGGTCAAGTGCTTCAAAGAAGGACCTAGTTAAGCTGCAGCTGGTCTAGAACAGAGTCGCACGTCTTGCTCGTCATTGTAATCAGAGAAGAAATATCAATACAATGTATGCCAGTCTCTCTTGGCTGAGAGTTGAGGAAAGACTGCATCACTTTTAGTTTTTATAAAAAACATCAATGTGTTGGAAATTCCCAATTGTTTGTATAGTCACCTTACAGCACTGACACACACGCTTACCCCACCAGACATGCCACCAGGGGTCCATTCACAGTCCCCAGGTCCAGAACAAATTCAAGGAAACGTACAGTATTATACAGAGCCATGATTGCATGGATCTCCCTTCCATTCCATCTCATATAGCACAAGTGAACAGCAAACTTGGTTTCAAAAAACGAATAAAGCAACACCTCACGACACAACGCTTCTCCCCCATGTGACCTACTTTTTGTATGTACTGTCATGTATGTGTAACTGATAGATGCATACACACAGACGCACACTACATGTTAACATTTTTAAATGTATGTATTTTGTCTGTAATGTCTTTTGCGTTATATGTCGAACCCCAGTAAGACTAGCTGTCGCCATTGGCGTCAGCTAATGGGGATCCTAATAAAATGAAAATAAAAAATAATAATATCAAAAGCATGACCCTGACCTGACCTCTGACCTACTCTCCTACACCTGTCAATGATTAAGTATTGAAGGGAAACTTCACCGCTAGATACTATTTGGGGTGTTTTTCCAGTCTCCCTATATAATGATGAGTGATGAGAGGATGTTTCAGACATAACTATGCACTATAGCTGTATTTTCTTCTTCTTTTTGCGCCGGGAGAGTTCAACCAATGACGTCATTAGTTGATTGCGCCTGCTGTCTGATCTAAAAATGAATGGAGTCATGTTTTGTTGCAATTATTGGGCCTTTGTGTTTCGCCGATTGCAGGATCACGCTAGCAGCGAGTAGATATGGTTGTCGTTGTTCAATAGAGCCATTGGACTTGTCTCAACGATGTTCCTATCTGCCAGGACATTGCTGTATATCTAGGTCGACTCATTTTCCCTGGCTAGCTTACGGGTTAATGGGAGCTATGTTGCCGTCTACTGTCTATCCAAGACTGCTAAATAATTAGCTACAATGGCTGCTTTTGATGATTCCTCTTTCCAAGAAGAGCTGGACAACGAAACATTGTTTTGACTTTGGCTTGATGACTCATATTAGTCTTGGAGTAACTATACCTGTGTATACCTAGCTAGTTAAAGTGTGTCTGTGAGATGTCATTCTACACCATGCTGCTACAGTAGGAATACAGAGAGTACACAACGTCTTACTCTCACAGACAATACCACTTGGATACAAAGAAGTTGATGACTCTCAAGAGGAGATGTGAAAGGTCCCATAACAACAAACTCCCCTTGAATCAAAGTGACTCCGAACACCTCACTGCACCACCCAAACACACCATATGCAATTATTCCCTTTGTAGAACTGTAGTAATTATAGGCATTAGTAGTATATTTTTCTTCTACTGTATATACAGTGCATTCGGAAAGTATTCAGACCCCTTGACTTTTTTCACATTTTGTTTCCGTTACAGCCATATTCTAAAATGGATTCAATAGTTTTTCCCCCTCATCAATCTACACACAATACCCCATAATGACAAAGCAAAAACTGAATGTTATAAATGTTTGCAAAAAAATGGAAATATGACATTTACATAAGTATTCAGACCCTTTACTCAGTACTTTGTTGAAGCACCTTTGGCAGCGATTACAGCCTCAAGTATTCTTTTGTATGATGCTACAAGCTCTCCTATTCTTCTCTGCAGATCCTCTCAAGCTCTGTCAGGTTGGATGGGGAGCATCGCTGCACAGCTATTTTCAGGTCTCTCCAGAGATGTTCGTTCGGGTTCAAGTCCGGACTCTGGCTGGGCCACTCAAGGACATTAAGACACTTGTCCCGAAGCCACTCCTGTGTTGTCTTGGCTGTGTGCTTAGGGCTGTTGTCCTGTTGTCCCCAGTCTGAAGTCCTGAGCGCTCTGAAGCAGGTTTTTATCAAGGGTCTCTCTGTACCTTGCTCCGTTCATCTTTCCCTCGATCCTGACTAGTCTCCCAGTCCCTGCCGCTGAAAAACATCCCCACAGCATGATGCTGCCACCACCATGCTTCACCGTAGGGATGGTGCCAGGTTTCGTCCAGACGTGAGGCTTGGCATTCAGGCCAAAGAGTTCAATCTTGGCTTCATCAGACCAGAGAATCTTGTTTCTCATGGTCTGAGAGTCCTTTAGGTGCCTCCAAGCGTGCTGTCATGTGCCTTTTACTGAGGAGTGGCTTCCGTCTGGCCACTCTACCATAAAGGCCTGATTGGTGGAGTGCTGCAGATAGGGTTGTCCTTCTGGAAGTTTCTCCCATCTCCACAGAGGAACTCTGGAGCTCTGTCAGAGTGACCATCGGGTTCTTCATCACCTCCCTGACCAAGGCCCTTCTCCCCCGATTGCTCAGTTTGGCCAGGCGGCCAGCTCTAGGAAGAGTCTTGGTGGTTCCAAACTTACACTTAAGAACGATGGAGGCCACTGTGTTCTTGGGGACTTCAATGCTGCAGAAATGTTTTGGTACCCTTCCCCAGATCTGTGCCTCAACACAATCCTGTATCGGAGCTCTACGGACAATTCCTTCGACCTCATGGTTTGGTTTTTGCTCTGATATGCACTGTCAACTGTGGGACCTTATACAGACAGGTGTGTGCCTTTCCAAATCATGTCCAATCAATTGAATTTACCACAGGTGGACTCCAATCAAGTTGTAGAAACATCTCAAGGATGATCAATGGGAACAGGATGCACCTTCGCTCAATTTCGAGTCTCACAACAAAGGGTCTGAATACTTATGTAAATAAGGTATTTCTGTTTTTTATTTTTAATACATTTGCAAAAATGTCTAAAAACCTGTTTTCGCTTTGTCATTATGGGGTAGTATGTGTAGATTGATGAGGATATATATATATATATATATAAAACATTTTAGAATAAGGTTGTGATGTAACAAAATGTGGAAAAAGTCAAGGAGTCTGAATACTTTCCGAATGCACTGTATATACAAAAGTATGTGGACACCCCTACAAATGAGTGGATTCGGCTATTTCAGCCACACCCGTTGCTGACAGGTGTATAAAATTGAGCACACAGCCATGCAATTTCCATAGACAAACATTGGCAGTATAATGGCCTTACTGAAGAGCTCAGTGACTTTCAGCATGGCACCGTCATAGGATGCCACCTTTCCAACATCTCAGTTCGTAAAACTTCTGCCCTGCTAGAGCTGCCCCGGTCAACTGTAAGTGCTGTTATTGTGAAGTGGAAATGTCTAGGAGCAACAATTGCTCAGCCGCAAAGTGGTAGGCCACACAAGCTCACATAATGGGACCGCCGAGTGCTGAAGCGCGTAACACGTAAAAATCATCTGTCCTCGGTTGCAACACACTACCGAGTTCCAAACTGCCTCTGGAAGCGTCAGCACAAGAACTGTTCGCCGGGAGCTTCATGAAATGGGTTTCCATGGCCTAGCAGCCGCACACAAGCCTAAGATCACCATGCACAATGCCAAGCGTCGGCTGGAGTGTTGTAAAGCTCGCCGCCATTGGACTCTGGAGCAGTGGAAATGTGTTCTCTGGAGTGATGAATCACGCTTCACCATCTGGCAGTCCGATGGACAAATCTGGGTTTGGCGGATGCCAGGAGAACGCTACCTGGCTGAATGCATAGTGCTAACTTTAAAGTTTGGTGGAAGAGGAATAATGGTCCGGGGCTGTTTTCCATGGTTTGGGCTAGGCCCCTTAGTTCCAGTGAAGGGAAATCTTAATGCTACAGCATACAATGACATTCTAGATGATTGTGTGCTTCCAACTTTGTGGCAACAGTTTGGGGAAGGCCCTTTTTCTATTTCAGCATGACAATGCCCCCGTGCACAAAGCGAGGTCCATATAGAAATAGTTTGTCGAGATCGGTGTGGAAGAACTTGACTGACCTGCACAGAGCCCTGACCTCAACCCCATCGAACACCTTTGGTATGAATTGGAACACCGACCGTGAGCCAGGCCTAATCTCCCAACATCAGTGACCTCACTAATGCTCTTGTGGCTGAATGGAAGCAAGCCCCTGCAGCAATGTTCCAACATCTAGTGGAAAGCCTTCCCAGAAGAGTGGAGGCTGTTATAGCAGCAAAGGGGGGACAAACTCCATATTAATGCCCATGATTTTGGAATGAGATGTTCGACAAGCAGGTGTCCACATACTTTTGGTGTTGTGGTGTTTATAGTGAAATAGAGCAGCGGTGATATGTCCCTTTAAATAATTATTGATTCTCACTGAGCAGAAGTGAGGTATGTGTCCCAAATGACACCCTATTCCCTATGTAGGGAGAGCGACAGGACCCTCTCCCTCTCCCCACCTACCTCTTCCCTCTCCCTCTCCGTTTTCTCCTCTCCCTTTCCCCCTCTCCCTCCTCTCTCCCTCTTCTGACCTCCGTCTCTCTCTCGCTCTCTCTCTCTCTATCTCCGCCTCCCTTTCCCTCTCCCACTCTCCCTCTTCTGACCTTCCTCCCCTCTTCATCCCTCTCCCTCTCCCTCTTCCCTCCTCTGTCCTTCTCCCCAGCTCCCTCTCCCCCTCACCCTTTCCCTGTCCCCACCTCCCTCCCCTCTTCCTCCCTCCTCCCTCTCTCCCTCTCTCTTCCTCCATCTCTCCTTCCCTATGGGGGATCTCATGCAGCTGTCAGATAGTGTGAGCACAGGGGGAGATGATCTATGTGGTTACACAGGAGCAATTAGAGAGAGCGAGAGAGAGAGAGAGAGAGAGAGAGAGAGAGCGAGAGAGAGAGAGAGAGAGAGATAGAGAGAGAGGAATAAGAAAGAGAAAAATGTAAATACAACCTATATTTATCTGTTTGTTTATTTTCCCTTTCATACTTCAACTATTTGCACATTGTTACAACACTGTAAATAGCCAATAATATCACATTTCAAATGTCTGTTATTTTACATTTCTTGTGAGTGTAATGTTTACTGTTAATTTCTGATTGTTTATTTCCCTTGTTAATTTCCTGTCTATTTCACTTGCTTTGGCAATGTAAACATATTCTTCCTATGCCAATAAAGCCCTTTCAATTGAATTGAATGGAATTGAGAGAGCGAGAGGGGGAGATGCTAGAAGTGGAGAAGAGTGTTGACATAGGAAGGAGGTTAGAGGAGAGAAGTGGAGAGGACTGTTGATGGAGGGAAGGATGTTTGAGGAGAGAGATCAGTGTGGGGATGGACTGGGTGAATGTGTGAGGTTGGGTTGATATTACAAAATGAGTTGCTTATGATTATTCAAAAGTGTATGCAACCCCCACTGCCCCAAATCAGTCCCATGCCTGGATTCAATCTGGGCCATTAGAGTGCAAGCCACATCCAGATGGGGACACCTGTGTGTGTGTGTGGGCTTGTGTGTGTATCTGTGTGTATCTGTTTGTTTGTGTGTGTGTGAGAGAGAGAGAGAGAGAGAGAGAGAGAGAGAGAGAGAGAGAGAGAGAGAGAGAGAGAGAGAGAGAGAGAGAGAGCAGGCAGAGTTAACTGTAATCATTTCAGCCAGCTTCAGCAAAAACAATTTGGCAGTATGATATGCAGACAGTGCTTACAAAGCAGTAAATACATACTGTAAGCTCTGTATGGTGTAGGCAAACCCAGTCACAAACAGACACGCACTCACGCATGCATGCACACACGTATACACAAATGCACACACACACACACACACACACACACACACACACACACACACACACACACACACACACACACACACACACACACACACACACACACACACACACACACACACACACACACACACACACACACACACACACACACACACACACACACACACACACACATACACACACACACTCACACACACACATACACACACACACATACACACACACACACACACATACACACACATCTCTTCAGTGAGTCAGAGAGCATGGAGACAGATAGAACTCTGTGTCAATAAAGGAATTATGAAACGGAATGTTTGCATTCCTCCTCGTTGAGGGACATTGTGGTTCTGAAGCGGATTTAAACACAGAATTACCATAGTTTCCTTTGACAAAGGTTGACACGAGACATAAAACAATTACATATCACTGGTGGGAAAAGAGATTGTTGTGGCAGACACACCCTCCACCCACACACGCTCCTCCACTCACCCGCAAACCCTCCTTCCCTCACCCACACACCCTCCTCACCCTCACCTTCACACCCTCCTCACCCTCACCTTCACACCCTCCTCCCCTCACCCACACACCCTCCTCCGCTCACCCACACACGCTCCTCCCCTCACCCACACACCCTCCTCCCCTCACCCACACACCCTCCTCCATTCACACTTCAGTAACTCTTTAATTAGAGCAGGAATGGGCATCTTTGGTCCTCAGGGGCCCAAGTGTCTGTCTGCTAGTTTCTGTTCTCACTCTCAGACCTGCTTTAGATTGGGGAAACAGGTGTGTCACTCTGAGCAATCAGTGACTTAATGGATCAATTAATCTCTAGGCAACAGAGAATGGCTGAATCAGCAGACACTCAGGCCCCTGAGGACTGGAGTTGCCTGAGCCCAACCCTGAACAACAGTGTCTGCAGTGTCAGTTTATACCCTCATACACTATCCACAGTGGCCTAAAGCGGATCCTCACTGTCACAACTATTCATTAACTTGATTCCCTGTCTTGTCTTGACAAGACAACTACTATATGCTGGCCTTCAGACTAGCCTAAATTCACATCATCATCATTAAGTGTATAGTAATAATCTTAGGCTGGGATTCAATCTGATCCGTGATAGATCCGCGTTATAGCGCACTTGACATTTAAAGGTCATTTCCGATTGAGCTGACGTCTGTGGCGTGTTTACTGTGGACGTGATCTCTGTGAACATCGGGGAAAATGCCTTTAAAAGACGCATTTGTTGGCTGTCCACAGTGCTTTTCATTAGTGCCGGCTAATCAGCCGGTTACTGACTCATTTTCAGCCAGCTACATTTTCCACATCATGTTTTTAGGCTACTTTTCATTTTTAAGTTTCAATTCGCTAGTCCGTAGAGCCCTCTCCCACTAGAATGAACGATATGCATCTTCTAGTGATCTATTGATAGGCAGTACAGAGCAAGAGGCTAAGCGAGAGGTTTCACTCTCACCAGAATCTGTCCAAAATAAGCCCAATGCGTTTCTAGGGGCTTATTTTGGACGTAAGATTGTCGCCTGCCTTCTCGCCTTTGGGACAACGACTGCCATTGTTAGGGCGGAGACAGGAGCATCTCGTCATTATATAGCTTACAGATCTCTGGTTGCGGTCAAATTTATTTACACGGAGGAGAGAACGTGGTGCTCGTGAATTTACACGTCCAATGTAACGTAAGTAGTAACGATGAGTCGAAATCCACTACGTAGCCTAATTATTGTTTTCTGACACATTCACTGATTTTCTTTCATGTGATTCACATACGCGGAGTCGTGGCACATAGGCTATTTACTGTGCGTTGATTGACAACTGAACAGCAACTATTGACTAGTTTATAAAAAGGTGTCGAACTGACTGAATAAATTCGATCTCCTATATCTCTTTGCCATTCATAAATCATGCAACGTGGGTATATGTCCATGGTATCACATCGGGACAAGTAAACCAAAGGATTTCCTAGGTTTCCTTTCCTAGGATGTCGGGTCTTGCCAGACAGTGATACTGAAGTGAGTGACTCTCGTCTCGTCAGTCAGTGTAGCCTACCGAATCGCATCGGTGAGAGAGCAGTTCATTTGTCTCCCTAATTTACATAGGCTACTGGTATGCCTAGGCTTTTGGGCAATTATCTGCAGATAATTTATGAAAACATTCGATTAAGATAGTGAATCATCACTGCAGGAACAATAGGTAGTGGAGAGCATCATTCTGGTCCAAATATGATAATTAGGGCCCTCACGGAATCCATAAAAGGATATTCAAAAATGTATTGACCTTAGTAGGGAATCAACTAAAAGTATTACAAATTAATTAATTTGGCCAAGTTTATCATATACTGTATGAACAGAATGCATCAGTGATTCGTTTTTCCTGCGACTTTCTGAAGAGGCAACGAGAATGCCCCTGTCTGTGTGTGTGCAGTAGCCGTTAGCGATTAACCTTCTCAAAGAAATGTTAACTACAAAGTAACCTATGCTTACCTGGCAGAATTATATTATGATTATTTACATCAATCCAGTGGGTTTTTGTTTTGCAAACTCTATCATCACAAAAACACTGCTAAACAACAGCCTCTTGCTAGGTGTGCACTTAAATTAACGGCTAACTACACCCAAAATTAAAAGTCTCTCCGATTTTTCCCAGACCTCAAAAGTGGTCTCCTGATGTGGTTTAAGCATTTTTTGTTCCCCCCCCCAAAAGTGTGATTTTTAGAGTAAAAAAACAAACAAAACGGAAACCTGAAAAATCAAAACCTTAAATGTATTTTTCAAGATAATGTGGGCTATTTACTTAATTTTTCTGTTTTAATAAAATACATAATTTGAAGAACAAACATCATTGTGGCAATAAA